>NC_080675.1:171838549-172147583 GCF_030445035.2 Dasypus novemcinctus | reverse complement strand
CTTTACCAATTACTAGCTACAGAACCTTGATTATATGAGTAATCTCTTTAGGGGAAGGGGGAGACGGAATCTCATAATTGTTTTTTGTAGGTTCTTTTTGTATTACTGAATTACCTTTACTTTTATTTTGCAAGATGGTTTTATAGGGTATAAAAATAGTTTTTTTATATTCTAGCTACATTTAAGTCAGGGGTTCTTAACGTTTTTTGTTCCATAGACCCTTTTGCCAGTCAGATGAAAAGCATGGACCCCTTACTTAAGTCCACACCACTCTGTGTATTATTTAATAAATACATCACACCTGCACCAACACGGCCCCACAAGAATAATGTTTTTTTGAATTTCAATTCATGTTCATGGACCCCTTGTTAAGAACCTCTGATTTAAGGGGACGGTATGGATAGAGCATCCTCTCTTTCTGATGTTTTGATTCTTGTGATTTGTTTAATATTTAGATTTTTTAAAAAAATAATTGTTAAACATGCCATAGTTTAAAGCAACAAAATAGTTCTAAAAGACTCATTATGAAATAACAGCTGTCTTTCCTTCCCCCGCTAACTATATTTCTCACTGCCTAGGGATGGTTGCTTTCAACCATTTTAGCTAATCCCTTTGGTGTAACCTCCGTGTTATTTCATGCTTATTTTGCTTCTTTCAGATGTTCAGTTTTAGGCATTATCTAATGACATCCTGCCGTGGAAGATTAGGTTTACTTGTCTTTCACCTCTGCCCTCCCCCACCCACATTTTCTACCTGCTTTCATCTTCACAATGCAGTTTCTTTATTGTAACTTTGGTTAGAGCAATATTCTGTATGTATTGTTTTCATGGTTAAATATTGTAGTTAGACCTATACAGTATACCATGAAATAACAAAGAGAATATTTTTTTCTCTTAGAAGGTAATAAACATCTTACAGTTTTTGTTAGTCTGGTTTTCTATATATATTTGTGTATTACTAATTCAACTCCAAACTTTTGGAATTGGGGTAGATGGTCTCTGAATACAGTTAAACACAATCCTCTGGTAACTTCACAAAAAAAGAATGCATGATCTTGCATGACTGAAAAATGTCTTTATTATACCCTCCGTAAGTTGTATATAGAATTCTATGTTTGAAATAAATTTCCCTTGGAATTTTGAAGGTATGAATTTTAGTTTTTGGAGTTGCTATTAAGAAACCCAATGCATTCTAATTCTAATTCTTGATACTTTGTATGAAATCTCCTTTTTTCCCTCTGGAAGCCTGTAGGATCTTCTTTTTGTTCCCAGTGTTTTGACACTTTCAAGATGGCTTGACTTGAGTCTCTTTTCACCCATTGACCTGTATGTTTATTGGTTTTTTTGGTCCTGGAAAACTCCCATTTTTCAGTTCTAGGAAGTTTTCTTTAATTATCTCTTCCTTTCAATTTTCTCTGTTCTCACTTTCTAGAACTCCTCTAACTTCCTTTTTTTTTTTCCTTCTCCTTTCCATCTCTTTATCATTTTGTCTACTTTCTGGAAGAGTTTCTCAACTTCATCTTCCAGCTCTTTTATTGAGTTTTTCATTTCTGCATTCATATTTTTAAATTTCCAAGGTTTTTTGGTTTTTGTTCCCTGGGTGTTCCTTTTTATTATAGCATCATATCTGTTTTGTAGATAAGATATTGCCTTGTATATCTCTCAGGTTTCTAATAGTAGTTTTGCCCAGATTTCCTTTGTTTTTACTTTTTTTGGGGGGGTGATGGTTATGGATATTGAATCCAGGGCCTCGTGCATGGGAAGCAAACACTCAACCACTGAGCTATATTCATTCCTCAACGAGAGTTGTTTTTTTCGTTTGTTTTTAGGAGGTATTGGGGATCGAACCCAGGACCTTATATGTAAGAATCAGGCACTCAACTACTTGAGCTACATCTGCTCCCGTTTTTACTGTTTAAAATGGAAAATTTTCAAATTGTGCCAAAGTAGAGAAAATAGTATAATGAATCCCCCTGCACCCATCATCCAGCCTCAACGATTACCAACAGTTTTGTAATCTCATTTCATCCATATCTCTACTTTTAAAAGTACGTGTATATACAGTTATAGCAGGAAATGGATAGAGGGATTGAAAGGTAACAGCTCAAAGGTGGGGTGAAGACAGTTCTTTTTGGAGTAATGAAAATGCTCAAATATTGGTTGTGGTGATGAATTCACAACTCTGATTCTATCACAACCCATTGAATGTACACTTTGGATGATTGTATGGTATATGAATATACCTCAATAAAATTGCTGAAAAAAGTATATATATATATATATATATATATATATATATATATATATATATATGCAAAGAGTTCAATATGTATTCCTAGCAGGTAAGGATTTTTAAAGAATAACCTAAATATCATGACAGTTCTGTTTTGCTTTTTGGACAACTACCTCTATGTGCACGGATTTCTCCAGGTATCTTTTCTCTGAACATCTGCTTTGGTCTCCGACTTTCATGTCAGATGCTTCCTCATGGCCATGAGCCTTGGCACTCTGCTTATATTTAAGAAGAGGACACTGAAAGGCTGACTGGGTTTGGTGCTTCCTCAACAAGTTAAATACGGAATTCCCATACGCCCCGGCAGTTGCACTCAGGTGTACACCTAAAAGGACCAAGAACTGGGACTCAGACACTTGTTCCCCTGTGTGCGTCACAGCATGTAGAGTTGCTCAGTGCATACGGAGGTTCTTTTGGGGCTGATGAAAAAGTTTTGGTAATGGATGGTGGTGATGGTTGTACAACATTGTAAATGTAATTAATGTCATTGAATTGTACTCTTAGAAATGGTGAAAGTGGCAAATTTTGCTGTCTATATATGCTACCACCATAATTGTTTTAAAAAACAGCAAAAATTTAAGAAGCCCACCTGAACTCTGCACTCGTGGATGGATGGTGGTGTGGTCTCCACCTCGGAGTGCCCGAGCTAAGCCACCTTCTTGTGGGACTTCTGCCGTCTTGAATTTAGGGTGTTCTTGCCGGCTGGTCCTGCCTGTGTCTCAGCCTCAGTGCCCGCGTGCTGAGAGCCAGGCTGGGAAAGGAGGAGGGCGGTCCTCAAGCTTTGTTAGGTGGCGTTTTCTTTCCCTGGCGTTAAGTAATAGCCCCCAGTGGATATGTTTAAACTGTGGGGATTCCTTGGCTCACACGTTTGAGGCTAGAAGCCCACGGTGGAGGCACCTGCACGGCGCTGCCCCCTCCCTCAAGGCTGTGGCGCTCCGGGGCTGGCTGCCGGTATCCTCTGCGGTCCCAAGGCAGTGCGCAAGGGAGGCGGCATCTTCTCCTGTCCCTCGCGAGCTGGAGTTCTGTAGGCCTCCAGCTCTTGCTCTTCCCCGTGGGGCCTCCTCATGCCCTTCTTTATACGGACTCCGTAGCAGGACTCGGCCCACCCTGCTTCAGCCGGGCCACAGCCTGCCAGTCGCCTCATCCAGGGTCCTGCTCGCGGGGGCCCACGCCCCGGCCACGGCTCACGATTACCACCACTGCCGCCAGCCAGGGCAGGGCGCCTGCCCAGAAACCCCGTGTTCTCGCCTCCAGGGTCCGGTGCACCCTGCCTGGGCACCCTGAGTCTTCCTCTCCTCAGGGTATCACCCTCCAGGCCCCTGCCGGCTGGGGGCGGGCAGGGCGGGTTCACAGCCGCCCGAGCCAGGCTGGGGCTCCCAGGGCCTAGCTGCTTTCCTCGGCTTTTCATTTTTCAACTTTCGTTGCCGTTTTCTCCCCTCCTTTGTCTTTGTGCTGTTTGTTATTAACTTAGCGTTATTATTGGTTTAGTGTTTATTATTATTTAATGTTGTTTTGCTGTTGGTTTTTTTTTTAGTGGTTTAGTAGGGTGTCAGGAGAGAGCAAGCTAAATGCCTTTCTCAATCTGCCATCTTTGACCAGAAGTCATGACTTTAAAAATATATATAGGGAAGCAGATGTGGCTCAACCAATTGGGCTCCCGTCTACCATGTAGGAGGTCCAGGGTTCAATCCCCAGGGCCTCCTGGTGAGGGCAAGATGGCCCACACGGAGTGCCAGCCCACTCGGGAATGTGGCCCCACGCAGGAGTGCTGCCCTGCGTGGGAATGCTGCCCTGCGCAGGAAAGCCGCCCCGCTGCCCTGCGTGGGAATGCTGCCCTGTGAGGGAGTGCTGACCCGCACAGGAGTGCTGGCCAACGCGGAGAGCTGGCACAGCAAGATGATGCAACAAGAGACATAGAGGAGGGAAAATAAGAAGACATAGCAGAACAGGGGAGCTGAGGTGGCGTAAGAGAGTAATCGCCTCTCTCCCACTCCGGAAGGTTCCAGGATCAGTTCCCGGAGCTGCCTAATGAGAATACAAGCAGACACAGAAGAACACACAGTGAATGGACCCAGAGAGCAGACAACGGGGGGAACGGCATGGGGGGGTGCGGAGAAATAAATAAAAATAAATCTTTAAAAAAAAAAAAATATATATATATATATATATGTATGAATATATGATTTTCATCGAGGAAGCCGAGAGGAAGCTGGTTAAAGTGATTGTTTTGTTTTGGTTTTTTGTTTTCAAGACAATAGAAGTTGCCCTTGAATAGGAATTGTTCTGCAGGGAAGTGAGATTTGAGATACATTTGTAAGGAACAGAAATAGGCTGCTCAGAGCATAGCAGAGAATACCAACAGTGCAGAAACTCTCAGGTGCTTTCTCCACTTTTGACATTGCCTAATCTTAAAGGCAACTCTTTTCCAGCTGGTGCCCTCAGAGCGCAGCCCGCTCTCCTTCCTGCCCACAGAAGCTCAAGCTCAAGCGTCTCCCCCACCGCCTTACCCTGCGCCCCAGGAACTGTCCCAGCCTCTTCTACAGCAGCCTCATGCCCAGGAGACCCCTGCCCAGCAGCCCCAGGCCACCTCCTCGCTGCCCCAGCCAGACTGCCAGCTCCTCCCGTCCCAGGTGAGGCCTGCAGGAGGGTCGGTGAGGAGACAGCCCTCATTTTGCTCTGCGTTCCCAGCTAAATGGTCACTCCTTATTCCCTAAAGGGCCCGTCTTTGTCCAGCTTCTTCCCGGATGTGGGCTTTGACCAGCCGTCCATGAGGCCGGGCCCGGCTTTCGCTCAGCAGGTGGGTGATCTCGGGGCACGAGACAGTGTCTGCCCTTAACACCTTCTCTTCCTTGGGGCGTGAACTGCACCATTTGTAGGTCTCACAGCCAAATACACCAGATTCTCCCGGTCCTTGATATCAGGGGTGTCGTGTGGCCAGGAGTGCTGTGAATCGCCCCAGTTCCTAAAATGCTGGTGCTGGCTGCTCTAGGTGGTGTCAGGCCTCAGCGGGGGCCCCTTTTGAGCGAGTGGTGGAAGACTTTTGAGGACTTCCCAGTCATAGAATCATGGAATTATCGGTATTGGATGGGACCATAACAGTCAACCAACCTATCCCCTCGTGTTGGGGAAACTAAGGCACAGGGGTGGCAGTGACTTGTCCCAGTGGCAGAGGAGTTAGGAAGTAGCACAGCGTTTCGTCGGCAGCCTGGTTGGTGTACCCCCCACCCCCACAGTGTATGCCTCTCAGAAGAGCTTGGTCCTTGAGTGGGGTAGGTGGGATTTGGGGGGACAGCAGAGTCCTTCTTTATTTTCATTCAGCCATTGTCCTTTGCTTTTTAGTTTCTCCCTAACACTGAACTTTTTATTAGAGCAGTTGTGAGTATACAGGAAAATCATACAGGAAGTACAGCGTTCCCACTCATTCCCCCTACACACATTTTCCCCTGTTATTAACAATTTTACATTAGTGTGGTGCCTTTGTTACAATTGATGACCCAATATTATAATAATATTCTTACCTAAATACATTAGCCATTTTTAATATCCCAGGATTTATAGTATTCAGTAAGTATGGAATGGGCACAAGATGGATTAAGGGAGAAGGAAGGATTGAGCACTTTCCAGAGCCTGACGGAAGATAGATAGATAGATAGATAGACAGACAGACAGACAAATAAATGATAGCTAGTTAGATAGATGATAGGCAGGCAGACAGGTAGGGAGATAAAGTAGGCTGATAGAGATAAAGGCAGAGCTCTCCCAGTCGCCACGGAGAAGCCTTGTGGGAAGCAACAGCAGTCCTTGGCCTCCCTTTTCTGAAGAGGCCATTTTAGCCCAGGTGAGAGTCAGTGTCTCTCTAAAAAATGATGGAAACTCCCTCTGTTAAAAAACGGTTTGGGAAATGTATTTCAGAAAAAGCACCTAACGTTGGCCACAGTTGCCGCCAGTCCTCCTGGAGGCATTCTCCCGGGGGGAGAGGGGGTGCCTGACGGCTGCCTGCCCCCCACCGCAGGGGGCCCCGAGGAGTGGGAACCCCCACCCGCTGAGGGCGAGACGGAAGGCTCCACTTTCAGTCATCCAGGAACCCGGCAGGAAAGGGCCCCGTCCCTTCCCTGGCTACAGATCGGGCCTTCGGGGGATTTCCTGCCTCGGTGGGGAGGAGGAGGAGGTGTCCTCCCAGGTGGTCTAGGGTGGGGCAGAGTGAGTACTGGGACCAGGCACCCACACAGCGGACCTCGGGGTCCCTCCACCCCAGCACCTGCCTGCCCAAGAAAAATATTCCCCATTCGTTGTCATGACAGCAGAGCCCTCTGAGGTCCTGGAAAGAAGGGACTGCAAGTCGTTGTTTGTGCCTGGTTCTGCCCAGGAGCACGTGCTTGACTCCTGCCCTCGCTCCTGAGAAGCAGAAACGGTGCTGACGTGTGCCCTGTGACCCTTCCAGGTGCCCCTGGTGCAGCAGGGTCCCCGGGAGCTGCAGGACTCCTTCCACCTGAGACCAAGCCTGTACTCCAACTGCGGGAACGTCCCCAACGCCATCCTCGCAGGTGAGCGCAGGCCGCCCCTCAGCTTCCTCCGTTTTCCTCTTGCCGTGATTTTACGGGCATCATGGTAAAATAGTTTTAAACACCGTTAACATTACATAAAGCCAAAAGCAGAAGTCCCCCAGCCCGACCTTTCCTTGCTGAGATGCAGGTGTCATGTCCCAAAGGCCAGTGGGGCTGTGGACACAGGGCCTGGTCATCAAGAGCCCCTCTGAAATATCTAGTTCCAAGTGATTCATGACTGTTCAAAGAGAGACAACCCGCAGAACACTGAGGGTTGTAGAATTGACCGAAGGCCTGTTGATTCCAAGGCAGGCACTGGAGGTCTAGGAGCGGTCGGTCCACAGATGCTCACTGGCCTGGCTGGGGAGATCAGAGCCATGGCCCTGGTTGGGGTCGTGATGGGCCGTGCGCTCTCGGTGCCGTGCCCGCCGCTGCTTCTGCACACTGGGAGCCTGGCGCCTGCTAATCCACACTGTTTCCCCTCTCGCTCCCCCTTTAGATGACTCGAGCAGCAGCCTGTTCAAAGACCTCAGCAGCGCCCTGGCGGGCATGCCCGAGGTCAGCCTCAACGTGGACAGTCCATTCCCATTGGAAGACGAGCTCCAGATTGAACCCCTGAGCCTGGATGGACTCAACATGTTAAGTGACTCCAGCATGGGCCTGCTGGACCCCTCCGTGGAAGAGACGTTTCGGGCTGACCGGCTGTGAGCAGAACGGGGTAGAACAGGACACTTCTATTTCTGAAACAGCCAAAATAGCACAGTGTGGAATGGAGCCTGCTCTATTCCTGGGCTTCAGTTAGCTCGGGCTTCTGGCAGGGAACACACCAATTCCAAGGCTCTAAGCTTGCAGATGAGGTCCCATCTCGTCCCCCCGGCTTCTCGACCACAGGACCGACCCTGCTTCTCGGGCCTGCCGTGTCGGTTGTGTTGCTGCAGACGGGCTGCTTTGGAGCTTCAGATGAACTTGAAAGCTCCTCCCTGACCATTATCTCTCTCTATTGGCCATCTGGCCAGCCGGTATGGAAAAGTAGGAAACAGCACGTGGTGGAGGCCTTACAGCATTGTGCAGTGCTAAGAACCACTGATCTCCAGCAGCACTGAAGAATGGACGAGGGTGGGAGGCAGCGAGGGGCCACGGACCTGAGGGCTGGCTCAGCCTCGAGCAAGGTACCACAGCACCGCGATGCCTCCTGTGAGGCAGCCCTGGCCAGCCGGGCGCCCGCCGGCTGACCGGAACAGGGACATTCCAGGGCGCAGAGGAGAGCCGTGGCTCTCAGATGCCTTAATTCCAATATGAAGAAGAGCTTTTGCCACAAGTCCAAGAACAGGCTTCAGCTGGGCACACTGAATGCTAGCTTGTCTTCTCCAAGGTCATAATCTCTTTCCTGCTGCTTCAGTCCCCCTTTTCCTATGGACAGAAGGAAGAGGAAGGCAATCCTATTCAGTCACTGAAAAAAGTCCCCTGAGGACTCGTGGCTGGGGAAGAAGGCGAGAAGGCCTGGAGGTGTCTCACCGACACGCCCCGTTCTGCAGGCCTCCCCTCCGTATAGGCCTCTCTCCCTGGCCTGGAGGAGGCTGGAGGTCAGCGTCAGGTCCACCCAGCAGCTGAGTTTCCCGCTCCCTCCCCAGACCTGCTTCTCTGGGGACCGGGAGTGGTAATGGAAGCCCTCGAGACCGTACGCTCCTGGGGCGCAGGGGCCGTGCCTTATTCATCATTGAATCCATAGCTCCCCACAAGTGCCTGGCACGGAGAAGGTGCTGCCAAACGCGCGTTGAATGAGTGAATGACTCTGCCATGCTGTGCGGCAGTCTAATCTTTTACTCTCTAGATGGCCCCTTTCCCTGGCCAGCCTTCTCAGAGCTCTGGCTTTCCTTACGCCCAGCCCTGTGATTGAGCACGCACTTTAATATGCTTTAACACTAGGGGACCAGACGCACGGGGGGCCTGGGCACCCAGCTCTGCCCGGCTCTGCGCCCCGGAGCGGGTCGGCGGCCCTCGTCTTCGGAGCGCATGCAGGATGGCTGAGCACACCACAGCTGCCCACCTGCTGGGATCTGAAGGCCCCGGCCAGGCCCCCCTCAGATCTTCCCTCCCAGATCCATGTCAGGCCCTGAATGGTTGAGAGATTCCTTTTTTGAGGCTGAGGAAACAGGCCATGGTAAAATGAAGGCCTAAGTCACGAAATCGCCGCTGGTCATTCGGAAAGAGTTTGATCACATTTCCACCCCTGCCCGTCTCCTTGGGCCACGGCCTCGGCCACCCTAGGCCGGATGGGCCCGGAGCTGGACGCCCGGCAGGCAGGATGGGGGTGCAGGGAGCGAGGCCCCCCCAGCACCCGGTGGAGAGATCTGGGCTCTGAGGGCCTGCGGGCGGAGAGGGAGCCAGAGGGGCGTGAAGGGTGTCTTCGAGCGCCCCTGCCCGGCCCAGAGTTTTCCCGAGTGTTGCCGGAATCACTGACCTGCTCCGGCCCGGAGAAGCGGAGAAGCGAGGCGTAGGGTGAGGGTCTGAGTCGAGCCATCGGCTGTGTGTGGCAAGAAGAGCCTCCGTGTGGGAGCTTGGGCCGGGGCCCCTCTCCAGACCTCGTCCTGTTCTCTCCTCTGTCTTCAGAGGGACTGCCAGCACCCGGTCTTTAAACACCCCCCGGGCGCCCCAGGCCCTCACGCCAGCTGGGAAAGCAAGCCAGCCTGGCCCAGGAAAGGGCTGATAGCCTCGCCCCTTCTGATCCTCACTCACAGGTCAGCGTTCAGATCCCGTGCCCCTCAGGTCTCAGGGAGGCGTGGCTTTTTGTTGAAGAGAAGGGGCTTCTCATCGTCACTCGGCACCCCGTGAGCCGAAAGAGGCCAGCGCATGCCGCTTCCTGTGAGAAGGGTGCCCGAAGCTGGCCTGCCCTTCCAGGCAGGGAGGGGTGCTCATCCAAGAGTTTTGTTTTGGGGGGCAAAGGGGAGGCCCTGCATGATCCACTGTTACTTGGCACAGGGCCTTCGCCTGTGGGGACCAGGACCCCTGCTGTCGGCTCCCAGCCTTCCCGCCTGTGCCTCTAGCCTCAGCCCGGGGCCCTGCCCTGCCCGGCCCTGCCCTGCCCGGCCCTGCCCTGCCCTGCCCGTGGGCTGCTGCAGGCCACCCACGAAAGTGATGCGTGCAGGGGAGTTCCCTGGTGACAGCGCGGGTTAGCACTGAGTGAAACGTGTCCTCAGCTCGTCAGTCTTCTTCTGAGTTTTGGGCATTATCCACCCTCTTGGCTGAGACGGTTTCGAGGACACCCCGCGACAGGCGTGGCACCCCTCTCGGGCCCACGTGTGCACGCACTGCCGCCTCTGCACCCCACCAGCCACGGGCCTCGGCCTCCCACGGGTCCTGATCCTTCAGAGTGAACCGTCGTTCAAGGTTTAGTTTTGCCATGAGAATCACGTGTTGCGCTGCCCCGGTTACCAGCAGTTACAGTGTAGAGCTCAAAGCCTCTGTCCCTCTTTTCTTTGTGTACGGTTGTGGTTTCTGGGACATGGGAGTGTTAGGAGGTGTTCTTGGTCCTGTCAAGAGCAGCCTCTGCTCTCCTCTGTCCTGCTTGGTTTCCTAAGCCTGCCGGGTGGTACCTGAGCGGGCGCCGCGTCCTCAAGGCCGCTCGCGTGTTTGGAGACGTTGCCGGTGCCCACCGAGCCCGCGCCTCTGATTTCCGCGCAGGTGGTCCCGAGGCGTCGCCCTCGCTTCGTGGCCGGGACACCGCAGCAACGAATCCGACTCCCGCAGCGTCGCGACTCCCCAGTGCCCTTGTTAAGCCATATTTAAAGATGGGAATTTGTATGAAGTCGCTTCCAAGTTTTATAACGCATCATTTTACATCTTTTCGTAATTAAAAGCAGCACAATCAGGTTGTACCTGCGCTCGCCGTGTTTGTCCTCGCAGCCCGCGCCGCCGTGAGTCGGTGCCGTTGGTCCTGCCGTCGAGGCTCCCTGGGCCCGGCCCTCCCGTCACGTCCTTACCCCACGCGCCACTGGCAGAGTCCGGAGAGGAGCAGGGCCGTGCGGCGCCTTTGAAGCCGTGGGTACCACGGGCAGAGGGCACCCTGGGGGTGGCCGGACAGACCGCGGCCTCCCAGACCCCTGCTCCCGCCCTCGCCCAACGCCGCTCCCCACCAGGGGGCGCGGGCCACCCGGGTGCCTCGGCCCCAGCGGCTGCTCCGCGCCCAGGTGCTGACCTTCCGTCCCCCGCGGAGGACCCGAGGACGTGGCACCCCGGCCCCCGCGCCGCCCGCCCCACCCGGCCACTGGCGCACGCCCCCCCCTCCTTCAGAGGCCCGTGCACAGCCGCCCTGGGCTCGGCAGAAAGGGTCAGAAAGGCCGGCTCTGAGCTGCGCTCCCCACAGGGAACTCTGCCCCCACCACCCTTCCAGCCTCCCCACTCCACCTCCTGCCCCCCCCCCCCCCCGGGGTTAGTGACTCTCGGCGCCGCTGCGTGCTCCGAGGGGGCCCTCCGCCTTTTCTACTGCATGGGAGACCTGCCTGAGGAACGGAGGGCCCCCCCCACCACCCCAGGGCGCCCCAGACCCTCTCCGCTCCTCAGAGCTGCGGTCTGAGCGTGCCCTCGGCCAGGCCCCCCAGGCCTCAGGGCGGCCTCCTGCCCCCTTTCCCAGAGGTTCCAGGAAGCTACACCCCCCCTTCTGCCCTCCCCTCTGGGCCCCTCGGCCTTACCCGGGTTCTGGCTTTGTCACCTGGGAAGGTGACCCCCCCTCTATGGACCCCCATCTCCTCCCCCTGGGCCTTCTAGCCCCCCGCTCCTCCCTGGACCTTGCCCTACAGATTGGCGTCAGCCTCCTCCTCCCTGAAAACACACAGGACCCTCCCGGGCCTTCCACTCCAGTCCCCTCCCTTCCGCCCCTGGCATCCCCTGCGCTCTGCCTTCCGCCCCACTCCACTCCAGCGGCGCCTCGGCTGCCCAGGGCCTGCCCTGCGCGGCCTGTGGTCCTTCGGCCACTCCCCGCCCCCGGCGCCCACAGGCCCTCTCCGTGGCTCCGGTCAGCCCTGATCTCTTGTCCTCCCTCTCAGGTCCCTCACGCACCCTCCTCGGTGCACCCTCCTCCTGGGCCTCTTTTCTTTGGGATCAGCTGTCCCCACGCCACCTTGTCCAGGCTCCTTTCAGCCCACCTCTCAGCTCAGGCCCATCTGCGCCCCACCCTCGCTGCCATCTGCTCTTGTCCTTGGCACACCTTTGTACACGGGCAAGTAAATCCCCGTGCTTACCTGTTGAATGCCTGTGCAACATTCAACTTCGCCTCCCCACTCTAAACTTGGCAAGGACAAGGGCCATGCCTGTCGACTTGAATTCTGCAGCCCCAGTGCCTGGCGCATAGTAGATGCTCAGTAAGTAGTTCCCAGCTTCTGACTCCTGTACTCCCTCTCGACCACGGCCTCCACCCCGACGATCAAGACGGCGAGCCTTTCGCCCCACTCCTTCCTTCCCTCAGGCATCCGCAGGTCCTGCTGGGCTGTTGGCCTCCCACTTCTCTCTCTCAGGCCTTGCAGGAGGCGCTTTCCGACCCCCCCCCCCAATCTCCTGCCCCACTGGGCAGCCTCAGTGTCCTCATCTATAAAATGAGACAGTAACACCCCCCATCTCATAGCAGGTGGAGGAGAGATGACTTCACACAGTTGTGCCCAGCACATAGCCAACACTCAATAAAAGTCAGCACATGATTGCCTACAGCTGCTATTCTTTCCAAGACAGATATGCAAATCTTAAGAAATACAAGGGAAACGGGTGTGGCTCAACGGATAGGGATAGGGCGTCCGCCTACCACATGGGAGGTCTGGGGTTCAAAACCTGACCTGTGTGATGAGCTGGCCCATGCGCAGTGCTGCTGCGCACAAGGAGTGCCCTGCCAAGCAGGGGTGCCCCCATGTAGGGGAGCCCCATGCGCGAGGAGCGCACCCCGTAAGGAGAGCCGCCCAGGAATGGCGCCGCACACACGGAGAGCTGACGCAGCAAGATGACACAACAAAAAGAGACACAGATTTCCCGGTGCCGCGTGACAAGAATCCAAGTGGACACAGAACAACACACAGTGAATGGACACAGAGAGCAGACAAGGGGCGGGGGGCAGGCGGAGGAGGAGAGAAATAAATAAAAAAATTAAAAAAATATATTCATCCATGTTTTCTTTTTTTAAAAAAATACAGAATTTGTGCATTTGCTCTGAAATATCAAATCTTAGTACTGGGAGAAATGTTTTTTTCAGTTGATCTTACTTAAGTCCTTTTTGCCTCATGAGGCGGTACTGTAGGCAAGTATAGAAATTACACTTCCCAGGCAGTTCTCTGTGGCTGTGTCCCAAGAGGGACACTAGATGGCGCTGAGAACATGAGAGTGGGTTTTAGGACCCAGCCCCCCCCACCCCCCCACCCCGGGGGGCCAGCCAGCGGCTGCCCGCCAGTGCGGCTCTTAGCCTGGGTTTGCAGTGGTGTTGGTTAGAACTTAGCCCCGTGAGGATAAAATGTGAGAAGGCTCCCGAGTGACACTCAGGTGTGGGACAGCAGACACGCAGCTGAGAACGTGACCCATTTTTCCCGGCAGCCTGAAAGCAGGGCGGGACGAAGTTGGCTTCCTGGGGTTTACAGGTGAGGAAACGCCCAGTGACCCTGCTGAGCAGTGGAGGCCTGAGGGGACCAGCCCAGATCACCGTCCTCAAGGCCTCCTGGCCATCAGCCGATGCCACCCCAAGGATTCCCAAGGCCCAAAAGGACACCCTGACGGAAGCGGATGTGGCTTTACTGATAGAGCGTCCGCTTACCATATAGGAGGTCCAGGGTTCAAACCCAGGGCCTCCTGGTGCATGTGGTGAGCTGGCCCACGCACAGTGCTGATGCGCGCAAGGAGTGCCCTGCCACGCAGGGGTGTCCCCACGAGGCCCTCGCGCTCCCTCCCTCCCTCTAGGGCACCCCAGGTCTGGGCCAGCAAGTCCCCTCCCCTGGCCTGCTCCCTGACCCCCACGCTCCTGACCCACCAGTGGAACGACCTCCACCCCTCGCCCTGCCCTGCCCTTCCCCCCTGGAGCACGGCCCCGGAACGACCCTGATGGACCAGCCCCGGGCACTGCCCGCGGACCCGAGAGCCACACGTGCCAGGTGAGTGCTTGGCAGAGGAACACTTTCATCCCCTCTTCCAAAATGGATCCTAATTTACAAAAACAACAACAAAGAAGACTTTGCTTTTATAAAAACCACGCATGCTCATTATAAGAAGTCCACATAATACTTGAATACAAAAAAGAAAATTCAAAGTGGTCAGAAACCTGGCATACCCAGAAATAATCACGGCTGATGAGGAACACTGAGTGGGACATCTCTATGCCCACATTTAGAGAAAAGGACAGGGAGGTGGCTACAATTAAAAAAAAAAAATGGGTCCATACAATGCATGCTTTTTTTTTTTTTTAAGTAAATTTAACAGAACAAAAGGAAACTTAAAGGTAACTAAAGAAATTGCCAAGCTGCAAGTAATCGTGCTTATGTTTCTAATTCATTTCCCCAAAGAAAAGAAAAATATTAGGGGGTTGGATTCATTGTTCAAACATGTTTCAACTCTAGATGGCATCTCTGGACAACCTGCGATTAAGGTAAGGAAATGAGCTCACCATCGCTTCCTGTCTCCTTCTCCCTCCCAAATTTGTGAATTCTTCTTTTTACATTGTCAAGGTTTATACTATCACATCCTGTCCTGCAACCAAGGCTCCCACGATTGTTTAGCCTTAGTTCCATGTGTGTGGATTCCGTGCTCACTGCCAGTCCTTTTATAATGAGTTTTCCATCCCTGAGTTTTTTAGTTAGTTAGTTACTTAGCTAGTTATTTTTACAATCCTTTTTCATTTAAAAAAAATTTAATCTAGTAACATATATACAATCTAAAATTTCCTTTTTAAACCACATTCACATATATAATTCAATGGTATTAATTAAATTCACAATGTTGTGCTATCAAAACTATCCATTACCAAACTCTTCTATCACCCCACACACAAACTCCGGACTAATTAAGCATTAACCCGTCATTCCCTACCCCTGTCCCAACCCTGATAACATGTATCCAGTTTCTGACTCTATGAATTTGCTTATTCTAATTATTTCATATCAGTAAGATCATACAATATCTGTCCTTTTGTGCCTGGCTTATTTTCAACATCTCTTCAAGTTCATCCACATTGTCTCATGTATTAGAACTTCAGTCCTTTTTACAGCTGAGTAATATTCCACTGTATGTATATATTACATCACATTTCAGTTATCCATTATCGGTCAGTGGACACTCGGGTTGCGTCTTTCGTTTGGCAACTGTGAATAATATTGCGATGAACATTAGTGTGCACATATCTGAGTCCCTGCTTTCCATTCTTTTGAGTGTATACCTAGAAGTGGGATTGTCAGGGCCCATGATAATATTCTAAGGAACCAACAAACGACACCATTTTACATTCCCGCTAACAATGAATGAGTGATCTTATTTCTCCATATCCTCTCCAACACTTATTTTCCATTGTTTAATAGGAGCCATTCTAGTGGGTGTGAAACAGTATCTCATTATAGTTTTTTTGGAAAGATTTATTTTATTTATCCTTCCCCCCCGCCACCATTTGCACTCGCTGTCTGCTCTTTGTGTCTGCTTGTCTTCTTTCAGGAGGCACTGGGAACCAAGCCCAGGATCTCATGTGAGAGGCAAGTGCCCAATTGCTTGAGCTAGATCTGCTCCCTGCTTATTGTGTCTCCTCATTGTGTCAGCTCGCCACGTTAGCCCATCGCATCAGCTTGCTGTCTTGTTTGTCTTTAGGAGACACCAGGAACCGAACATGGGACCTCCCATATGGGAGGCAGGCGCCCAACTGCTCAAGCCACATCCATTCCCCTCTCATTATAGTTTTCTTTAAGATTTATTTATTTCTGTCCCCTTCCCCAACCCCCCCCCCCCCCCCAGTTATCTGCTCTCTGTGTCCATTCACTGAGTGTTCTTCTGGGTCCACTTGTATCTTGCCAGTGGCACCCAGAATCTGTGTCTCATTTTGTAGCATCATCTTGCTGCGTCGGCTCTCCATGTGTGCGGCGCCATTCCTGGGCAGGCTGCGCTTTTTTCACACTGGGCAGCTCTCCTTACGGGGCACACTTTGTGTGTGGGACTCCCCTATGCGGGGGAAACACCTGCATGGCACAGCACTCCTTGTGCGCATCAGCACTGCATGTGGGCCAGCTCATCACATGGGTCAGGAGGCCCTGGGTTTGAACCTTGGACCTTCCATGTGGTAGGCGGAAGTGCTATCCATTGCGCCAAGTCCGCTTCCCTCTCATTATAGTTTTGATTAGTGTTTCCCTAATGGTTATAGATGTTGAACATCTTTTCCTGTGCTTCTTAGCCATATGAATATCTTTGTTGAAGAAATGTCTATTAAAGCCTTTTTTAAATTGGAGTTGTCTGTCTTCAAGTTGTAGGATTTCTTTACATATTCTGGATATGTAACCCTTATCAGATATGTGCTTTCCAAATGTTTTCTCCCACTCTGTAGGTTGTCCTTTTCCTTTTGTGATGAAGTCTCTTGGTACACAAAAGTTTTTAATTTTGATGAAGTCCCACTTAACTGTTTTTTCCTTTGTTGCTTGTGCTTTTGGCCATTACAAGGTCCTGAAGGGAAGCAGACTTGGCCCAATGGATAGGGCATCCGTCTACCACATGGGAGGTCCGCGGTTCAAACCCCGGGCCTCCTTGACCCGTGTGGAGCTGGCCCATGCACAGTGCTGATGCACGCAAGGAGTGCCCTGCCATGCAGGGGTGTCCCTGCGTAGGGAACTCCACATGCAAGGAGTTCACCCCGTAAGGAGAGCCGCCCAGTGCGAAAGAAAGTGCAGCCTGCCCAAGAATGGTGCCTCACACACGGAGAGCTGACACAAGATGACACAACAAAAAGAAACACAGATTCCCAGAGCTGCTGATAAGGATAGAGGCAGTCACAGAAGAACATACAGCTAAAGGACACAGAGAGCAGGCAACTGGGGGCAGGGGGAGAAATAAATTTAAAAAAAAAAAAAGTCCTTAAGATGCTTCCGTATGTTTTCTCTAGGGTTTCTAAAGTTTTGGTTCTTATATTTAGGGCTTTGATCTATTTTGAGTTCATTTTTCTATATGGTGTGAGAGAGGGGTCTGTCTCCATTCTTTTGCATATGGATATCCTGCTTTACTTGTTAAGGAGACTGTTCTCAACAAGGGAACTTAACTCCGTTGGCAAAAATCAATTGGCCATAGATATAAAGGTTGATTTCTGAACTCTCAATTCAATCCTATCCATCTTTGTGCCAGTACCATGCTATTTTGATTACTTTAGCTTTATAATAAGTTTTTAAATCAGGAAGTGTGAGTCCTAAAACACTTATTTTTCAAGATGTTTTTGGCTATTTGGGGCCCCCTAGCCTTCCATATAAATTTGATGGTTGGTTTTTCCATTTCTGAAAAGAAGACTGTTAATATTTTTATTCAGATTGCATTGAATCTGTAAATCACTTTGGATAGAACTGACATCTTACCAATATTCCCTCCATGAATGTGAAATGTCTTTTCATTTATTTAGGTTTTCTTTGATTTCTTTGAGCAATGTTTTGTACTTTTCCATGTACAAGTCCTTTATATCCTTGATTAAATTTATTCCTAGATTTTTTATTCTTTTGGTTGCTGTTGTAAATGGAATTTTTTCTTGATTTCCTCTTCAGATTGTTCATTACTAGTGTGTAGAAACACTGCTGATTTTTCTGCATGTTGATCTTGTCCCCTACTACTTTGCTGACCTCATTTATTAGCTCTAGGAGCTTTGTTGTGGATTTCAAGATTTTCTCTTACATAATCATGTCATCTTCGAAGAGGGGAAGTTTTACTTCTTCCTTTCCAATTTTAATGCCTTTTATTTCTTTCTCTTGCCTGGTTGTTCTGGCTAGAACTTCCAGCACAATGCTGGATAACGTGGTGACAGTGGGCACCCTTGTCACGTTCCAGATGTTAGAGGGAAAGCGTTCAGCATTTCAGTTTTAAGTGTGATGTTAGCTGTGGGTTTTTCATATATGCTGTTTTTCATGTTGAGGAAGTTTCCTTCTATTCCTACTTTTCTAAGTGTTTTTATCAAGAAGGCATGCTGGATTTTGTCAAATGCCTTTTCTGCATCAATTGAGATGATCGTGTTGTTTGTTTTTTCCCTCATTCTCTTAATGTGTTGTATTACAGTCACATTTTCTTATGTTGAACCACCCTTGCATGCCTGGGATAAATCCTGTTTGAGCATGGTATATAATTCTTTTAATATGCTTTTGAGTTCATTTGCTAGGATTTTGTTGAGGATTTTTGCATCTATACTCATAAGGGATATTGATCTGTAATTTTCTTTTCTTGTAGTATCTTTATCTGCATCATCTTGGCCTCATACCATGAGTTAGAAGTGTTCCCTCCTCTTCAATTTTTGGAAGAGTTTGAGCAGGATTTGTGTTAATTCTTCTTGGAAAGTTTAGTATAATTCCCCTGTGAAACCATCTGGTCCTGGGCTTTTTTTTTTTTTTTTTTTTTGTAAGGTTTTTGATTTCCAATTCAATCTCCTTATTTGTTATCTATCTGTTGAGATATGTTTCTTCTTGAGTTAGTGTAGGTAGCTTCTTGGGTGTTTCTAGGAATTTGTGTATTTCATCTAGGTTATCTAATTTGTTGGCATACAGCTGTTCATAGTATTCTTATAATCCTTTTTTTTCTGTGGGGTCAGTAGTAAGGACCCACTTTTAATTTCTAACTTTAGTTATTTGTGCCCTCTTTATTTGTGCATCTAGCTAAAGTTTGTCGATTTTATTGATCTTTTCAAAGAACCACTTTTTGTTTTCATTGAATCTGTTTTTCTCTTCTCTATTTCATTTATCTCTGCTCTAATCTTTATTTCCTTCCTTTTGCTTGGAGTTTAGTTTGCTCTTTTTTTTTCCCTAGATTCTTCAGTTTTGAGATTTGAGATCTTTCTTCTTTTTTAATGTAAGCATTTGGAGCTGTAAATTTCTCTCTCAGTACTGCCTTTGGTGCATACCATAAGTTTTGATATGTTGTGTCATTTTCATTTGCCCCAAGATATTTGGCTAATTTCCCTTGTGATTTCTTCTTTGACCCATTGGTTGTATAAGATTGTGTTGTTTAATTTCCACATATTTGTGAATTTTCTAGTTCTTGATTTCTAGTTTCATTCCACTGTAATCAGAGATGATACATTGTGTGATTTCAGTATTTTTAAATTTTTTGAAAATTGTTTTGTGTCCTTAATCTGTCATGGAAATTGGTCCATGTACACTAGAGAAGAATGTATATTCCGCTGCTGTTGAGTAAAGTGTTCTGTATGTAAGTTTGTGTGTGTGTATCTGTTAGGTCTAGTTGGTTTAGAGTAGCATTCAACTGTTCTATTTCCTTATTATTTTTTTTAAACAACTTGCTATTTTTTTTTTAAGATTTATTTATTTCTCTCCCCCCCCCTCTGCCCCGCCCCGCCCTGGTTGTCTGTTCTCTCTGTCTATTTGCTACATCTTCTTTGTCCGTTTCTGTTGTCAGCGGCACGGGAATCTGTGTTTCTTTTTTTGTTGCATCATCTTGTGTGTCAACTCTCCGTGTGTGTGGCGCCATTCCTGGGCAGGCTGCACTTTATTTCGCCCTGGGCAGCTCTCCTTATGGGGCGCACTCCTTGCGCGTGGGGCTCCCCCACGCGGGGGACATCCCTGTGTGGCAGGGCACTCCTTGCACGCATCAGCACTGCACAATGGGCCAGCTCCACACGGGTCAAGGAGGCCCAGGGCTTGAACTGCGGACCTCCCATGTGATAGATGGACGCCCTAACCACTGGGCCAAGTCTGCCACCTCTATTTCCTTATTGATCTTCTATCTAGAGAGTCTATCCATTACTGAAAGCAGCATCTTGAAGTCTCCTACTATTAACGTAGAACCATCTGTTTCTCCCTTCATTATTTTGTTAAAGATTCATTTTTAAAATTTATTTCTCTCCCCTTTCCCCTGTTGTCTGCTCTCTGTCCATTCGCTGTGTGTTCTTCTGTGTCTGCTTGTATTATCCAGCAGCACTGGGAAACTGCGTCTCTTTTTTGTTGTGTCATCTTGCTGCATCAACTCTCTGTGTGTGCAGTGCCTCTCCTGGGCAGGCTGTGCTTTTTTTGTGCGGGGCGGCTCTCCTTGTGGGGCACACTCCTTGCATGTGGGGCTCCCCTACATGGGGGACACCCACCCCTGTGTGGCACAGCACTCCTTGAGTTCATCAGCACTGAGCATGGGCCAGCTCATCACACAGGCCAGTAGGCCCTGGATTTGAATCCTGGACCTCCTATGTGGGAGGCAGACACTCTATCAGTTGAGCCAAGTCTGCTTCCCTATTTCTCCCTTCAAATGTCTCAATATTTGCTTCATATATTTTGGGGCTCTGTTGTCAAATGCATATATATTTATGACTGTTATTTCTTCTTCTTGAATTGACCCTTATATATCAATATATAGTGACCTTCTTTGTCCCTTTAACAGTTTTTTAATTAAAGTCTGTTTTATCTGCTATTAGTATCGTTACCCCAGCCTTCTTTTGGTTACTACTTGCATGGTATATTTTTTCCATCCTTTAACTTTCTACCTACTTGCATCTTTGAATTTAAGGTGAGTCTCTGGTAAATAGCATATAGTTGGGCCATTATATTTTTATCCATTCTGCTAATCTCTGCCTTTGACCAGAGAGTTTAAATCTACTTCCACTTAAAGTAACCCACTAATAATGCATGGGTTTCTTATGCCATTTTGCTGTTTGGTATTTGTAAGATTTATACCTTTTTTGTTCTTCAATTCTTCCATTAATGCCTCCTTTCCGATTTATTCAGTTTTTTATAGTGTACCATTTTGAGTTCCTTCTCATTTCTTTCCACATGTTTTTTTTTTTTTTTTTTTTTCATTTATATTCTTTGTGGTCACTCTGGGGCTTCGATTTAACATCCTAAATCTATATCAGTCATGTTTGATACTAACTTAACTTCAATAGCATACACATACATTGTTCCTTTACCCCATTTTCCCCCCACCATAAGTTGTTCTTGTTACAAATTATATCTTTATACTTTGTGTGTCCAAACCATAGAGTTATCATTACTTGTTATGCATTTGCATTTTAAAACCTGTAAGAATTAAAAAGTAGAATTGCAAACCAAAAACTATAAAATAAATACTGGCATTTATAATTACCCGTATGGTTACCTTTACCAGAAGTGTTGTTGTTGTTTTTGCTGCTTTGATCCCTGTCTGGTGTTCTTTCCTTGCAGTCTAAAGTACTCCCTTTAGCATTGTTTGTAGGGTAAGTCTAGTGGTGATGAACTCCTTCAGCTCTTGTTTATCTCAGAATGTCTTAACCTCTCTCATTTTTGAAAGACTGCCTCACCAGATACAAAATTCCTGGTAGGCAATTGTTTTCCTTCAGCACTTTGTTTTGTCCCACTGCCTTCTTGTCCCCATGGTTCCTGCTGAGAAATAGGCTCTTAATCTCATTGGGACTCTCTTGTACATAACACATTGCTTTTCTCTTGCATTTTTCAGAACTCTCTTCTTGTCCTCAGCATTTGAAAGTTTGACTACAATGTATCTGGATGTAGTTCTCTTAGAGTATATCCTAATTGGAGTTCATTGGGCTTTTTGAATGTTTGTATTCATGTCTTTTGCTAAATTTAGGGAGTTTTCTGCCAGTATTTCTTAGAATATTCCTTCTGCCCCTTTCTCACTTCTGGGAGTCCCATAATGCATATATTGTTATCCCTGATGGTGTCCCATGGGTCTCTTAGGTGGTCTTTACTTTTTACATTCCTTTTTCTTTCTGCTTCTGAATCATTTCAGTTGTCTTGTCTTCAAGTTCACTGATTCTTTCTTCTATGAGTTCCAATTTGCTGTTGAAACCCTGTAGAGGATTTTTCATTTCAGTTATCTAGTAGTTCTGTTTGGCTCCTTTTAAAATTCCATCTCCATGAGAAGTGGATGTGGCTCAAGTGATAGGGCTTCCACCTACCATATGGGAGGACCTGGGTTGAATCCCTGGGGCCTCCTGGTGAAAAAGAAGAAGAGAAATTGTGCCTGTGCAGCAAGCCAGTGTCTGCATGGTGAGCCAAGTGCCTGTGTGGTGAGCTGAGTGCCCGCACAGTGACAGTGCCCATACAAGTGAGTCATGCAGCAAGATGATGACTCAACAAAAGAGAGACAAAGGGGAGAGTCAAGGTGAAGTGCAGCAGAACCCAGGAACTGAGGTGGCGCAGCTGACAGGGAAACTCTCTCCACATCAGAGGTCCCCAGGATCAAATCTCTGAATTCTAGAGGAGAAAAAATAAAAAGAGAAGACCAAAAAAGAGAAATAGACACAGAAGATCATACAACAAATGGATAGAGATGGAAAAAACAGTAGGGTGGGGGGAGGGGAATACATAAATAAATCTTTTTTTAAAATTTCTATCTCCTTATTGAGATTCACATATAGTTAATTTTTTCCCCCTGATATCCTTTAGTTCTTTTCTGTTCTGCACAGATTAAACCTCAATTTTCCATTCTCTTGCCTCATTCTATTTTCTGGTGACCTATATTATAGTTATTAAGTCCATGAGTTTACGTAATATATTTAGCTCATAATAGCACAATCATACACTATTTGTCCTTTTGTATCTGGCTTGCTTCACTCAACATAATGTCCTCCATGTTCATCCATGTTGTCATATACTTCATGACTTCTTCTTACAGCTGCATAATATTCCATCGTGTGAATAAATCAGTTTGTTTATCCATTCATCAGGTGATGGACACCTGGGTTGTTTCCATCTTTTGGCATTTCATTGTGCAGATGTCTGTTCATGTCACTGCTCTCAGTTCTGGGTATATACCCAGTAGTGTTATTGCTAGCTTACATGGCAAATCTATATTCAACTTCTTTAGGAACTGCCAAATAGTCCTTAACAGTGACTGTACCATTCTACATTCCCACCAACAGTGAATAAGCATTCTGATTTTTCTGCATCCTCTCCAACATTTACAGTTTTCTGACTTTTTAATAGTGACCATTCTAATAGGTGTGATATGATATCTCATTGTAACTTTGGTTTGCATTTCCCTAATCACTAGTGATAGTGAACATTTTTCCGTGTGTATTTTTTTTTTTTTTTGCCATTTTTATTTCTTCTTTGGACAAATGTCAATTCAAGTGTTTTGCCCATTTTTAAATCGGTTTGTCTTTTTATTGTTGAGTTGTAGCATCTCTTTATATATCATGGATATTAAACCCTTATTAGATATGTGATTTCCAAATATTTTCTCCCATTGAGTTGGCTGCTTTTTCACCCTTTTGACAAAGTTCTTTGAGGTGGAAAGGTGTTTAATTTTTTCTTCATTTAAAAAATTTATTAAAGTATATCATTCATACATGAACATATCTAAATAATAAGCATATAGTAAAAGTTGTGAATTTAAAAACAAACATGCATAACATTATACAGGGCTCCCATCCCTCACCCCACCACCATTTTTTTTTTGCATTTTTTGGAAACATTTCTAACAAATTATGAAAGAACATCATCAAAGTATTACTACTAACTATAGTCCACATCTTACATTTTCTGTATTTTTCCCAAAAACCACCTATTATTTTCTTGTTCATAAACCATACACTTTATCTAAAATGTACAATCAATGGCATTTGGTGTAATCACAGAGTTGTGCATTCATCACTTCAATGTTTGAATTCTCATTACTCTAAAAAACAAAGCAAAACAAAAACCTGCTATCATTCCCATATATTAGTTCTACTAATTACAAGTCCTATGATATGCTTTCACCATTTCTTTTCATTTCCAAACATTCACAACTTTTTACCATTTCTGCACAGATTAAACCTCAGCTTTCCATTCTCTAACCACATTCTATTCTCTGGTGACTTAAATTCTAGCTACTAGCTCCATGAGTTTGCTCATTATGTTTAATTCATAATGGTGAAATCATACAATAATTGTCCTTTTGTGCCTGGCTTGCTTCACTCAACATAACGTCCTCTACATTTATCCATTTTGTCATATGCTTCATGACTTAATTTCTTCTGACAGCTGCATAATATTCCATCATTTGAATACACCATAATTTGTTTATCCATTCATTGGTTGATGGACTCATGGGTTCTTTCTATCTTTTGGCAACTGTGAATAAGGCCACTATGAATATTGGTGTACAGATATCTGTTTGTGTCACTGCTCTCAGTTCTTCCAGGTATATATGTAGTAGCAGTAGACCAGGTCACATGGTAAATCTATATCTAATTTGCTTAGGGTCCACCACACAGACTTTGACAGTGGCTGTACCATTCCAAATTCCCACCAACAGCAAATAAGTGTTCCTATCTCTCCACATCCTCTCCAGCACTTGCAGTTTTCTGTTGTTTTTTTTAAACAAATCAATTTTATTGGTACATATTAAAAAAGCATAAACCCATCCAAAGAGTACAATCTATGGTATTTGGTGTAAACATATTTGTGCATTCATCACCCCAATCATTCCTAGAGAACTCTCATTATTCCAAATAATTACAATAAACAATCAAAACTCATCACCTCTCAATCTCTCTATGCCTCATCTGCCATACATAGCTGCTATTCTTTCTTCTTCTCTCTAGTATAATATATAAATATATTTGTATTTATATTTTGTAAAAAGTCATATGCAATTATCACCCATATTCATGTTTCACGTGAGGTTTTACTATCTTATACAGTCCCATGTTATAGTTTTTAGCTTTCCTTCTAGTAATAGGCATGACCTTAGACACTCTTTCAACCACTGTATAGCTTTGCTATTTACAAACACCACGATATGCTTTAACCATATGTTTTTTTTTCCTTTCAAGCTGCAGCACTCCCTTTAGTATCCCTTATAAATCTGATCTTTTGATAACATATTCCATCTGTTTTTGTCTGTGAAGACTTTGAACTCACCCTCATTTTTAAAAAATTAATTTATTTTTATTTACACCCCTCTCCCCTAGATGGTTCTCTTGTTTGTCTGCTCATTGTCTTGCTTGCCTTCTCCAGGAGGCACTGGGAACTGAAACTGGGACCTCCCACATGGGAGGCAAGTGCCCAGTGTCCTGAGCCACATCTGCTCCCTGCAGGCTGCAGCATCTGCTGGCTTATGGCATTTCCTTGTTTAGGTGTCTGCTTGTTGCGGTGGGTGCAGCCATCTGCTTATCTTCTTTAGGAGGCACCAGGACCCAAACCTGGGACCTCCCGTGTGATAGGCAGGTGCCCATCTGATTGAGCCACATCTGCTTCCCCTCAGCCTCATTTTTGAAGGACAGTTTTGCCAGATACAGAATTCTTGGCTGGCAGTTTTTCTCTTTCAATACCTTAAATACATCAGACCACTTTCTTCTCACCTCCATGGTTTCTGATGAGAGGTCAGCACTTAATCTTATCAAGTTTCCCTTGTTTGTGATGCTTTGCTTTTCTCTTGCTGCTTTCAGAATCCTCTCTTTATCTCTGATATTTGTCATTCTGAATAGTAGGTGTCTCAGGATAAGGTCTATTCAGATTTATTTTGTTTGGGGTACGTTGTCCTTGGATATTGATATTTATGTCCTTCTTAAGGTTTGGGAAGTTTTCGGTCATTATCTCCTCAAATGTTCTTTCTGCCCCTTTTCCATTCTCTTCTCCTTCTGGAACACTGATAATATGAATGTTTGTGCATTTCACATTGTCATTCAGTTCCCTGAGACTCTGTTCCATTTTTTCCAATATCTTTCTGTTTCCCTGTCTTTTCCAGTTCAGATGTTCTGTCTTTTAAATCACCAATTCTGTCTTTGAGCAATTCAATCTGCTCTTATGTGCTTCTAATGTATTTTTAATCTCATCCATCATGTCTTTCATTCCCATAAGGTCTGTTACTTTTTTTTTTGCAGACCTTCAAATGATTCCTTATGCTCTCCCAGTGTCTTTTTTTTTTTTTTTTTTAAAGATTTATTTATTTATTTAATTTCCCCCCTCCCCTGGTTGTCTGTTCTTGGTGTCTATTTGCTGCGTCTTGTTTCTTTGTCCGCTTCTGTTGTCGTCAGCGGCACGGGAAGTGTGGGCGGCGCCATTCCTGGGCAGGCTGCACTTTCTTTTCACGCTGGGCGGCTTTCCTCACGGGCGCACTCCTTGCGCGTGGGGCTCCCCCACGCGGGGGACACCCTTGCGTGGCACGGCACTCCTTGCGCGCATCAGCACTGCGCATGGCCAGCTCCACACGGGTCAAGGAGGCCCGGGGTTTGAACCGCGGACCTCCCATATGGTAGACGGACGCCCTAACCACTGGGCCAAAGTCCGTTTCCCCCCAGTGTCTTTTTAATATCCTTTATTTCTTTAGTCATATTTTCTTTAAATTCTTTGAAGTGATTTAAGAGAGTTGTATGATTATCACTGATTAATTGTATTAAATCCTGTATCCCTTCAAGACATTTGGTTAGTTCTTTTGGCTGGGCCCTCTCTTTCTGTTCCCTGGTATGGCTTGTAGTTTTTTTGCTGATGTCTAGGCATCTGAATCTGTTGGTGAATTTACTCTGGTGGCCAATTTCTCTATCGCCTATTTTTTTTCACAGCTCTTCTTTGATATTGGGTTCAGCTTATTCTAGGTCTCTAAAATTTCCCAGCTTAAGTTATTAAAATCAGGCCAGGGCCTCACTAGTGTGGTGCAGACACTCTCACAAGGGTAGGATACAAAGAGAACCGAGTTTTTGTCCATGCAATTTCCAGAGCTGCCAGCAGATGGCACTCGTCAGCGCACCTTTCCACAGAGGTGTTTCAGTCTTGGCTTTGTGTTCCTCTGTTAAATCTCCAGAGCAGAGGTTCAGAGCAGGCTCTGCTGGCCAAATTCACTGAAGAGATGTACCCCAACTCCCCCTCCCTTTTCCCTTGAAACAGCTGACAGGGAGGAAGATGTCTGTTCCCTTCTCAGTGAGTTAGGAGTTTTACCCCAGCTTGATATCTTGGGGGTGTGGGAGGGAAGCTGCTGCAGGGGTTTGGTAACGAATATTTGTTGTTTCGGCTTCTTTGTCTCTTTGTCCCTCACCCTCCTGGGAGTTGTGTAGCACTGTCCTGGTCTACTCACTCCCAAAGTGTAGGGAGCCACCCGCTGTGAGACCTATTTACAGCCTCCCACAACATGGCGGATCTCACAACATGGCGGAGTTCACAAATCTGCCCTGTCATTTCCTTATTCTTCTTCCTCCCTGCTTCTTCTCCCCTTCCCGCTACAACTCAGGTGACTACAGCAATACGCACGTGCGAGGCGTGAAACTCCGCAGGTTTGGCGCGAACACTCGGCCAATCCCCTCCTTGGACGCCTGTCACCTGCAAGACTAGCCTATCACCTGTGGACACGTTCCCTTCCCTCAGTATATATTCCCATGTTTCACCCCCAATAAACGAGGCTTGATCAGAATCTTGTCTTGCCTCCATTCTTCGTGTCTCTTGTCCCCGTTTCTGTGTCGTCTGCTTTGTTTCTAGATTCGCCAAACTTGGTGGGACAGGAGACGTCCTGTCATGTTGGCCTGGCCCGTGGGTGGGCTGGTTCACCAAAGCAGGTCCCCCGGACAGCTTTTGGCTCTTCCTCTGTTGTTTTTTGTGAGAACGTTGAGCTCTGCCTTTTAGTTCGACACCATCTTTCCACAATTCTCAAGTATTTAATTTTGAGAAGGTCCCATTTATCTATTTTTTCTTTTGTTTCTTGTGCTTTGGGTGTAAGATTTAAGAGACCCCCCACCTACCACCAGATCTTGAAGATGTTTCCTTACATTATCTTCTAGTAGTTTTATGGTCCTGGCTTTTATATTTAGGTCTTTGATCCGTTTTGAGTTGAATCTTGCCTAGGGAGTGAGATCGGGGCCCTCTGTCATTTTCTTGGTCATGGATATCCAGTTCTCTCGGCACCATTTGTTGAAGAGACTGTTTTGACCCAGTAACATGGACTTGGTAGGTTTGTCAAAAACCAGTTGGGGGAAACAGCTGTGGCTCAAACATTTGGACTCCCGTCTACCATATGAGAGGCCCTGGGTTTGCATCCCGGGGCCTCCTTGTGAAGGCAGGCTCGCCCTCACACAGTGGGGAGCCACCAGCCCGGGCGCCGCAGAGAGCCGACTCAGCAAGGTAATGCAACAACACCAAAAAAAGGGAGACAAGCAAAAACGCAGAACGTACAGTGAATGGATACAGAGAGCAGACAGCAAGCAAGTCGCAAGGGGGGTATAAATAAATAAAAATAAATACACAGAAGAACACACAGCAAATAGGCACAGAAAGCAGACAGCAGGCAAAAAGCAGCAAGGGGGGGGATAAAAAAATATATATATATAAAACCAGTTGGCCATCAAAGTGAGTATATTTCTGGACTTTCAGTTCTATTCCATTGATCAATGTGTTTACATTTATGCTAATACCATGCTGTTCTGACCACTGAAGCTTTGTGATGTGTTTCATGGTAGCAGTGAGAGTCCTCTCTCTTTATTCTTCTCTTTTAGGATGTTTTTGGCTATTTGGGTGCCCTTTCCATTCCAAATAAATTTGGTAATTGCCTTTTCTATTTCTGTAAAGTAGGCTGTTGGAATTTTTATTGGTATTGCATTGAATCTATTAATTTAAATCACACTGTGCATTTTAATATTTTTAAGTGTTAAATCTGGGATTTAATCTCTATGCTGTCTGCTCAAATTCGTATCTAGCTAGTGATATGACAGCAATTTCCTTGAGTGCCTAGAGCTAACAAAAACAAGCAAACCAATGCAAAAAATGCTTTTCAGTCTTTGCAGATTTGCTCTGCATTGGCTGGTGCTCTCCTTCAGAGTTTAGCCTTTCTCAAGAACACATGAGGAGCAGGTGCTCTCTTCATGAGCCTGTGTCTTGTCCTGGGCTGCTGCTTGTGGCCTTAGGAATCCCCCATGACAGGAATTCAAATGCCCCGTCTACTCCCTATGAAATAGACTTTTCTGCCTTCCAGGGTCTTCTGTGGTATTATGCAGAGCAGGTAATCCTTTGCCGCAGGCGGCTTTGACTTGTTTCTTATGCTGCTTGAGCTCTCTGCAAGCTGCTTCTGCCTGCAGGTCAAGTTCTGGGCGGGTGAGCCAGGATGAGTTTCCTACTTCCATCATTCATGCTGCCACTCAAGAGCCTGGTCCTGAGCTGTGGGCACCCCACTCTGCGCAGAGGGGCTACTCTGCTGCCTCCGCCGCAGGGCCGGGGCCCCACCCGGGAGTGCAGGCTGCCTCCACCCTGCACCGGGGAGGGGGTGGGAGAGTGCCGCCAAAGGCACCAGGAATTTCTACCACCATTTTTTAAAGCTGTCTGTTCTTGATTTGGCGCTTGCCCAGTTATTGCAAGCCTTTTACATGTTTTATGGAGTTCTGAGGAATATGGCTCTGCCAGGTTTTGCTAGTCGCTCACAAGATTTGGAAGAGGAATGCATGCGGGAGTGGCTTACGCCGCCATCTTGGTTATCAGAAGCCTAAGGTCTTTCTTTATTTTTTAAAGTTTACTTTTTATTTATTTCCCTCCCCTGCCCCCCCGACACCCCCCTGTGGTCTGCTCTATGTTCACTCGCTGCGTGTTCCTCTGTGACCGCTTCAATCCTTAGCAGCAATACCAGAAATCTGTGTTTCTTTTGGTTACGTCATCTTGTTGTGTCAGCTCTGTGTGTGTGTGGCGCCATTCCTGGGCAGGCTGCACTTTCTTTCGCGCTGGGCGGCTCTCCTTACGGGGCGCACTCCTTGCGCGTGGGGCTCCCCTACGCGGGGACACCCCTGCGTGGCACGGCACTCCTTGAGCGCATCAGCACTGCACGTGGGCCAGCTCCACACGGGTCAAGGAGGCCCAGGGTTTGAACCGCGGACCTCCCATGTGGTAGGCGGACGCCCTAACCACTGGGCCAAGTCCACTTCCCTAAGTTCTTTATTTTGATGCACCAAATTCATGCATGAAAGCAGGAAGAAGACCCTTGCAAATACGCTTGGGGGTAAGGGCAGGGAGGAAACTGAGCTCCTTGTTCAGTTATCAACAAGACCCTTGAGAGTAATGGACATCTCAGAAGGCAGCTTTGCAAAGTGCCCGAGTGTCCAGGTACAAGGAAGGCCATCTCGGCACTGGAACTCAGAGCCCCCTGGGAGCCGGAATGCTGGGGCTGTGAAGGGCGGCCACAGACTTGGATTTCCACTGTGCCCACCAGCATCTTGCTATGAGAATCTCGATGCCACCTGGCCTAGTTACTTTAATCATCCAAACCAGGAGGCACCTTTAATATTAATAATTACACCAGGACAGCAGGCCTAAGGGGACTGTTATGAGCCACCTGGGGCCAACGGGGACATGCTCACCCTACATATAGGAGCAAGACCCCTTGCTTAGGGGTCAAGGGCATGGGCTCTGTAGTTGTAGAGACCCTGGTTCAAATCTGGTCTCCACCCTTCCTGGCTAAGCGGGCCAGCTTCCGCCTCAGTTTCCTCATCTATAAAATGGGGAGGATGAGCCCCACCTCCTGGGGTTGTGCCTCTCCCCCGGCCAGCGCTGCACAGATGTTGGCAATTATTTTTCCTGTTATCCTTTTTACTCAATGGGTCCTTTATCGCTCGACCTCATAATCACAAAAGGACTGGCTGAGAAGGACAGAGCCTATAGCCGGAAGGAACACTTACCACAGTGTCCTCAGTGCACAGAAGGCTCCCACCCAGCCTCCGCCCTCCACCTCCCAGGGGCTGCGAGACTGAGCGGCCTGGGCAGGGTCCCCGCAGCAGCGCCAGGATCTTCTGCACACACCAGCCCTGCTGTTCCAGGAGCCCCGGGGCCGAACCTCAGATGCTGCTTCTCGTCACCCCGACGCTTGTTCCAGCCTGGCCTCTCAAGAGCAGAATCTTTCTCAGCAGATTTCTACAGGAGCTTTGCTTCCCTCAACAAGCTCTGCCAACTGCCCAGGGCCTGTTTCATTGGCTGCAGGATGGAGTGGGTGCAAACTGGCAGGCCCGTGCGGACACCCCCCCCCCCCCCCCCCGGCAGTGCCGGGATGATCCGTCTGGGCCGATCGGATGTTCTTGCCCAGGAATTTGAAGTGTGAATGGAAGAGACTCAGAATCTGGCAGGAGGGGTGGTCACTGAAATGGAGTGACTCTAATAGCAGTGCCCTAGAGAGAAGGCTCCCACCGAAGCTGGAGTGGCCGCCAGTCACCGTGTGGGAGGCTGGCTGTCCCGCAGTTTCTTGACAGACTGGCATGTCTTAAGTCCCTAGAGCAAAGGGTTCCCTCAGCTCCCGGCCACGCAGCGAAAGAGCTTCCTGAGGAGAAGCCTGGCAATTGCTCTGCCCGCCCCCGCCCCCGGCCGGTGGCTGGCCTCTGTCCAGGCTCCCGTCACTAATTCTGCCCTCTCCCTCAGATCAGGTGCTGGGAGCCGGTGCAATGTGTCACTTCCTCCTTCAGGTTCTCCCAGAAGCTAGTTCTCCCAGCCTAGCTCGGGGTTACTTCCTGTGTTATACAATCACACGTCTCTAGCCACTGCAACAACAATACTTTTTTTTTTTTTTTTTTTTGAGGTACTGAGGCCAAGGATTGAACCTGGGACCTCGTATGTGGGTAATCGGCGCTCAACCACCGAGCCACATCAGCTTCCCTGAGTTGGTTTTTTTTTTTCGTTTGTTTTGCTTGTTGTTTTTTTAGGAGGCACCAGGAACTGAACCCAGGACCTCCCCTGTGGGAGGCAGGTGCTCAACCGCTTGAGCCACAGCCGCTTCCCAGCAATATTATTTAACCACTTCCCACCCAGGGGCCTGAAAGCCAGTGCACCCCGATGTCAAGCCTGGTTCTGCAGAATGCTAACAAGTGACGCACGAATCGGTGCGCAGAGAGGCTTGGGTTCCTGGCAGAGTTGTCCTCACTGCTGGACTTCCTAGAGCTGTTAGATGCCAGCCCATCTCTGAGAGGCCTGGCGTGGTACTTAGCCTCCTCACGCCTGCTGGCCCTGAACCCTTTCAGCCTGGAACATCCGGTGAGGTTGTGCGGGACACCGGGAAAGGCTGGTGTCGCCGAGCTGGGGCGGGCCACGAGGAAGCAGGTAGGATCGGCTGAGGGCAGGATGCGGACGGGTATTGGAGACTTTGCCAGGACCAAGGAAGGAGGGGGAAGGATGGGGCAGAAGCCAAGAAAGAGCACAGACGATGGGTGCCGGGCCTCCACAGAGGGGGCCCAGGCTCGGGAAGATCTGAGATGCCTGGGACCCACCGGTGAATACCCTTATCACTGCTACTGATTTCAGCGAGTGGCCAGGGCGCCACGCCGGAGGGAGCGCGATGGCAACTGGAGCGGGAGCCGTGGCTGTCACGCACACGCCCTGCATGTCCGCACCATCTGGTCGTGAACGCTTACGGGCACCGCAGCCCAAGACGCCGCCCAGCAGCCTCTGGTCCAGAGCATGGCTGAGATTTTTTTTAATTGAAAAAGTGTCTTTGCCTAGTTATCTGGTTGGCTTGAATGAAAATCTGACTCATAAATGCCAGCTTGTTAAAAATTCAGATGCCTGGAAAAATGCTCATTATTTGCAGATGACATGATTCTACACCTGAAAGTTTGGAGAAAATAAATTTAAAACCACAGGGAGCAATAAGAAAAATCAGCTGTATGAGTACATAAAAATTAATGGTGGAGGGAAGTGGATGTGGCTCAAGTGGTTGAGCTCCTGCCTACCACAGGGGAGGTCAGTGCTTCGTTTCCCAGTGCCTCCTGAAGACGACAGCAAGCTGGCTGACAGGCAGGCGCAGCGAGCTGACACAACAAGAGACACAAGAGGAAAAACATGAGAGACACTAAAACAAAGCAGAAAGCAGGGGTTCCTGGTGCCTCCTAAAGAAGACGAGCAAGACAGAGAATTGAAGCGACAGGCAGGCATGGCAAGCTGACGCAACAAGAGACACGGAAGGAGAAACATAGTGAGAGACTCAACAGAGCAGGGAATGGAGCCCTGGAGCAATTAGGCACCGCCCTGGCATATCAGAAGTCCCAGGGTCAGCTCCCAGCTTCCTAAAGAAACATTACGGGGGGAGGGGTGGGGTAAGGGGGGTGTGGGGTATATGGGGACCTCATATTTTTTTAATGTAACATTAAAAAAATAAAAAATAAAAAAAGAAACATGAATGTGTGTGGGGGGTAGAAATAAATAAAATAAATCTTTAAAAAAAAGGAAGACAGACACAGCAAGTACAAACAATGAGGAGGTGGGGAGAGATAAATAAATAATCTTTAAAAAAAAATGTAAGGGTGGAGAGATTGAATCAAGAGTGCAATTTGAGCATTCACTCCAACCACCCCCTCCCAACCCAAATCCCTCCATATGTGTGTGTGTGTGAGTGTGATATAACCAGGCTATATACTTCCTTAGGAGAAATTAAGGGGAATAAAGTTTCCTGGAAAGCAAAAGGCAGCTAGATGGGAGTGACCTGAAGGTGAAAATCCAGCCACAGATGTGTCAGAAGAGGCCACTTGCAAAGGGCGGGGCTAGAGCCCGGGGAATCAGGGGACAGGAGGCACTGGGGAGCTGAGAAGGTGCCCGGCCGGGGAGGGGGTGAGGTGGGGCTTGAAGTGACCCCTCGACCCCCTGTGCCAAGCAGCTGGCAACAAGCCCCAGGAGCAGACGAGCAGAAAGATAAGGGCACGCTGGGGGAAATGACTTACCAGGCAGGTGGCAGACACAGGCTCGTTTCCTGTGTAAACAATGAGCCCTTTATCAAGAAGATAAAGACCAACAGCCCAACTGGTGGGGGGGGGGCAGAGTCAGGATTTGAACAGGCTGTTCACAGAGAGATACAAACAGCTAATAACCATCTGAAAAGATGCTGTACGCAAAATACAAGAAAGGCTAATTAAAACAATGAGATACGTTTTGTTCCCCGCTAGCAACGATACGGTACTGCTCCGGGCCAGTGAGGTGGGGAGAAGCGGAGGTCTCACACTGCCAGCCCAGGATGTAAATTGGCACAACCTTTTTGGAGGACCATTTGGCATCAGTTATTGAAGAGAACAGTTCAAGTGCTAGAATAAAATATGATAAAATATTTTTCTAATCTTGCAGTGGAGAAAGTCCGCCTAAGCAAAACACAAACTCTAGAAGCCTTAAAGAAAAAAAAATGGACAGATTTGACCTCATAAATATTTAAAACTTCTGTAGAGCTAGAGACCATAAACAAAGATAAAAGACCAATGATAGGCAATATGTACAACATCCATAATGAAAAGATTAACAACCCTAAAATACAAAGAACCACTTCACAGCAAAGGCAAAGAAAAGGATATGGGCAAAGGTGAAGAAAAGGCAATTCACAGAAGAAATTCAAATGACCAGCAGTTGAGAAAGGATACTTATATGCACTAGGCATCAGAGAAATGTAAACTTGAAAGCTGATAATATCTAGTGTTGGCAAAAAGAAAGGCTGCTCCTGTATACTGCGGGGCAGTATGTTTTGATACCATCTTTTGAAGGGCCATTTGGAAGAAAATGTGCATAGGAACGTCTAGGAATCAATCATTTGGAAATAGCTGCTCACCTGTACGTGGATACGTGTACAAACGTGGATTAACGTGTCCTTGAAATCAACCCAAACAAACTCTCAAGCACAGCCAGAAGACACAGGGAGGAGCGTATCTCAGCATCTCCATCTGACACCCCCTCATGGGAGGAGGTGAAGACAACTCCCTCCACGCAGCCCCTACCACCTGGGTGGAAGGCCGATTTGGGGTGAGCATGGGGCCCTGACTACATGGGGGAGGCAGGGTGAAGGCTGCTCCTCCCGCTGGCCGGCGCCTGTGCCCACAGCTGGGAGGGACCCAGGAAAACCACCCAATGCTGCAACATCAGGTCAGGAGGGATGGAACAAGAAAGAGAACTCACCCCTAGCACCCCCAGTCAGGGGGCAACTGTGTGAGGACACTGCTGGGAGAGCCGGGACAGCCCCGGGGCAGGAAGAGCCCCGGCTGTGTCAAGTTGGGTTGCAGATCTTTGTCCTCCAGTGAGCAGGAGGGCCTCAGCCCTTCCCCATCGTGCTCCTTATCTCTCTGCCTCCCCCATTTGGTCTATTCTCACTCTTTTATTCCTCTCTGCCTCATTACTCCTACTCAGGGCTGATAGTCAAAATGCTTAACAACTGCTGAAGCGTGGGCAGCCACAACAGGTAGACACCGGCTGTGAACAATGGGTAGTGGTAGCAAATTGCCCCAAAACTTGGTGGCCTTGAAAACGCAGCATAGCTGCCCCCAAGAAACTCAGATGGCTCCTCAAGCTTTTGGCTGGCTGTTCATTGTCAACTTGATGTTGCTTAGCTGTTAGAATAAGCACACTGCTGTAACCAGATGCATCCCTTGACCTTCACTTCTTATCAGAGCTAAATACTCCCTTGTCACTCTGTGCATCCTCTCTGCTTCAATTTTAACTAAGTTTAGCCAGTTTTCAGATGCCCCCACACTGCACTGTGAACCTTTGCCCTTCAATGCAAGTGATTCTACAAATAACCAATCCTAATAGTCCATTTACAAGCCTTAATTTGAATGCTTGCTAACCAATTGCAATGTGCCAGTTTAGATAAGGTCTCTAACCCCACTTCCCTTTGTTTAATCCCACAAAAACCCTAAGCCCTTTTAAGTCAGGGAGATGGATCTGAGCCCAGTTCCTAGCTCCTGGCTCCTTGCCAGTCAACTCTGCAATCAACTCTCTTCTCTTGAAATCCTGGGGTCATGGCATCAACTTCTGTGTACATCAGGCAAACAAGCCTATTTGCTCGGTCTATTAGACTGCCAAAGGGGTGCTGATGCAAAGCACCAGAAATCTCTTGGCTTTTATAAAGGGTATTTATTTGGGGTAGAAACTTACGGTTGCAAAGCCCTAAAGAGTCCAACTCAAGGCTGCTTTCTCACCAAAGTCTGTTGCCACATGTTGAAGCAAGATGGCGGGCCATCTCTGCCTGGTCTTTCCTTTCTCTCCTTGGGGCTCCAGAATCAAAACTGATAAAGTCCTCTCTCTTTTCTACTTGAGGGAGTGTGGTTTATACCAGCCCACCAAGAGGGTGGGGCCTCAGCCCTGAGTCAGGCCCTACTGTTGTGGTCGAATCAAAGCGCTAATTTTTTATCAAGTAAACATAAAACCTTTGAATTGTATACAATCAAAGGGTAGCACACCCAGAGGAACAGACCTGTTTACAAACATGATTTTTCTCTTTTTGGGGGATTCATAAATAATATCAAACCGCCACACTCCGTAAGGGTCTAAAACAATAAACACTATGTCACACAGTTGTGGGTCAGGAGTTCGGGGGCAGCTTAGCTGGGTGGTTCTGGCTTAGGGTCTCCTACGATGCTGCACTCAGGATGCTGAGAAGGTGTGTCTGATCAGTGGTATCTCTTGACTCACAGTCTTTCCCACGCTTGACTGGCGACCGCAGGAGCCACCTCCAAGATGGCTCCTCCAACGGCTGCTGGCAGGAGACCTCAGTTCCTTGCCAGTCTCTCCACAGGACTGCTTGAGTATCCTCACAACATGGCAGCTGGCTTCCCAGCAGGACTGGCCCGAGAGCAAAGCACAGTCACAATGTCTTTTATGACCTTGCCTTGGCAGTCACACGCTGTCACGTGCGCAGGAGCCCATTGGTCAGCCCTATTCAATGGGGACTACACAAGGGCATGAACACCAAGAGGTGAGGATCATTGGGGGGGCATTTGGGAGGCTGCCTACCGCAGGTACCGTACCATTCCCTCTGATGGCTTCCCACAACCCTTAGAATAAAATACAAGTGTCTGGCCCCAGCCTGCAGGGCCTGGCGTGAGCGGGTGCCCACCTACTTGCCAGTCTCATATGTCTGTTTTTACTCGGCTGCACTAAACTCCCACCACACTAAGCTCCCATCTGTTCCTCAACGCTCAAAGCTCATCCTTTATATTTTTTGTTCCCTCTGCCTAGAAGTCCGTTTACCCAGATCTTTGCTCTGCTGGTTCCTTCTCATCTTTCGGCTCAAATAAAACTTGTCAGAGAGGCTTCCCTTAGCAAAAATGCCCCCAACCCCTGCCTGTGGCTCTCTCTCACATCACCTTGGGTAACTTCCTGCCAGCACTGATCTCTATCTGAAATTGTCTTGAGATCATTTGATTATTGCCTTTCTCCCTCAAGAGAAAGAGTCCTTGTTTATAAGCAGCCGACTCCTCTCTAGCTGGTTTAAGCTAAAGAGAAGCTTATTAAAGTGTATTAGGTGCCTCCCAAGCCCTCCAGGAAGCTGGATAACCAGGCTTGGAGGCCATGCACCTGGGTTGCCACCTGCACAGTCCCCAGTGCCCGTGACACTGAAGAAGGACACGCCATTGGAATGCCTACTGCTGTGGCCTCTGGATGTGGGTTGGACTTGCTGTCATCCTTGCCAGAGAGAATTCCTTGGCCCCTCCCTTTGCCTCATGAAGGTGCATCTGATCAGTGGTATCTTTTTTTATTTCTAAAGATTTATCTTTTATTTATTTCTCTCCCCCCACACACACAGTTGTCTGCTCTCTGTGTCCATTCACAGTGAGTTCTTCTGTGTCCACTTATATTCTTGTCAGTGGCTCCAGGAATCTGTGTCTCTTTTTGTTGCATCATCTTGCTGTGTCAGCTCTCCATGTGTGCAGCACCACCTGGGCAGGCTGCACTATTCTTTGCACATGGTGGCTCTCCTTACGGGGCAGGCTCCTTGCGCATTGGGCTCCCCTATGCAGGGGACACCCCTGCGTGGCACGGCACTCCTCACGCGTATCAGCACTGCGTGTGGGGCAGCTCATCACATGGGTCAGGAGGCCCTGGGTTTGAACCATGTGGTAGGCGGGCACTCTATCCATTGGTAGGTGGACACTCTACCCATTGAGCCAAATCCGCTTCCTTGATCAGTGGTATCTTTTGACTTAAGAGACCCAGAAATTTTCCGGCTACACCATGAGGAAGTGTGAGTTCATAAGGTAGGGAATTCTCAAGATACAAGACAAGTCTTCCTTAATTTGGGGAAGCCAAGTTAATGATATGTCTGCTACAGACCACCTCTTCAGTTGCTTAACATCATCATCCACCCTTCTTCCATAAAGCTATAAACACAACAGGGCCCCATAGCGAGCGCTCAAGAAGAGTATAGATACCTGTAAGAAGGTATCTATACTCTTCTGGCTTCTCCCCAGAACTTTAGTGCTGTCTGCCGTTCTCTTACCATCTCGTTCAGGGATTTATTTATTTATTTATTTATTTATTTATTAAAGATTTATTTATTTATTTAATTTCCCCCCCTCCCCTGGTTGTCTCTTCTTGGTGTCTATTTGCTGCGTCTTGTTTCTTTGTCCGCTTCCATTGTTGTCAGCGGCACGGGAAGTGTGGGCGGCGCCATTTCTGGGCAGGCTGCTCTTTCTTTTCACGCTGGGCGGCTTTCCTCACGGGCGCACTCCTTGCGCGTGGGGCTCCCCCACGCGGGGGACACCCTTGCGTGGTATGGCACTCCTTGCGCGCATCAGCACTGCGCATGGCCAGCTCCACACGGGTCAAGGAGGCCCGGGGTTTGAACCGCGGACCTCCCATATGGTAGACGGACGCCCTAACCACTGGGCCAAAGTCCATTTCCCGGGATTTATTTATTGCTTGCCTTAACCCCATCTGGGTAATCTGTGGGAGCGCAGGGATCTTGTTCATCACCTGGCACATCACAGGAGCTCGATAAATGGTAAGTTACCAGGTGGTGTCCATTTAGCCACGACTCCCACAGCTAACTGCCTCATTCTTTGGCTATTTCCAATTTCAGATTCCAGAGAGAAAGAAGCTGACTGGCTAATCTTGTCTATTGTACCAAGTCATGGCATCGATTACAGGGGTCCTATAAATCGGAGCCTCTGGGAGAGGTGTCTGCCCCGTTAGTCAATCAAAAGGGGTTACAGCATCCGGATGCTGTGGGTGACATGTCTAGTACAGTGAGGGCCCATTTGACCTGAGAACTGGATTCCAAAACCTGCATGTAAGACTTTATCCCATAGAGTCAGAGTTACCCTTGAAAATCTTTACGTTACCCACAAAATTCTGTACTGTATACAGTCCCACCTATCAAAGTCCAGCTCACACGTGAATGAAATATGCCAGACAAAAAGGAAACTATTGTAATCTTGCTTTGACGAAATACCTCGAAGAAGCACATTTCATAGAGACAGAGAGTAGGCTATAGGTTCCAGGGGCCAGAGAGCAGGGGGCCAGGGGAATTATTGCCTAATGGGTACAGGGTTTATTTGAGGCGATGAGAAAGGTGGGGTAATGGATGTTGGCAATGGTAGCACAATATTAGGAATGTAATTAATAATTCTGAATTGTACACTTGAAAATTGTATATATGTTACTACAGTTAAAAGTTTTTTTAAAAATGCCCCACTCAACCAGTCGTTCCTCTGAAGGTGGAACAGATGGCTATTTCTTTGGTTAAGCACCAGATGAAGTAGCTGGTTTGCTCTCTGGGTCATGTCATGTGAAAAAATACACATCCGTAGCCATTAGAGATACACTCCTCGGGGTGAAATGCTCCTACACACATGGCACCCAAGACCCTCTGAGAACCTGGGCCCTTGCCCCTTCCAGCTCCACCCATGCTGGCGCCTACCCTCTGAGCGGAATGGTGTAGAATCTCAGATACTACTTGAATTGTTCCCTCCTTTGCCCTCCGTTCCCTCCCCCCTTCCCTCTTTCCTACTCCCTCCTCTCTTTTAAACACATACACACCATAAGGTTTAGTGATTAAAAAAAAAAAATTCGACTTGTTCTTATAGGATTTACGCATGAATTTCAAGGAAGTCAAAATAGAAGGGAATCAATCTGCTCCCAGTGAGAAAGAGACAAGCCCAGGAGTGAAAGAAGACAGTGGAATCTTACTAAGAGCCCTGTTCTCTGAAATAGCTCTCCCCTGAAATGGAAGACTTTAGAAAACAGCTGCTACCTATTTTCTGGGAGATTAGATAAACTGTGCAGGGGAAACTGGGGCTCTTTCCATTAGGTCATGATCGGAAACGTAATTAATAGGATTACAGGAAATCGGATTATTAACCAGAAGATAGAGAAATCTACATGGCAAGTGGAAATTCATGGGAGGGTGGAAAAGAAGGCAAGGACGTGGCAGCCTTTCAAGATAACGTGTGGAGATATAAACAAAACAAACCGAAGTTTCTGAATAAAATAAATCAAGCGGCGGCAGAATCAATACTCAGAAACTTTCTCTCACACATGCACACGAAAGTAAAATGCACAAAGAGTTTTTGCTTCCACTGTTGTCTCGCAAGAACTTGAAACAGTAAGTACTTAATGAATGCCTCCCCAGGCATATAGTAAGTTCTTAAGAAATGTTGGTGGAATAAAGGAATGAAAGACTTTAAAATGAACTGAGATGGGTCAGCTTCTACCAATCAAAATGAGAAGCCAACCCAACCCTGAGATACAGGCCTGAGGAAATCCACAAACTTGACAGGAAAAATGAAGACTTCTCCCAAATGTCGGGCAGGAAAACACACACAAGTCAAAGGACTTGCAAAAGTTTTCACCAGAACAGCTTTGAACTTCAGCTGCAAAAGTCCCTGCTAGACCATGGAGTGAAAACTACAAAACCGGGAAGTGGACTTGGCCCAGTGGTTAGGGCGTCCGTCTACCACATGGGAGGTCGGCGGTTCAAACCCCGGGCCTCCTTGACCCGTGTGGAGCTGGCCATGTGCAGCGCTGATGTGCGCAAGGAGTGCCCTGCCACGCAGGGGTGTCCCCCGCGTAGGGGAGCCCCACGCGCAAGGAGTGCACCCATAAGGAGAGCCACCCAGCGCGAAGGAAAGTGCAGCCTGCCCAGGAATGGCGCCGCACACACGGAGAGCTGACGCAGCAAGATGACGCAACAAAAAGAAACACAGATTGTGGTGCTGCTGACAAGAATATAAGTGGACACAGAAGAACACACAGCAAATGGATACAGAGAGCCGACAACTGGGGTGGAGGAGGGGAGAGAACTAACTAAATAAAAAATAAAAATAAAATAAATCTACAAATCTACAAAAATCTACAGAACCCTCACAGGAAAGAGGCCTCCCGGGAACCCCCGGCCCAGAAAGGGCTCCCTGGGGCCCTGGGGGCAAGGCAGAACCCGGAGGGCCCCCCCCTCCCCCGCCCACCGCAAGCCCGTCCTCGCCGCCCCAGCCTGCAGGGCCCGCCGGGAGCGGAGGTCACCGGGCGCGCAGCGGGCGGCAGCGCCGTGGGGCCGCGGGCTGAGCCCCTTTCCCGCAGCTCCCGCTCCGCGACCCGTGGGCGGCTCTCCCCAGGGCCGGGTTTCCTGAGGAGGCCTCCGAGGGCCGCGGCGGGGCGTGCGGGCGCGGGGCGGGCGGCGGGAGGCGGGAGGCGGGAGGCGTGCGGGCGCGGGGCAGGCGGCGGGAGGCGGGAGGCGTGCGGGCGCGGGGCGGGAGGCGGGAGGCGTGCGGGCGCGGGGCGGGAGGCGGGAGGCGTGCGGGCGCGGGGCAGGCGGCGGGAGGCGGGAGGCGGGAGGCGTGCGGGCGCGGGGCAGGCGGCGGGAGGCGGGAGGCGTGCGGGCGCGGGGCAGGCGGCGGGAGGCGGGAGGCGTGCGGGCGCGGGGCAGGCGGCGGGAGGCGGGAGGCGTGCGGGCGCGGGGCGGGAGGCGGGAGGCGTGCGGGCGCGGGGCAGGCGGCGGGAGGCGGGAGGCGTGCGGGCGCGGGGCGGGAGGCGGGAGGCGGGAGGCGTGCGGGCGCGGGGCAGGCGGCGGGAGGCGGGAGGCGGGAGGCGTGCGGGCGCGGGGCGGGAGGCGGGAGGCGTGCGGGCGCGGGGCAGGCGGCGGGAGGCGGGAGGCGTGCGGGGGCGGGAGGCGGGAGGCATGCGGGCGCGGGGCAGGCGGCGGGAGGCGGGAGGCGTGCGGGCGCGGGGCGGGAGGCGGGAGGCGTGCGGGCGCGGGACGGGAGGCGGGAGGCGGGAGGCGTGCGGGCGCGGGGCAGGCGGCGGGAGGCGGGAGGCGTGCGGGCGCGGGGCAGGCGGCGGGAGGCGGGAGGCGTGCGGGCGCGGGACGGGAGGCGGGAGGCGGGAGGCGTGCGGGCGCGGGGCAGGCGGCGGGAGGCGGGAGGCGTGCGGGCGCGGGGCGGGAGGCGTGCGGGCGCGGGGCGGGCGGCAGGCGGCGGGAGGCGGGAGGCGTGCGGGCGCGGGGCAGGCGGCGGGAGGCGGGAGGCGTGCGGGCGCGGGGCAGGCGGCGGGAGGCGGGGGGCGTGCGGGCGCGGGGCAGGCGGCGGGAGGCGGGAGGCGTGCGGGCGCGGGGCGGGCGGCAGGCGGCGGGAGGCGGGAGGCGTGCGGGCGCGGGGCAGGCGGCGGGAGGCGGGAGGCGTGCGGGCGCGGGGCGGGAGGCGGGAGGCGTGCGGGCGCGGGACGGGAGGCGGGAGGCGGGAGGCGTGCGGGCGCGGGGCAGGCGGCGGGAGGCGGGAGGCGTGCGGGCGCGGGGCAGGCGGCGGGAGGCGGGAGGCGTGCGGGCGCGGGACGGGAGGCGGGAGGCGGGAGGCGTGCGGGCGCGGGGCAGGCGGCGGGAGGCGGGAGGCGTGCGGGCGCGGGGCGGGAGGCGTGCGGGCGCGGGGCGGGCGGCAGGCGGCGGGAGGCGGGAGGCGTGCGGGCGCGGGGCAGGCGGCGGGAGGCGGGAGGCGTGCGGGCGCGGGGCAGGCGGCGGGAGGCGGGGGGCGTGCGGGCGCGGGGCAGGCGGCGGGAGGCGGGAGGCGTGCGGGCGCGGGGCGGGCGGCAGGCGGCGGGAGGCGGGAGGCGTGCGGGCGCGGGGCAGGCGGCGGGAGGCGGGAGGCGTGCGGGCGCGGGGCACGTGGGAACCAGCGACGCCAGGGCCCGTCTCGGGCCTCTGTGGCTCCCACCCCGTGAGCCGGACCCCTCGGAGCCCGGGGCAGCCTTTTGGCCTCGGCCTTGGGCCACAACAGAATTGGAGCGTCCTGCCTGCTGCGCCCCAGCGTGGTTCGCGGGGCCCGCCAGAGACCGCCCTGGAGAAGGAGACCCCCGAAAGCCCAGGCCCTCGAGCCTGCTCCCCGCCCTCGCCACTCCCCACCGGCTGCGCTTGCTCCTCCGCTGTTCGCGCTGTCAGCCTGTGTTTAAGGACCACTGTGCACTCAGCTGGTGGCCGAAACGGTCACCTGCTGTGGTGACGTTGTGTGTGTGTTTTACTTGTGGTAACATATATCTAAGTATAGCAGAAATTGTGCCATTTTGACCACTTTTAAGTGTACAGTTCAGTGGCATTCATTGCATTTACAACGTTGTGCTACCACCACCACCACCCATTCACAAACCTTTTCCATCACCCCAACCTGGAACCCCATTCCATTAAGCAATCACTGCCACTCTCCCCTGTCCTACCCCTGGTAACTTGTCATCTACTCTCTGTCTCTATGTATTTGTTCCTTCTAGCTATTTCATATACGTGGAATCATAATATTTGTCATTTAGTGTCTGGTTTATATCACTCAACATGATGTCTTCAAGGTTCATAGCTGAACTTCATTCCTTTTCATGGCAGAATAATATTCCGTTGTATGTACGTACCATATTTTATTCCTTCATCGGTTGATGGACACTCCGGTTGTTCTCGCCTTTTGGCTTCTGTGAATAATGCTGCTAAGAACATTGATGTACTGAGTCCCTGCTTTCAGTTCTTTTGGGTATGTACCTAGAAGTCGGCTTGCAGGGTCATATGGTAATTCTATACTTAACTTTTTGAGGAAATGATTTCAGGATTATTACTCTAGCATAACCGCCAAGGCAGATGTCTACGCAGAATTGACCTTTGAGCTCTCTGAATGCCTAAAATAACCAACTTGGACACATCACCCCCCACACCCCCGTGCGCAGTTAAGAAAGTCAGCAGTACTTTTTGTACCTTGGGGACAAAAATAAAAACCCCAACTGCTTAGGTGTCACTCCCACAGCAGCACTGACTTAATAACTGGAGATAGAAATATATATATATATATATATATATACCGATGTCTGAACAAAGAGACATATTTAGCAAGTTCTTTATACTGACTGACATGTTAAAAGCATTGAATGTCCTCCCCCCAACTCTTCCCCCCCCCCCCCCCCCCAGTAAAAAAGGATAAAAATAAATGATCAGAACAGACACAAAACCACAGCCTTAGCTCCCCTCAACCCCAGACACACTGTCTGGTGACTGAGTCACCCAGCCATCCTGTGCATGCAACAGACAAGGTGCCTTCAGGCCAGATGAGGAGAAAGGGGCGTTTGCTGGATGGTGGCAGAGCCAGCTTCTGGAACCCTGGACTGAGGAGCGGCCAGGCCTCGGGGGGCCGAGAGCAAAGCTCAGGGGCGGGTGGGAGCTGAGGTGGGGTCTCTCAGTCCCTGGGTCTCTTTCTCTCCTGGTCTGTGCCTCTCTGGTCTCTCTTTTTCCTCACTGTGCCCCACCCAGTCTCTTCCTTCCCGTCATTCTGTTGCTTGGTCCCTCTGTCTCGTCTTGCCTCCCTGACCCAGCTTCTGTGGGTCTCTGCCTGACACCATCTGTCTCAGAACAGGAGCCCTCTCTCTGCTTTCCCCAGCACATCTGCCCTTTTCCTTCCTCTCTCTGCAGCTGGCTTTCTCATCTTTGCCGAAACCGTCACCACCCCGTCTCTTCTTGACCTTAAGAAGTTTGGTTTTTAAAAAAGCTGTATTATATTACACATGTGACCGTGAAATAGGATAGTGAAAATATGTTCCCACTCTATATGATACAGGCTGAAAGGGTTTCTAAATGCAGCATGTTTGCATCAGCATCTTCATGCAGCCTCTTCTTCATTTAAAGGTGCTATAATTATACAGCATGCCTTGACTCTGTGGAGAATATGTGTAGAAACTGGCCCAAGAAGGACCTAACCAAAATACGTAGTTGCCTTGATTTTGAATGACGAAGATTGTCTAAAAAGTTCCACGTACGGTCAGAGACAGCTGTGGGAACGGGCACTTTTTCTTGTGCTTTCTTTCAAGATACCCTACTTGATTCTCTCTGAAGGACCAGGAAGGCAAATCTCCACTCTGACGCAGAGACACCACCTCTGAAGGACACAGTTTCTCCAAAGTGGGGCCAATGGCAATTCGTCTATTTGGGGCAACAGAGCTTGGGGTAGAAACTCCAGCTTCTTGCAGATTCTGAATGTTTCAGAAGAGGTCTGCGTTTGAGTCTTTGCAGAAGCTAAATCTTACCATTCCTATTCATGCGGCGATTAATTGTCATTCAAGTGGCTATTTCTCTTCCAAAGCATTTGGTGTTCTCTCTTCTTTTCAAGGAATTTCCTTTTTTTTTTTTTAAAGATTTATTTATTTATTTATTTTTATTTCTCTCCCTTTCCCTGCCCTCCCCCAGTTGTCTGCTCCCTATGTCCATTCGCTATATGTTCTTCTGTGTCCGCATGTATTCTTGTCAGCGGCACCCAGAACCTGTGTCTCTTTTTTGTTGCGTCATCTTGCTGCGTCAGCTCTCCATGTGTGTGGCGCCACTCCTGGGTGGGCTGCGCTTTTTTTGTACGGGGAGGCTCTCCTTACGGGGCACGCTCCTTGCACGTGGGGCTCCCCTTTGCTGGGGACACCCCTGTGTGGCACGGCACTCCTTGCACTCATCAACACTGCGTGTGAGCCAGTTCATCACCCGGGTCAAGGAGGCCCTGGGTTTGAACCTTGGACCTCCCATGTGGTAGGCGGACGCCCTATCCATTGGGCCAAACCCACTTCCCATCCAAGTAATTTCTTAATATTATAATGTGTCTAGTTTCAAACTGTGCTCTGCCAGTCCCAGAGCTGGGCTGAGGCAGGGTCTGCCCTCCTACCCCAAGCTCTGACTTTATCTATTTTGCTTATTTTCCTGATTTTTATTTGATCAGTTGCACATTTAGCTTCCGTTACCCAGCAACGGTCCCCTAATCCAGCCCTGCAAAGTTCTAACTCAGTTATTTCTTCTGGCATTGACGTCTGTAATTCTAAATCACGTGCTTGTTGGACTATTGCTTTTTCAATTTGAACCATTATCCTTGACTGCCTTCCTACCATGGAAGATGAAGTCGAAGCTCTCCCATCACCCACACCCCTCCTCCTGCACATTCAAACACACTCCCTCTCCTTGGCCCCCCAATTTTTAAATTAAATCATGTATGTATATATTGTGACCGTAGCCAAGTGGGGGATCAGGGAAAGATTCCCAGAAGAAGTGTCAGATAAAGTGAGACTTGCACAACGAGCCCCAGGTAGCCAGGGGACGAAGGAGCATGGACAGGAAGGGCCTTTGGGGAAGAGGAAGGAGCAAGTGCAAAGGTCCCGAGCGAAGGAAAATGTGGCCCGCTGGGGAGGCCAAGAGGAGGTGAGTGGGCTGGAGCGAGGAGGGAGGGATGAGGGAGGTGAGGTGGGAGGCCAGCAGGGACCCAGCTCCAGGCTGAGGACAGAGGGAGCCACTGGGGAGTGTATTGCGGGGTAGGGATGAGACGAGATTTGTATTTTAGGAGGATGCCTGTGCTGGCCTGGGAAGAAGGCTGGGACGGGGTGAGTCCAAAAGCAGTCATCTGGGCAAGAGATGGCACTGGCCTGGAAGAGGCAAAAGAGGAAAGCATGGGGCTGGCTGGTGGCACCAATCATTAGAGTAGAGAAAAGGAGACGAAGCTGGCTTAGAGGGAGGAGGACGAGTTCTCATTTGGCCGTATTGAGTCCACGGTGCCTGTGGGATATGTGGGTCTAGAGCTGAAGAGAGAGAGCAGAAGTGGAACAAGACGGAGAAATGTTTTTGTAAGAGCTGGTTCCAGAATTTTGGTTAAGAAATTGCATTTGTGTGGCAAAATATTGTGTTAAGAACTTGCTTTAGGCTTCCTGGTGTTTACCACAGGCTGTGCTCTTGCACTGACTGTATAGAAAAAGGAGGCAGAGTGAGCTGACCCCATATTCACCTCAGCCAGGCCTTGTGCCTGGTCCGAATTGTGAATGGGGGAACATGGGGAAAAAAACAATTTGCTTTAGGAGGTAAAACCCCCACTTCCAAAAAGCCAGGGTGTCACAAAATCTCAAGATTTGGAGGAGGAGAAGATGCTTCTCATGACAGAGAAGGATTTGGAGTTGCCGAGGCAACATGAAAGGTAAAAGCGATAAAGCTAAGGTGGGAAGCGGACTTGGCCCAGTGGTTAGGGTGTCCGTCTACCACATGGGAGGTCCTCGGATGGGAGGGAGGTTCACCCAGATCTCAAGGAACATCCTTGCTGAATTATTTCGGGATGACATGGAATGGATGAGGTCCCTAGAGTGGGATGGAATGAAAAGGGAAGAGGGCCTAACTGAGCTGAACCCTGTGGAGAGCAGCCCAGAGATTAGGGAGGAAGAGAGTGTTTCAAGCAGGATGAGGCCAAAAATGATGAGCGCCACAGAGGAGTCAAGAATTATGGGAAAAGAGTCCATTGACTACAGTGACAGGAAAGCTGTGGAGCCATGAGAGAGCTGCCTCCATAGGTGGGATGGAGATGGCAACTGCAGATGCCAGACTGCAGGGGGAAAGAAGGCGTGGGAGACGAGGAAGTAAAGCACAGAGCAGAGAAGTGCTTTCTAGAAACTTGGCTGTGAAGGTGTTCCAGGAGCCCTCTGAGGCTGACGACAAACCCTCACACCACAATGCAGCCATTTTGTTTTCCACTCTTTCTGGGAAAAAGATAACAACAGATTGTAACTGTTTGCCACGCAAAGCTCCATCAAAATTTGTGTGCCCCTTTCTTACAAAGACACATTTCATATTGTTGTTACAATATGAACATGGAGTGCTTTTAAAGTTCCAAGAGGCTCTTGTCCCAAAATTGTGCCAGTTGAACAGAGAGTCCTGCCTTGAATGAGGAAATGGGGTTTTGACTGGGCAGTGTCTTTGCCAATTATCTCTGCTCCCAAAAGACACTATAGAAGATTTTGAAGAAACCCCCTCCCTTTGAAATGAATTGTTTGATTGTGGACAAAACCCTCTGTATCAGTCCCCAAAAGGCTGGGGAGCCCAATTCTCCTTGGATATATATTTTTAAAAGTGGGGGCCACTATTGGCCACCAGAAGGGGGTGGGGGCAATTGACTCAGTTAGGGAGACAGTGGTCTCTGCACCACAATTGTGGTGTGAATTTTGCTCAGCGTTCTGTAATGTTTGTGTATACTGGCTTTTTATCTTTATTAATTTTTAAAAGCTATTATTAAACATGATATACAACCCATTTCCCTATCACCCAGATTAAAGAAAACAAACTAAAACATGTATCACAGAATTGAAGCCCCCAGAATGGGGGCAGTTTCTCTGAGTGCATTGCTCCCCCAACTCAAGGCACCTGCTATTCTGAGTTTGGGGTGCATCTTCCCATGCCTCTCACCGCAGCAGCCCAGAGGGGAGGGCCCCCTGTTATGGGTGAGGCTACCTTGCAGTATCAAATAGGAAGAGAAAACGCCGAAGCAACAAAAAAAATGATGAAAACACTTCAGTCTAGAGATAGAAATACAAACAATTGCAGACACAGAGACAGAAAGTTCTCTTCACTGATAGCTTAGCTCTGACACAAGGAGTGACAAGTCTGGTGGGTGGCCAACTTGGGACACAGAAGTCTGCGTGTGGACAACCCATAGGACAACCACAAAATAAGGGGACCAAGGGACCTGGTCCAGGACTGACACCTCCCAGCAGCTCCTGGCTAAGGTTTCACCAATATCGAGGTAAGGAGGGCTGCCGATCAGTCCCACAGGAAAGTTACTGCAGCGAAAGCACATGGTTTGCCGAGGTTGCTCTAGGTTAGCTGGCTGTGGAACTGCGCTGAGTCCATTCCACGGCGTGGCTTCACTTTTCCCTAACAAGCCGGTGCTCAGATGGGTCTACCCACCAGGCTTACACTTGGATTAGGAAAACAAAAGGAAAGCCCTGTTGGATTGTCGGGAAATCTTGGAGTACTTCTTCAGGAACAGATGGATGAGAGGCTGTTTAGTGACATTTAACTCGAGTTCCAAATTTATCAAAAGTTTTCTTGCAATATGTCCAAGTCAGCGGGGAAGAGAACTGGAGTTGGTGGCCTGTCCCCGGGCCGTGCTGCTAGCCCCCTCCAGCGCCAGGCTGGGCACAGGCACCTGCTTCTGGTGTCGGTCAGCCGCCTGAGCGCCCTCCAAGGAAGGTTTTCTATCCAAAACTTCTTTCTCTCTTTTTTTCTGCCATGTTTCACATGGGCAATCCAACCACTGCTCATAATCTAATCTGTGACTCCGTAGGGAGCGGTGAGAGTAAACAGACACAGGAAGAGGACAGCACGGGAACAGATTGAGACACTCGTGTCATATGGGCATTATACTCACACCCGAGCTGGGGCTGCCAAAGGGCCTTCATGACCCTGAAGATGGGGTCAAGTAGAAAGAAAGAAATGGCAAGGTGGTTCACCCTCAGCGAAAACAGGAGCACAGGCAGTGAAACACATGCCAGGCACTTTTATTATTATATATATATTTTTGAGGTACTGGGGCTTAAAACTGGCACCTCATAGGTGGGAAGCTGGTGCTCAACCACTGAGCCACATCAGCTCCCTTGTGTTGGATTTTTCATTTGTTTGCTTGTTTTGTGGGTGTGTTTGCTTTTAGGAGGCACTGGGAACTGAACCTGGGACCTCCCTTGTGGGAAGTGGGGCTCAATCACTTGAGCCACATCTGCTCCCTTATTTTTTTACAGATTAATTTTTATCTATTTATTCGCCTCCTCCCCATTTTTGCACTGTCTGCTTTCTGTGTCTGCTCATTGTGTGCTCATCTTCATTTTAGGAGGTGCTGAGAGCCAAACCCAGGGCCTCATTATGTTTCCCTCATGGTGCATCTTCATGTCTCTTCGTTGTGTCATCTCATTGCATCATCTTGTCGTGTCAGCTCACCACGCCAGCTCACCATACGAGCCTATCACACCAGCTTACTGTCTTGCTCATCCTCTCTAGGAGGTACCAGGAACCAAACCCAGGACCTCCCATGTTGAAGGCAGATATCAAACTGTTTGAGCCACATCTGCTTCATTATTATTATTTTGTGTGTGTGTTCATCTGTGTCTGTATTTATTGATTTTATTTCTCCCCTCCCCTTGTGGCTTGCTTGCTGTCTGCTCTCTGGGTCCATTCACTGTGTACTCTTCTGTGTTTTTGCTGGTCTCCCCCTCCTCCCTTTTTCTTTGTTGCGTCACCTTGCTGAGTGGGCACTCCATGGCGTCTGTGGGCCAGACGGCTCTCCGCAGCGTGCGGGCCAGCCTGCCTTCACAAGGAGGCCCTGGGACGTGAACCCGGAGCCTCCCATATGGTAGACGGGAGCCCAACTGGTTGAGACACAGCTGCTTCCCATGCTTCCCTTATTTTTATTTTTGTTTTTTGTTATGGAAAAATCTCAAACATATCGAAAGTAAAGAGAATAGTACAATGAACCCCCTGTACCAATCCCCCAGGTTCCATGTTTACCTGCTCACAGCCAGTCTTATCTACATCCCTACCATATCCCCACCCCATCCCTCTCCACCAAAGGGAACCAGGTCTCTTCGGAGAAATGGCTGATTCCAGATCTGGGGCAAGAAAAATACAACAGCAACTAAAAGAATCAAATACCTAGGAATAAATCTAATCAAAGATGTAAAGGACTTATACGCTTAAAACTACAAAACATTGCTAAAAGAAATGAAAGAAAACCTAAATAAAAGGAAAAACATTCCATGATTATGGATTAGAAGACTAACTATCATTAAGATGTCAGTACTGGAAGCGGATTTGGCTCAATGAATAGAGTGTCCACCTACCACATGGGAGGTCCAGGGTTCAAACCCAGGGCGTCCTGACCCATGTGATGAGCTGGCCCACGCACAGTGTTGGTGCCTGCAAGGAGTGCGGTGCCACGCAGGAGTGTCCCCCATGTAGGGGAGCCCCATGTGCAATGCGTGGGCCCCGTAAGGAGAGCTGCCCAGCACGAAAAAAGTGCAGCCTGCCCAAGAGTGGTGCCGCACACACAGAGAGCTAACACAGCAAGATGATGCAAAAAAAAGACACAGATTCCCGGTGCCGCTGACAAGAATATAAGCAAACACAGAAGAACACACAGCGAATGGACACAGAGAGCAGACAACTGGGGGGGGGGGGGGAACAGGGAGGAGAGGGTGAGGAAGGAGAAATTAATAAAAAATAATCTTTAAAAAATAAAATGTCAGTACTATCCAAAGCAATTCATCGATTCAATGCAATTCCAGTCCAAATTCCAACAATCTTCTTTGCAGAAATAGAAAAGCCAATCATCAAATTTATATGGAAGGGTAAAGGGCCCCAAAAAGCTAAAGCCAACTTGAAAAAAAATGAACTTGGAGGACTCACACTTCTTGATCTTAAACCTTATTCAAAGCTACGATAATCAAAACAGCATCGTACTGACACAAGGACAGATGTATAGACCAACTAAATAGAACTGAGAGCTCAGAAATCAACCCTCACATTTATGGCCAACTGATTTTTGACAAGGTGGCAAAGACCACTCAATTGAAAAAGAACAGTCTCTCCAAAAAATGGTGCTGAGAAAACTGTATTTTCATTTGCAAAAAAAAAAAAAGGAGGACCCCTACCTCACACCATACACAAAAATCAACTCAAAATGGATCAAAGATCTTAATATATGAACTAGAGCTATCAAATACCTAGAAGAAAACTTGGGGAAGCATCTTCAGGACATTGTGTTAGGCAATGGTTTCTTAGACTGTATGTCCAAAGCACTAGCAATAGAAGAAAAAATAGATAAATAGGACTTCACCAAAATTAAAACCTTTTTGTTCCTCAAAGGACTTTATCAAGAAAGCAAAACAGCAACCTACAATTGGAGAAAATATTTGGAAACCACATGTCCCATAAAGACTTAATATCCAGTTTGTATAAAGAAATCCTTCAACTTAACATCAAAAAGAATAACAACCCAATTGAAAAATGGACAAAAGACTTGAACAAACATTTCTCCAAAGAAGATATACAAGGGAAGCAGATGTGGCTCAACTGCTGGAGCATCCGTCTACCATATGGAGGGTCCAGCATTCAATCCCCAGGGCCTCCTGACCTGTGTGGTAAGCTAGCCCACGCGCAGTGCCTCTGCATGCAAGGGTGCTGTGCCACGCAGGGGCTCCCCGCGTAGGAGTGTCCTACACGCAAAGAGCACGCCCCATAAGGAGAGCTGCCTCTTGTGAAAAAAGCACAGCCTACCCAGGAGTGGCGCCACACACACAGAGAGATGACGCAGCAAGATGACACAACAAAAAAGAGATGCAGTTTCCCAGTGCTGCCAGATAATGCAAGCAGATGTAGAAGAACACACAGCGAATGGACACAGACAGCAGACAATGGGGGTGGGGAGCAAGGAAGGAGAGAGAAATAAATAAAATAAATCTTAAAAAAAAAAAAAAAGATATTCACATGGCCAGAAAGCACATGAAAAGATGCTCAACATCATTAACCATCAGGGAAATGAAAAGCAAAACCCATTAGAATGAGTGCTATTTTAAAAATGAAAAATAACAAAAAGCGTTGCAGACAAATAAGAACATTCATTCGTTGCTGTGGCAGTGTAAAATGGAGCCGCTCCTATGGAATGGAGTCTGGCAGTTCCTCTGAAAGCTAAGTACAAAACTACCATAGGACCTGGCAATCCCACTAAGTATATAACCAAAAAAATTGGAAGCAAAGACTCAGATTTGCATATCAATGTTCATAGCAACAGTATTCACAATTGCCAAAAGATGGAAGCAACTCAAGTGTCCATCAACCAATGAAGAGATAAATACAATCTGATATATACATATGATGGAATATAATACTCAGCCAATAAAAAGGAATGAAGTCCTGATACACACCACAACATGGATGAACCTTGAAAACAGGTTGAATGAAATAAGCCAGACCCAGGAGAACAAACATTGTATGACTTCACTGATTTGAAACAACTAGAATAAGAATCTGAATATGGGTTACCAGGAAATGGGATAGAGATAGGAAATGGAAGTTAAGGCTGAAAATACAGATGGTTCCTATTTAGAATGATGGAAGTGTTTCGATGATGGATGGTGGTAGCAGCACAACAATGTGAATGCAATTAACACCACTGGAATATATATCTGAATATGATTCAAAGGGGGAAATGTTAGATTGTATATAAAATAACAGAACCAAGTTTTTTTTAAATCCATGGAACTACACTACACAATGAGCAAACCCTAAGTTAAACCATGGACTTTAATTAACAGTACAGTTATAAGAATGTGCTGTCAGGAAAGCGGCTGTGGCTCAAGCAACTGGGCTCCCATCTACTATATGGGAAGTCCAGGGTTCGATTAGGGACAAGCTGACCCATGCCGCGAGCGGGCCTGAGTGGAGAGCTGGCCCATGCAGGAGTGCTGGCACATGGAGAGCTGGTGCTGCAAGATGACACAATAAAAAGAGACTCAGAGGAGAGACAATAAGAGATGCAGCAGACCAGGGAGATGAGGTGGTACAAGAGATTGAGCGCCTCCCTCCCACTCCAAAAGGTTCTAGGATCGGTTCCCCATGCTGCCTAAAGAGAACACAAGCAGACACAGAAGAACATGCAGCAAATGGACAGAGAGAGCAGACAATGGGGGCGGGGGAGAAATAAATAAAATGAATAAAATCTTTTAAAAAAATTGCTATCATCAATTGTAACAAACGTTCCACACCAAGGTATGGTGGTGGTGGGGTGGTGTATGGCAAGCCTGTATTTTATGCATGATTGTTTTATAAACCCACAAACCTCCAAATAAAGAAAAAAAATCTTTAAAAAATGATAAATGACAGAGATAATTTATAAAATATTGAATTAAAACACGTCCTTATTAATACTTGTAATAATAATAAAAATAAAGCTCTTCTTTCCTGAAGAATGTCCAGTGTAGAAGGAGTGATAACATTAGAAATTCACCATTTCACAGCCACCATAGTTTAGGGAAGTTTACATTCATTGGATGAAAAGTTGCTGGGTAAAAGGTCTCCAAAGTATAGACTACTTACTAAATTACAAAGGGAAAAGATAACTTACAGTGGAAATCTGATAGACATCACCTAAACCAAGTACCAAACTTACCATGCAAGTGTGGTGCTTTTGAGCGCTTGCCTCACCAGTGAGAAAAAGTGACCTTGCACATCTCCTGAGAAGAGGCACCAGAAGAGCACAGTGTCATGTGTGTCATATTCTAGAACCTAATTGAGGGGAAACAAGCAGATAAATGCAAAATCTGAGCCATTCTGCCCAACAACTGGCCTGGACTCAAAAAATGTCAGTGTCATGAAATACGAAACTCTATAGAGAACTGTTCTAGACTCTAAGAGCCTGAGAGAGATGACAACTGAAGGCAGTGAGTTTGCAGACACCGCCATCGCAACCGCAGCCCTTCTTGCAGCCATGGTCAACCCCATCGTGTTCTTCGACATCACCATTGACCGCCAGCCCCTGGGCTGCACCCGTCTCGAGCTGTTTGCAGACAAAGGTCCAAAGACAGCAGAAAGTGTCCATGCCCCGAGCACTGGGGAGAAAGGATTTGGTTATAAGGGTTCCTGCTCTCATAGAATTATTCCGGGGTGTATGTGCCCGGGTGGTGACTTCACCACCATAATGGCGCTGGTGGCAAGTGCACATCCGGGGCAAAGTCTGATGATGAGAATTGCATCCTGAAAGCACACAGGGCCCGGCATCTCGCCCATGGCCAATGCTGGACCCAACACAAATGGTTCCCAGTTTTTCATCTGCACTGCTAAGCCTGAGCAGTTGGATGGCAAGCCATGGTCTTTGGCAAGGTGAAAGAGGGCACGAGCATTGGGGAAGCCATGGAGCGCTTTGGGTCCAGGAACAGCAAGACCAGCAAGGAGCTCACCATTGCTGACTGCGGACAAGTCTAATTTGATTTGGCTTCTGTCTTAGCCACCAGACCATTCCTTCTGCAGCTCAGGAGAGCGCCTCCCACCCCTGGGCTGCTCTCAGGATCCTGTCATCTTTGTGCTGTTGCTGCAGTTCTTTGGTTCCACATCACCCTCCCCTTCGTTCCAGGTATAGCTGGATTACAGAGTTAAATTTATGATTATGAATTAAAAACCTTAAAAAACAAAACAAAACAAAACAAAAAGGCAGCAAGTGACCATTGACAGAATCTCTCCTGAAGACAGACTGTGCATCAGAGGTTTCCAGGGGCTGGAGGGAGGGCGAATGAGGTGTTAATGCTTCCAGGTACAGAGTTTCTGTTTTGGGTGATGAAAAAAATTTGTGAAGGGATTGTGATGAGGGTAGTACAGCACTGGGAATGTACTTACTACAACAAAATCGTAACCGCTTAAAAATGGTTAAAATGATAAATTTTATGTTATACCCATAATTAGATAGATTAATGATAGGTAGGAAGGAAGAGGGAGGGAGGAAAGAGGGAAAGAAGGGAGGAAAGGAGGAAGGAAGGAAGGAAATGAAAATAAAAATAAGTTGGGGAGTGAGTGTGGTTATGAGGCTCAAGTAAGGGTAACACACGTGAAGTGCGTTTGGAAGGGCTTTGCTAAGTGACATATAACTGTGTCCCATAGTTAAGGGCTTAGTGACACTGTAAATCAGAGACTATAACGATGTCTCTTTACAAGACTTCATGGATGTGTGACTTCATGTTTGTTATTTTTCCAATCCTCTCTCTGCTTTTCTAGTAGGGAATAGAAAAGAGACTTCATACAGCTTTCCTCTTTTATAACATAGCTTGCAAGAAAGGAAAGATTGCACCAGACCTTAAAAAGAGGTGTATCTTTACAATCGAATATCACTCAGCCCTACAAAGGAATGAGATCCATGCTACAACATGGATGGACCTTGAGAACATTCTAAGTGAAAGAAGCCAGGCACAAAAAGCCCTATACTGTAGGATTCCATTTACATGAAATGTCCAGAATTGGCAAATTCACAGAGACAAGAAGTAGCTTAGTGGCTGCCAGGGGTGGGGAGAGGAGGAAATGGAGAGTCACTGTGTGACTGGTAATGGTACAGGCTTTCTTTTTGGGTTGATTGAAAATGTTCTTAGATTACATAGTGGTGATGACGGTACAACCTTGTGAATATACAAAAAGCAACCAAAGTGTACACATCAAGGATGAATTTCATTGTATGTGCATTATAACGCCAAAAAAAAATCATGAGCCAGCAATTTTCCTCCCAGGTGTATATACCCAAGAGAAATAAGTGCATATGTCCCATAAAAGTCACATACCAGGGCACCAAATGTCCATCAGCAGTGGAAAGGATAAACATATGGGGATATGGTCACACAATGGAATACCACTCAGCAATTTAAAAGAATGAGCTAGAGGTACGTGCAGTAACTTGGAAGAATCTCATAGACATGACAAGCAAAAGAAGCCAGCCACGAAAGGCTACATTTTAAAAGTAAAATAAATAAAATAAAAAATGAAAAAAATAGTTTAAAGCCTATATTCTGAGCAATTCCATTTTCGATGAAGTTTTAAAACAGGCAAAATTAATCGATGGTGCTAGAAGTCAGAACAATGGTTCCCCCTGGAGGATCTTGGAGAGGGCCCTCGGGAGCTTTGGGGTGTTGGAAATGTTCTGTGTCTGGGTGGTGATTGCATGGGGGGGGGGTGTATGTGTAACGTACAAGTTGTATGCTTAACTTTTGTGCCCTTTATTATATGTCTATTATGCTTGAATTAAACCAAAATATTTTTAAAGAGCAAACACACACACAAAGGAAAGAGACGCCAATTAAACCTAGGAAGTGGCACCAAGGACTCAACCTGAAGGAAGGAAAAGGAACTTAAATTTTATTGAGTATTTGGTTTGGTCAGGGTGGCTTTAGTGTGAGAACCCGAAGTCTTCTCAGTGTTTTGTTTTGTTTTTAAAGGATTAACTTTTCTTTTTTTTTTTTTTTTTAGGATTCATTCATTTATTTCTCCCCTACCCCTCGTCACCTCCTGCGCTCGCTGTCTGCTTTCTTTGTCCACTGTGTGTTCTGTGTCTGCCCATCCCCTCCCCAGGAGGCACTGGGAACCCATCCTAGGACCCTCCGGATTGGGAGAGAGGGACCCAATCTCCTGCCCCACCCCAGCTTCCTGGTCCGCTGCGTCTCCCATTGTCATCTCTCTGTGTCTCCTGTTGCATCATCTTGCTGCGCCAGCCCTCCGCTTGGGCCAGCTCGCCACGCAGGCCAGCTTGCCCTCACCAGGAGGCCCCGGGAATTGAACCCTGGCCCCCTACATGGTAGATGGAAGCCCAATCCCCTGAGCCACATCCGCTTCCCTTTGTATTTTCTCATAATGTCTTTGATTTTGGTATCAGGGTAATGATGATCTCAAAGGATGAGTTAGAAAGTGTTCTTTCTTCAATTTTCTGGGAGAGTGTGTGTAGAAGTGGCATCATTTTCTCAAGTTTTTGGTGGAATTCACCAGTGAAGCCATGGAGTTTTCTTTGTGGGAGGGTTTCTAACTACAAATTCACTTTCTTTATAAATGCAGGGCTGTTCAGATGATCTATTTCTTCTTTAGTAATGGGATTCTTTCAAGGAGCTTGTCCATTTCAACTAAGTGGTTAAATTTATTGGCACAAAGTTCTTTATACTATTCCTTTATTACCCTTTTAATATCTATAGAATCCATAGGGCAGCATTCCCGGCCCCTATTCACTTAGGTGCCAGCAGTATCGCCCCAAATTGGGACAAACAAAAAGGTCTTTAGACATTGCTACATGTCCCCCGGGAGCTAAGTCATCGCCAGTTAAGAACCACTCAAAGCCTCTTGGGTTTGGTGGAAGACTTCCTGGAACAAACCAGAGAAACACTGGCCCCTGAGGCAGCACCCACGGCAGCGTCCTGCCTCTTTTTCCCCGTTTATCTAATGGCGTAAGGGCTACAGGAGAAAACCACACGTGATGGGGGGCAATTTAGACCTGCAAGGAGTCATGGGCGGGAAAGGGAGGAGCAGACATTCGTCGTTCGTCACAGGCAGCGCCACGCAGAAGCCGCACGTCCTTTTCCACCAGCTTGGCTGAGACAGTTCGGCGTCTGATTGAACTGACTCAAGCCCTGACGTTGCTCAAACGCTTGCGTTCCCACCAGGCCTCCTTTCCATGTTAGCCCTGTTTAAGAGATTCAATTTTACTGTCACCAAGAGAAAGTCCCATTTAATTCAGGCCAGATGCTCAGTGAGTCGCTGTGAATCAGTATACCAGCCACAACCCATCAAAATGAATCATAAGGACAAACAGTATTCCACCCCTGAAAACAGTGACTAAAATAGTGTCCTAGGGAAGCCGATGTGGCTCAAGTGATTGGGCTCCCGCCTACCACTTGGGAGGTCCCTGGTTCAGTACCGGTGCCCTCCTGAAGAAGACAGCAAGCTGGCACGACAGGCAGGTATGGCAAGCTGACACAACAAGATGATGCAACAAGAGACACAAGAAGGAAAAAAAACATAATGAGAGACACAACAAAGAAGGGGTCAGAGGTTTCCAGTGCCTCCTCAAAAGAAGACAAGCAAGCCAGCGAGCTGACGTGATGGGGAGGCGCGGCAAGCTGAGGCAACAAGTTGACACAACAAGAAACACAAGAAGAAACACAAAATGAGAGACATAACAAACCAGGGAACAGAGGTGGCTCAAGCGATTGGACGCCTCCTTCCCACATCGGAGGTCCCAGGTTCAGTTCCTGGTGCCTCCTACAGAAACAAGACAAACTGACACAGCAAATGCAAACAACGAGGGGGTGGTGAGAAATAAACCTTTTTTTAAAAATAGCATCTTGGGGAGCAGATGTAGCTCAGTGGTAGAGCACCTGCCTCCCATGTACAAGGTCTCAGGTTCAATTCTGAGTTCCTCCTAAAAAAAAAAGTGACTTGCCCTTCTAGAATAAAAAATTTACAAGGGTAAGAAAAAGGCTTAGGGCCCTGCTATGCAATCGCTGTATCTCTGCGCATGAGACGGTTAAGCTGCAGGCCTCCAGGAGACAGGGCGTGAGGCCTGCTGCGGAAGCAGACAGCCCCGGGGCCGGAGAAGACAGAGGCTCCCGAGAGCAGAGATTCTAGCCTGGGGTTCCAGGACCCCCTGAAGCTGCATTCGATCCTCTTTTCATCCAGTTCTCAAGAGCTTCTGAGAGAGAAGTTTGGTAGCTCTGTCACGGAGGCAGAGGCTCACGGAACTGTAGAGTATCTACCAGGAAAAGTGCACCTCAGAACTCTTCTCCTGACTGAGGGGACCCGGCAGCCTCGTGGGCTCTCGTTGTCTCCGCTTGCCCTGATTCTGGGCACTGCACTCTGACGACCAAAGGGAGTCAAAAAAGGGTTCCTGCCCTCTCCAGGCAGGGGGTGGCTGGGTGGGGGCCCAGGCTGGGCTCTCTCTCCTGGGCCTCTGACCCTTGAGTTGCCCAGACATGAACGCAGAGAAGAGGCCGGGGCTGGCACGCCCCTCGGGCGGCCGGAGGAGAGACACGGCGAGCTGGTGCCTGCTGCTGGGGCCCCGGCCCTCCCGGGTTCCTGCTCTTTCCGGACCAGGTTCTCCTGGCGTCCCTTCCGCTCGGGGAGGGACTCCATCTCCTCCCGCACATCTCCTCCACGGCCAGGGTCAGCGTCTGTCGCTTGCCACCACAGCGCTCTGTGCCAATTAAACCAAGCTGCTGGGCAGTGGACTTGGCCCAGTGGTTAGGGCATCTGCCCACCACGTGGGAGGTCCAGGGTTCAAACCCCGGGCCTCCTTGACCCGTGTGCAGCTGGCCCATGCGCAGTGCTGATACGCACAAGGAGTGCCCTGCCACGCAGGGGTGTCCCTAATGTAGGGGAGCCCCACGTGCAAGGAGTGCGCCCCGTAAGGAGAGCCGCCCAGCGCGAAAGAAAGTGCAGCCTGCCCAGGAATGGCGCCGCACACACGGAGAGCTGACACAACAAAAAAAATGACACAACAAAAAGAGACACAGACTCCAGGTGCCACTGACGAGAATATAAGCGGACACAGAAGAACACACAGTGAATGGACACAGAGAGCAGACAACTGGGGGTGGGGGTGGGGAAGGGGAGAGAAATAAATTAAAAATAAAATAAAAAATTTTTTAAAAGACTAAATATCATCAAGAGGTAAATTCTACCCAAGCTGATTTACAGATTCAATGAAATCCCAATAAAAACCTCAACATGCACTTTTCAAAAATTTTAAAAAAGTAAACCAAGCTGGTGGTTCCTGCAGGAGGCCGGGGCGTCTCCGCATCTCTCAGCTCACAGACTTGCGCAGGAGCAGTCGAGAACACGGGCAGCTAGAGCCGTGTCTGGTGACGTCTATGAGGGGCAGGTCAGGAGGACTCCCTTCTGTACAAACAAAATTTGAGCAAGTGAGGCTGGGAGCTCTCTGCAATTACTCTGTCATCCTCACTCCAGGGCCTGACTCACCCTCGTGGGCCAGCGAGGGAGGCTGAAGTTGGACCAGGAGACAACTAAGAATCACAGCAGCAAGAGGAGCCGGAGCTGCTGACAGACTGGCGCTCAGGGCCACCGCGGCTCTCAGCAAGGCTCTTCGGAGGGCGCTGGGTAATGAATGGCTCTGTCGCTGGATTCCCATCCAAGTCTTCCCCCTGGCTGACCTCCAGAAATAGGTCCCAGCTCCAGCTCTGGACGCTTCCGTTCTCTTACTTGTCCCTTGCAGGCTCTACACTCTTCTGTATATGGTGTGAGGGAGGGGTCCACGTGTCATAGTAAGACACAATATTTCTGGGGGGAGAAGCTGTTCGTGAGACCAGTTTTCCCTGAAATCTTTAGCAGGTGCCGTTGAGCTTTCTGTTAACTTCTAGTCACGAAAACTGTCTCATTTCAGTAACTAAGCGTTCAGTACCACGTAAGAGTTAAAACTGCAAATTTCAGTTGTCGTTACAGCGTCTCCCCCGACCAGCCCTGCCGAGGCGGGGCGCTGCAGTGCACAGAGGGCAGCTTCTCGGCTCCCTCTTCCTCCCTCTCACTCGGGGCAGGTGTGCCGGGGCCAGACAGCATCTTACTCGCTTGGCACCTATCTAGTGCTTCTCCTTGGGCCAAGGCAGCTATTTAAATGACGCTTTCAGGGGCACTTTGGTGGGTCCCAGAGACCCTCACCATGCCTGGGAGTCTCCCACCTGAGGCTTCTCTTGACCCAGGAGTCTGCATCTTCTCTGGCTGATCCCTAAAGATTCTTCCATCAAAGGATTATTTTAAGGGTAAAATCATGATTTTCACACAAAACATGTCATCTATTTTATTTAACTCATTGTTCAGAGAGAGAACCGGTAAGATGTAAAAGCCGATTCAAAGGAGAATTCAAAGAACATATACATTTATGAGGATTCAAAGAATACACACACTCAGGAGTGCAGAAGTAAATTTGTTGATAGATGCCAAACTGACTTCTTATGTGAAGGCACGTTTACCGGAAGAAATTCATTTGCATGAATTTTGCCAGAATCTTTGCATCGCAGCCATTTTCTACACCTTGCAGAGCTGTGAATGACTCTGTCAAAGACAAGGAAAGGGGAGCAGAGGTAGCTCAAGTGGTTGAGCACCTGCTTCCCATATCCAAGGTCCTGGATTCAATCCCCGGTACCTCCTAAAAAAAAAAAAAAGGAAAGACAGAGGCAGATAACCCCGGAAGGGGAGGGCAGGACACACAGTGTACTGTCTTGCCCCTTTCAAAGTCTTCCACCATTTTTCCTGACCCCTCCCTTCGCCCTTGGAATCCCACACCACACACCACCACCACCCCCAGCTTCTTTCTGCCGATGTCCTTTGTCCTCTTGGCTGTCTCATCCTTTGCACTGTAGGACTTTTTTTCTTTTTAAAAAAATTTTATTGGGAAGCAGATTTGGCTCAACTAATAGAGCATCCGCCTACCACATGGGAGGTCTGCAGTTCAAACCCCGGGCCTCTTGACCCATGTGGAGCTGGCCCACGTGCAGTGCTGATGCGCGCAAGGAGTGCCGTGCCATGCAGGGGTGTTCCCCGTGTAGGGGAGCCTCACGCACAAGGAGTGTGCCCTGTAAGGAGAACCACCCCGCGTGAAAAAAGTGCAGCCTCCCCAGGAGGGGCGCTGCACGCACAGAGAGCTGACACAGCAAGATGATGCAACAAAAAGAGACACAACTACCTGGTGCCACTGACAAGAATGCAAGCGGACACAGAAGAACACACAGCGAATGGACACAGAGAGCAGATAACTGGGGGAGTGCAAGGAGGGGAGAGAAATAAATAAAAAATAAATCTTAAAAAAAAATGTATTGAAGTATATCATTCATCCACAAACGTGCATAAACAATTAGTTTATAGTAAAGGTTGTGCACTTATGAAACAAGCAGGAGTATCATCCTACAGGGCTTCCATCCATCTCCCCACTACCGACACTTGCATGGTTGTAAAACATTTGTTACAAACTATGAAAGAGCGTCATCAAAATATAACTACTAACTATAGCCCATATCTTATATTTGGTGTATTTTCCCCCCAACCCATCTGATTATTAACACCCTCTATTAGTATTATACATTTGTTATAGTTCCTGAGAGAACACTCTTATATTTGTCTTGTTAGCCACATCCATCTTTCACCACGGATTCCCTGTTATACGCCCCATGCTTTGTACAATCCACTTCAGTGCACACTCAGTGGCTCTCAATTGCAGCACAGAGTTGTGCTGTCGCCACCTCAGTTTTAAAACATTTCGTGACTCCAAAAGAAAAAATGGAGAGGTGGGTATTAGTCAAATAATCATGGCAACCTAGATGTGTTATGGATGAAAAGTCCGGCATATATAACAATGGGATCTGGTCTTTCCTGGAAGGTCAGAGAAGAGATCTGACCAATGAGTAGGAATTAGCTAGTCCAGGAGGAGTGGGGAGCGGCGAGAGTGCCTCAGTTATGGACAGGAAGTAACTGGAAGGTTGGGGAGAAAAGGGTAAGAGGAGTGTGTCACCAACTCCAGGGATTCCAGAAGAGGAAAGGGCCAGCAGAGAGAAGGTGGGATGGAGAAGATGAGGGGATAGAAATTAGATTTTTTAGAGATTACCACTGTGAAACATTTATTTTTGTTTTGCAGTATTTAGCATGATTAAAATCAGTGCAGAAAAATACTAAGTGCATAGGATAAGAGGTTCATAGTTGTTTATTTGCTTTTTGTACTCTAGCTAAGCCCCTAAGCGTATCAGACAGCTTTGTTAACTCAAGGCTGCAGCTGAAGGCTGAGGCGGGTGTCCTGTACTCTCCACAAAGTTCTACCCAGGCTTCTCTCTCCTTCAGCACTCTTTCTTGACATTAAGTTTTATGGACTATCAGCTCTAACATATCTCCAGCTGCCCTGCTTCCCTCCCGAAAACCCAGTCTTGTGGACCCATTTGTCCAACAGTCATCTCCTTGTGGAAATCCTGCCACCATCTCAAATAACAGTGGGCCATAGAGTTAGAAAATGCATCTCCTTTTGTTTTGTTTTTCTTAAATTGTAGGGGAAAAAAAAAAAGATTATAAAGGTTCTTTTTTCCCCCAACCTTGGTTTAAAAGGGATCAACTGGGAAAGCAGATGTGGCTCAAGCAATTGAGCTCCTGCCTACCACACGGGAGGTCCCGGGTTCGGTTCCCAGGGCCTCTTGGAGATGAGCAAGACAACGAGCTGGTGTGATGGGTAGGTGTTGCAAGCTGATGCAACAAGATGACACAACAAGGAGACCCAGAGGAAAGACAATGAGAGATACAACAAAGCAGGGAGCTGAGGTGGCTCAAGCGATTGAGGGCCTCTCCCCCACATGGGAGGTCCCAGGTTCAGTTTCCTCCAAAGAGAAGATGAGTAGATAAAGAGAGGACATGGGAAAATGGACACATATAGCAGACAGTGAGCACAAACAAAAGGGGGGGGGAAATAAATAAAATAGATAAACTTTAAAAAAAATAAATAAAAGGGATCAACTAAGAGAAACGTGAAGGAAATATGAGCATCAGGCCTGGATCTACAGAAACGTGGTGCAGATGGCAAGCTGTGAAAAGCCTTTCTTGAAGGCGATAAGGAAGCTGAAATTCAACAAAGAGCTTTGATTAGCTGATTAATCGAGTTGAAGCCAGCCCAGTAAAGCTAAATTTAACTACGCCTGCTCTGTATTCCAAACTGCACACTTCCTCTTTTATGATGTCTTCCAATTCAAGGTAAAGAAATAATGAAATAATCGTTTGGCTTGGGTGATGGGTAAATGCAGGGTTCCTTACACTGTTCTTTGGTGTGTGAAATTTCTCATAATATAAATTAATTTTGAAAAAAAAAAGTTTCTTTTTTCTTTCCCTCCCTCCCTCCTTCCTTTCCCTCCCTTTCCTTCCTTCTAACTAAACTCTGGGTTAGTGCTTATCTGCAATGTAATCCTTAACCTCCCACCTTGAGAGTATTGCCCGGATTCATGAAACACGCTTTTGCCAAGAAATCATGTGAAAAATAAAACAGTACACAGAAGTGGCAAATGACACCCTCAGTGAATTATTTTTCCTGTTGCTCCTTTTCTTTGTTCTTCTAACCATATGTGCGCATAAATGTGTGTGTGTTTGTGTGTGTATGCTCTGAACATTTCTAAGCAGAGAGGAAGTGGCTCAATCTGTCTCTGAGCAGCTGTTGGATTTTGGAATAAAGGGACTCTGCCTTGTTTCTGATTCAAATGCAGCATGAAGCTTGTTTTCATCCACAAGGTCTAAATTGACGCTCCTGCCTCCTTCCCCTGTAACTCTTAATCTTCTTCGGCCATAACATTGTAGAAAAGAAAACATGACTTCGTGTGGTTTTGGGTGTTGTTTTTATTAGGGAAGTAGTGGGTTTGCTTTTTTTACATTGGAGAAGTTCATGTGGTTTTTAGGTCAGCTCTGAATAGGAGCCTAATTGTTGAGTACAAGAAACATCAAGGAGAAAGTACAAACCGCCATGGAAACCTAATGCAGCTCAGAGAAGTCCAGATGACAAAGAAACCAAAAAGGGTATGTAGGCACCCAGGTAAGAAAGACAATCGACTTGAACCTTAACGAGATAAGGCACGTAGTGGTGAGGTATCTAAGGCCTTCTCTCTGGTGTTTCAGTTTGCTGAAAGCTGCTGAGAGGAATATCCCAGAAAGGAGTGGCTTTTATCATGGGAATTTCCTAAGTCAGAAGCTTACCGTTCTGAAGCTGCGAAAATATCCAAATCAAGGCATCATCAGAGATGACTCCCCAAAGGTCATCTCCTGTCGATCCTGGACTTGTGGCACATCGCAACACACGCTGTGGGTTCAGCCGGTCTGGGTCTCTGCCTTCACCTCCAGGCTTACGTTCTCCCTGAGCTCAGCTGTGGGCGATCAGGCTTATGGCTCATCTCTCCCCTCTCCTCTGGACCACCTCTCTTTGAGCCTCTGGGGGCCTCTTTTGGAGCCTCCGTGCTCTGCCGATTCCAGCCTCCGACCTCCAGGACCCCTCTCTCTCAGCCTCTTGGAGTTTCTCTGTCTCTGCCTCTTTTTCTGTGTGTCTCTGCTTTTAGTTCTCCATTTATAAAGGATTCCAACAAGAGGACCAAGACCCACCCTGGGCCATGCCTCACTGAAGGAATGCGATCAAAGGGTCCCACACCCCCAGGAATGAATTAGCTTTAAGAGCATGATCTCTTCTGGGATCGGCAAAAAGCTTCCAACAGTCATGCCTTCCTTGCCTCTTCCTAGCTTCTGGGGGTTTGCCAGCGTTTCTTGGTGCTCCTTGGCTGGCAGCTGCAGCACTCCAGTGTCTGTCTCTTTGTCTCTTGAACTTCTCCCCTCCTGTGTCTCTCCCTCCTTAAAGGACACCAGCCATACTAGATTTGGGACCTGCTCTGCTCCAGCCTGACCTCATCTTAATTTAACCAATTCCATCTGCAATGCCTCTATTTCCAAAAAGATCACATCCTGGGCACTGGAAACATTTCTTTTCTGGGGACACAATCAACCCATAACAATTGGTTTCTTTTTTTTTTTTTTTTTAAAGATTATTTATTTATTTAATTCCCCCCCCTCCCCTGGTTGTCTGTTCTCGGTGTCCATTTTGCTGCGTCTTGTTTCTTTGTCCACTTCTGCCGTCACCAGCGGCACGGGAAGTGTGGGCGGCGCCATTCCTGGGCAGGCTGCTCTTTCTTTTCACGCTGGGCAGCTTTCCTCACGGGAGAGCACTCCTTGCGCGTGGGGCTCCCCCACGCGGGGGACACCCTTGCGTGGCACGGCACTCCCTGCGCGCATCAGCACTGCGCATGGCCAGCTCCACACGGAGTCAAGGAGGCCCGGGGTCTGAACCGCGGACCTCCCATATGGTAGACGGACGCCCTAACCACTGGGCCAAAGTCCGTTTCCCACAATTGGTTTCTTAGGTTGGGTTCCCAGACCAATGTTGAGAGAGGAGTCATATGCAAGTGATTTATTATGGAAGTGCTCCCAGGAGAAATAGATAATGGAATAGGGAACGCAGACAGGGAAGGGGAGAAGCCAAGGTTGGCAAAGTTCCAACCTCGGCCTGATTCTTTCTTTTTTAAGCAGTTTTATTGCGATATAGTCACACACCACACCATCCATCCAAAGTGTACAATCAGTGGCTTCCAGCATAATCACAGTGTTGTGCACTTATCACTGCAAAAAAACCCAGAGGTGTACATCACATCGCAGAGTTTGTCCCGCCTAGAACAAGGGCGCAGGGCTTTCACACGCCGCACCAGCCAGCGGTTTCAGACACAGGGAGGAGAGCACGTGAACTCCCGTGCAGCGCCAGCTCCCTTTGTGTGCTGGTGTCCAAAGCTGCTCCGGCCATCCAAGGGCAATGCCCTGAAGAAAAGTCCCAGGTCCACATCCTTGGAAGCCAAGGTCACAGAAGCTGGGGGGTGATGAACAGAAAGGATAAAAGGGATGTGAAGGGATATATGGTGGAGCACAAAAAGTGTATTACAGCAGGGCAGTTAGGAATGGAAGGAATTGACACTTTAACACTTTCCATTCATTCAGTAAAATATCATGTAATACATGACTTTTTTTTTCCGAACCTGGGACCTTGTATGAGGTATGAGGGAGGTCGGCATTCAACCACTGAGTTACATCAGCTCCCTTGACTTGTTTTTTTCATCTGTTTGCTTATTGTTTGTTTTTGTGGGGTTTTTTTAGGAGGCACCAGGAACTGAACCTGGGACCTCCCACGTGGCAGGTGGGTGTTCAGCTGCTTGAGTCACATCTGCTTCCCCCATGATTTCTTTTAAGCGTGTAGCCACTGGGAGGACAGTGGGAAGTTTTGTGGACCAACCCATTCATATTTTGAGATTTTAAAAAGTCCTATCTCTTTGATAGCTATGCTTCTTATACTTGCAAGGACTATGGCCTAGATATAGGCCATTTAAATCATGTGTCTGCACACATCTTGACCAGTTTAGTTTTCAAAATCTCATTTTGTCATTTTACAGTTCTCGCTGAATCTAGACAATGTCGACAGCACATTTTTATACCTGTGAGTCTTTATAGATAGACATCCTTTCCCGTTTGTCTATGAAGTGTCTGTCCCATTGTATTAAAGGACAAGGGCTATTTCGAGTCTGAGCATAAAATCTCTTACCAGCTCTTTTGGGATGGTAGGATATTACATTTTGTACATGGCAGTATTTCCATCCATCCTGTGAATGTACATTTTTGTTTTATGTGATCAATTTTTCTCCATCTGGATGAAATCACTCGATTACATGTGGCCCTATGGATGGCTCCTGCCCTTTGTGTCATCACAGCTTACTTCCACTACATGCTTAAAAAACAGCAGGCACGACAGAACTGTGGTCCACAGTGGGACAAGTTGGACACCTCAATGGCATCTAATACTTTTAATCAAATTTCCTTTACCATACCCCCTTATTCAGGTGAGCCATTCCACCGGTCCTGTGAGTAGGTGTGTGTGAGAGAGAGAGAGAGAGAGAGAGAGAGAGAAGATTCTTGAGCGCCATCAAGTGGCCATCTGGGGAAAACCTAAGGTGACCTGGGGTAAAACCATCAGTCTAACATTTTCTCCTTGAATTTGGAGGAGAGCAACGTTAGAAAAAGCTATCAGAGGAGGCTTGTTGGTAGGTGAGGATGAAAACAAAGCCATGGCCGAAGAAGAGAGAAAGTGGCTGCAGCAGCCAAAGGATTTTCAGTCTGAACCTCTCATAAGGCTTCTTTAGAAGAAGCCATGTAAACATCATGAATCTGAAGACATTTGAAGACTTATTTCTTCTCGTTATTTTCCCAGTTGCTCATAAATATGAATGACTCTAAAGTCATAGCTGGCATTAATAAAAATGTGGATTTCTGAGACGGGTACGTGTGCTGGTGACAGCCTCCCGTTCGTCACCTCTGCAGAATGTCCGGAGGCAGAGACGCCTTGTCCTACCTCATGCCCCGAGACCAATTTTCTTTTTAACTTTTAAAAATTTATTGAAGTATATAACCCACACATACACATACATAAACAATAAGTGTACAGTAATAGTTGCGAACTTACAAAACAAACATATAACATCATCCAAGGCTCTCCCACCTCACCCTACCTCTAATACCTTGCATTGTTGTTAAACCTTTTTAACTAATTATTAAAGAGCACTGTTAAAATATTACTACTAACCAAAGTGTTTTCCCCAACCCCACATATTATTATTATCTTTAGATCACTTATATATGAACATACATAAACAGTAAGTGTAGAGGAAAAGTCATGAACTTACAAAGCAAACATGCATAACGTCATACAGGGGTCCCATCTGCCTGACACCAATTTTTGAGAGTCTGGTGACAGGGTCAGTCAGGGGGACAGTAACTGAATCAACTGAAAACCCAACGTATCAGTCAGGGTCCTAGCAGAAAAGAGATGGCACACACTAAAGGGGACATTGAAGAGAGGTTAATGAAGAGATTATCTACACAAGTGTGGGCAGAGCTCAGGGAACCAGCAAGGGATGGACTAGCAGCAGAAGGAACTGCCATTCCCCACACCTGAGGGGGCAAAGGTGGGGAGTGGCGAGTGGACTCTGAGGAGAAGTCTAGCTGTAGAAGAAAGAAGCTTGCTGAGAGCTATGGCCTTCAGAGGAGAACGCAGCCACTGTTAAGTCAGGACCCAGCAGGGAGGAAGTGTTCAGCTCCGACCCCTCAGTCTACCGCTGATGAGAGCTGTATTGGTCAGGGCTCTCTAGGGAAACAGAACTGGCGGGAGATGCCGGTCAATAGCATGAGAGTTTATCAGATTCTCTCATGTGACCATGGGGATGTACAAGTCCAAACTCCACAGGCAGGCTGCAAACCAGGGGCTCCAGTGAAGGTCCCTGATACGCTGGCTGCCGGAAGTCCAGCTGGAAAATTCTCTCTGAATGCTGAAATCTCTTCCCCTTTTAAGGCACTCAACTGATTGGATGAACCGTCACTCACTGCTCCCAGCAATCTCCTTCATTGATGTAGACGTAATCAGTCATTTATGCAGTAAACTCACTGAAGACGAAAGCCCATAAATGTCCTTGCATTAGTTAGCCCAGTGCTTGCTTGACCAAACAACTGGGCACAGTTACCTGGCTGACTGGACACATGAGCTTAACCATCGCAACACCACTGGCCAAACCCAACCTTCCGATTTGTGGAGAGATGTGGAGACGGAATCTGGAGGGTCAAACAGAAAAACCGAGTATACCCAACTTCGATTTGGCTTTAGAAGTCAAGACCTTTTGTTTGTGCGTATAACGAGAGTCCCTGAGGTGGGGCAGCTCCTCAGGCTTGTGTACCTGGTGGTGGCACGGAGGACGCAAAGTCCTTCCCTCTTTCTCCTCTGCCCTCCCCAGGCAGCTTCTGTCCTGGTCACAGGAGAGCTGCTGAACGTCTGGGTGTCACACTCAGGCCCAAAAATGATCAGAAGGGAGAATGACTCTTCAGGTGGGGGGAGCAGGAATAAGGAATGAGGAAGCTTCCCAAAAGCCTCCCCACGGGGTTTCTCATGTCTCATGAGCCAAAACCATACGCTACATCCACACTGGGCCGGTTCCTGACTGGGGTGCGTTGCCTTGTGTACCCCAACAATCCTAATTTGCAGTCCTGTGAGTGTGACGTTTATAAAGAGGCCGTTTTGAAGATGTCATTCTGGTTAGGGTGGGTCTTTTTTTTTTTTTTTAAGCATTGCTCCATAGTTTCATTTTTTCTTTTTTTTTTTAAGATTTATTTATTTATTTCTCTCCCCTTACTCTCTCCGCCCCCCAGTTATCTGCTCTCTGTGTCCATTTGCTGTGTCCGCTTGTATTCTTGGCAGTGGCCCAGGAATCTGTGTCTCTTTTGTTGCATCATCTTGCTATGTCAGCTCTCCATGTGTGCAGCGCCACTCCTGGGCAGGCTGCACTTTCACACTGGGCAGCTCTCCTTACGGAGGCACACTTTGCACATGGGGCTCCCCTATGCGGGGGACACCCCTGAGTGGCAGGGCACTCCTTGTGCGCATCAACACTGTGCGTGGGCCAGCCTCCACACGGGTCAGGAGGCCCAGGGTTTGAACCACAGACCTCCCCTGTGGTAGGTGGACGCTCCATCCATTGAGCCAAGTCCACTTTCCTAGAGTGGGTCTGACCCACATTACTGGAGGCCTCAGGAAGCCTGGGGTCAGAGAGCATCCCAGGGAGGAGGGAGGAGCCAGACGCCCTCAGCCAGCAGACCCCGAAGAGCGTCACAAGGAGAGATCCCACGGGGCGGGGCAGAGGGGCGGCCCAGGAGCCCCAGCACAGGGCTACAGACATGGAAGAGAAAGCTTGGTCTTGCTGGCGTCAGACTTCTAACCTTCAGAACTGTGAGCCGATAAATTCCTGTTGTTAAGGCAGCCCATTGGGTGGTATTTGACAAAGCAGCCTGGCCAACTAGGAGACTGAGTAATCAAGATTGCCCGCTGAGATTTCTCTTTAGGTGTAATGAAAATGTTCTGAGATGGACTGAGCTGAGGCCAGCACAGCTCTGTGACGAGGCCGAGAGCCCCTGAGGGTGCACTTTGGATGGATTGTACCAGGCAGGGGACCTTGTAACACAGGGAACCCTGGGGTGAGTGATGACTGAGGTGAGAATATGAGAACGTCCGCTCATGAACTACAACAAATACACAATACTAACACATGGTGTTAATAACAGGAGGGTTTGTGGGAAAAACACACCAAATGTATGCTAAGGACATAGAGAGCAGTAATGTTGGGATGACATTCTTTCATTAATTGTAACAAATGTGTCACAACAATGTGAGGTCTTGGCAGTGGGGCAGTGTACGGGAACCCTGGGTGGTGTGCATGATTGTTTTGTAAACTCACAACTTCTCAAATGAAAAACGAAAAAGATTCCCCCTATGGCAGTTTGATAGTGTTTATGAATTCCAAATATAGAGATTAGATTATGTTTGTGAACTGGTCTGTTCCTCTGAGCCAATTAGATCATATTGGATTCAGAGGTTTTACTTTACTTGATGAAATAATGATTAAGGTTTTGATTGGGCCACGTCAGTAGGACGTTGCATCCCCGCCCCCTTGGGTGGGCCGAGACTCACAGAGAAAACTTGCAGAGGAGAGAGGTGTTTTGGGTTTCTTTTGTCTTTTGTTTTTTTGTGTTATTTTTTCATGCTGGAGCCCTGGGAAGTAAACACACAGGAGAAGAAAACAGAGGAATAGAGATGGCTCCATAGACACGGCAGAGGCCCCTGGAAGAGAGAGAGCCTGGCAGTCTACAGCTGACCTTGTGGAGAGAACACAGCAGTTGAGCCCAGAGAGAAACGAGCCCTGGCAGAGAGACAAGACTTACCCAGCCTACAGATGATACTGGAAGAAGCTGGGACCATGGAGTCTTAAGAGGAAGAGGAAGCCTGAACCCTGGCAGACGTTGGCAGCCATCTTGCTCCAACACGTGGCAACAGACTTTGGGGAGGGAAGTAACTTATGTGTTATGGCCTGTTAACAGTAAGCTTCTACCCCAAATAAATACCCTTTATAAAAGCTGACAGAGTTCTGGTATTTTGCATCAGCACCCCTTTGGCTGACTAATACACCAACTCCCACCCCCCAGCAGCAGTGAGTGTTTTCTCCCTTGGGTGAGACAGACGTCTGGGGGGACAGATGGCTAGGATGCAAAAACCAAGACTCTGTTAACAGAGAAGGGAGTAGAAAGGTTGTGTAAAGGCAGAAGGCAGTGTGTCTTTACTTGGCATTTACTTGGGGGTAAATCATAAGGGTAACATGATCAGCAGAGATGAGTAAAACTGAATATGTCCATACTTGGGCAGTGGGTAGGAACCATATTTTGGTTTTTAGGAGAACTGTAACTGACAGTGGAGGGCCTGTCTTAGACAGGAGTCCAAGACAGAAAGAGGAGATGCTTCCACCGTAGATGGAACCCAGGCTGGGGGCACACGGGGCCTGCCAGTGTAAAAGAGAGTGATAGTAGGCAACAGGGAGTTATCTCTTGTATACCCAAAGTAAAGTTTTTTTTAATGGCAGAAAAGATAAAGTACTTACTGTGATCAGGGATGCCGGATGCTGTGGCTGACAGGACTGGTTTGAAGAAAAAGCCTTTTAAGTTTTAAGGTAATCATTTTAGGTCGTTAACTTGAGTTAGATGTAGTTGAGATTCTGTACCTGAAGTATATTTTAATATTTACTGTCGGCGAAGGCCAGACATGTCCAAAAAGACGTGTGTTTGTAAAGCTTTGGTGAGCCCTGGTCCCCTGAGGATGGCTCCTTCCCGGAAAGAAAATTAGTGTCTCTCTTTTACTGATTTGTCATATCCAAGTAATGGGCTTGGGACAGGCATAATTGTCATTTATTTTAGAGGCTTCGTGGCCCTCGAGGGCACAAAGAGAAACAGAGATTGAGAAATCTCATTGGAGGGCTTTTATTGGGGGGAGGGGGCAACAGAAGGGTGACATATTGGTTGAGAACAGTTTCCAGGAAATGCTTTATTTAAATCACTTTTAAGAATTCAAGAATACAGGAGTTCCGGGCTGAAGCTTTAGACTAAAATATGCATCTCTAGATTTGTTCCCTCCAAAGCTGCTACTAAAACTATCGTAAAGTGATTTTTTCCCAAAACTAGAATAAATCTACAAGGTCGAGGAGAACAGAAAAGACAATGCAATAAAAGTTTGGAAAATGGAAAGCAGAAAAAGAGTGGTAACAGCCTTAGCATACTCAAGGAAGGACGACTCTTGAGTCAGCAGCAGGCAAAGGTGAAAACTACCCATTTTTTACCACGAAATCCTCAAATGGCACAGGAACTGACAGAACCAGGTATTTCTGGAATTAGGAATGAAGGATGGTCACATAATGAGGATTGGGTGAGAGCTTTTGAGAAGCAGTTTGATCCCCTCACCCACACCAGGCATTTGCATAACTGCCCATTGGCTACCCCTTAAGGGGAGACATTAGTCTCTGGGGATGGCAAAACAGAAGGTCTTTGAACTGGGGACACCAAGGATTATGGATTGAATTGGGTCCTTCAAAAAAGATATTCACGGGAAGCGGACTTGGCCCAATGGATAGGGTGTCCGCCTACCACATGGGAGGTCCATGGTTCAAATCCCGGGCCTCCTTGACCCGTGTGGAGCTGGCCCATGCGCAGTGCTGATGCGCGCATGCAGGGGTGTCCCCCGCGTAGGGGAGCCCCACGTGCAAGGAGTGCGCCCCATAAGGAGAGCTGCCCAGTACGAAAGTGCAGCCTGCCCAGGAATGGTGCTGCACACACGGAGACCTGACACAGCAAGATGATGCAACAAAAAGAAACACAGATTCCCAGAGCCGTTGATAAGGATAGAAGCAGTCACAGAAGAACACACAGTGAATGGACACAGAGAGCAGACGACTGGGGGAGGGAAGGGGAGAGAAATAAATTTTTAAAAATTAAATTAAAAAAAAGATATTCAGGGGGCAGATGTAGCTCAAGTGGTTGAACACTTTCGTCCATGTACAAGGTCCTGGGTTCAATCCCTGGGACCTTCTAAAATATATATATATATATATATATATTCCTGCCCATGAATGTGACCCTCTTTGGAAATAGGACTTTGAAGATGTTATTAGTTATGATGAGGCCAAGCTAGAGTAGAATGGGTCCTCATCCAACATGACTGGTGTTTTGGTTTTTTCTTAGATTGCTTAGAGCAGATCCATGAAATGGCTTCAGCTTAACCAATGGGAATGTATTAGTCTATAAGCTTGAAGTTTTGAGGCCATGAAAATGTCCAGATCAAGGCTTTCTTCCTGAAGACTGGCTGTCAGCGTTCTTTGTCTCCTCTGCCACATGGTAGTGTCTGCTGGTCTCTCGTCTCTTCTGGGTTTCATTGCTTTCAGCTTCTTGCTTCTGTGACTTTCTTTTTCTCTCTCGCTATTCATTCCATTTATAAAAAAACTCCAGTAACAGGATTAAGACCCATCCTGAATGAAGTGGGTCACACCTTAACTGAAGTAGCCTCATCAATAGGTCCTACTTACCTACTCACCATGGATCCATACCCACAGGAATGGATTAAATTTAAGAACACGCTTTTCTGGGGTACAGGAGCTTTCAAACCGCCACAACTGGTATCCTTATAAGTTATGGAAATATGGTCACAGTAGGAGAAAGAGAGAAGACATCCTGTGTTGGAGGCAGAGATTGAGTTATGCCACAGATTCCCAGAAATTGGTTGGTTTTTATAAAGGGTATTTATTTGGGGTAGGAGCTTACAGATACCAGGCCATAAAGCATAAGTTATTTCTCTCACCAAAGTCTATTTTCACGTGTTAGTGCAAGATGGCTGCTGATGTCTACAAGGGTTCAGGCTTCCTGGGTTTTTCTGGGCTCAGCTCCTCTGTTTTCTCCACAAAGTCATCTGTAGACTATGAGGCTCTTTAGGCTTTGCCTCTTCCACAACGTCAGCTATAGACTATCAGGGGAACGCTTTGTCTCTTTCCCAGGGGCTCCAGCTTAAGACTTCAGCATCAAACTCCAACATCAAACCTCCAACATTAAGACCCTTGCATCAAAAGCTCCAACTCTGACCCCAGAAAAAGTCAAAGTGGATACAACCCCAGGTACTAGTTCTCCTGAGGGCTATGTAGACCCACAGGGATATGGTCATGGCAGATGGCTTTGGAGCTCAGTACCATGTCAGTGGGCCCTACTTTGGAATTTGTGTCCCTGAGTGTGATGGACTCAGATGTGACCTTTCTACACATGCCTCTTCTGTCACTTTTAATGAAACTTTGGTTGGTGCTAGCATTGGTATATACTCAGGAGACTTGAATCTCTGGACTGTCCATGTGCCAGCTGGGCCCTGAGCCTCAGCAGAGTTGTGACTCCACTGTCTGGTTCATTGGACTTACCCAGGTCAGCTAACAGGGAGGTGAAGATGGTCAATCACCACACCAGGGAACTGAGAGTGCCTACAACTGCAAGCAGGAGAATTGCATCCACCATCCATGTGGAATCTAAGCCCCCTCTCAATATAGAGGTGGGGTGGACATCATCATCCCAGGGCCCACAGATTGGAGGAATAAAATATGGATTAGAGTGGACTTACTGATATTCTACTATAAAACTTTTGTGACTACCAATAGAAGAAATTGTAACATTGATGGGGAGAAAGTGGCCACAGTAGTTGCTGAGGGCAGGGAGCGGTAAGAAGAGATGTGATGAAGGGGCATTTTTGGGACTTTGGAATTGTCCTAAATGATATTGCAGGGTCAGATGCTGGACATTATATATCCTGCCATAGCCTACTGAATGTACTGGGGGAGAGTGTGCACTACAGAGTAAACTATTATCCACATGGGGCAGCAGTGTTCCAAAATGTGTTCACTGAGTGTGATGAGAGTGCCACAATGATGGGGGAGGTTGTTGGTGTGGGAGGAGCAGGATGGAGTGATGGGGGTTATATGGGAACCTCTAATGTTTTTTATAATGTAACCTTTTTTGTGATGTATGTCTTCAAAAGAATACAATTTACAAAAATGATGGGGGTGGGGGAGTGGGGTGTGGGTTATATGGGAACCTCTTATGTTTTCTGAATGTAACATTCTATGTGATCTATTAACTTTAATTTTAAAAAGTGTTATAAATAAATAAAGTGGTCACACACACAAACAAAAAAAGCTCCAACTCTGTTCTTTGCCATGCCTTTTATCCCTTAGTGGTTGGGGACTCAATGCTCTAATGACATGGCTCAATCAAAGCCCTAATCATAACTCGATCATGCCCAGTAATAGACCAGATTACACTCATAATCCAATATCTATTTTTTTTAAATTCATAACTATATCAAACTGCTCCACTGGAAAACCACTGCCAGAACCTCATAGATTTCAGAGGAAGCCTGGCCCTCCTGGCACTTATAGCCTCCAAACTATGAGACAACAAATGGCTGTTGCTTTAAGCCATCTAGTTTGTGCTATTTTGTTACAGCAGCCCCAGCAATCTGAGACACCAGACATAGTTGAGGGTGGGGGTACCATACCAAAAATAAGAGATTAATTGACTATACTTACTGGATTTTGACTGCTGAGACCACCACAACCTTGTTTTCCCTCTGGGCTTCCTAAAGCTGGTAGCTAGATCTTTATCAGGAGATTGCAGCATTAGAAGAGGATTTTCTGGGGAATTTAACCAGCCCAAGAAAAAAAGACCTCAATGAACTGACACTGGAGGTGCCCCAACATATGGTCCACCCAGATCTCGCTATAGAGAAGCTTAAAGTTCCCAAGCCCCACTTACCTTCAGTCAGCCTGCGGTGTCCCTCTTCTAATCATGAGAAGAGAAGCAAATATACCCAGAGAGTTGAGCTATGGGTCCCTGAGGCTCTATTTATTTTTTCAATTCTTTATCTCTCTGTTCTTCAGACTGGATAATTTTTAATGATTTGTCCTTAAATTGATAACCTCATTGTCTTCTCCAGTCTGCTCTTAAACCCATCCTGTAAACTCTTCATTTCATTTAGTATATATTTCAATTCTAGAATTTCTATTTAGTATTTTTGTAGAGTTTCTGTCAGAAAGAGAGGCACCCATTACCATCTCCAGAGGAGGGGTCTCACTGCATGGAGGGTAGCAAAGGGCATAGCAATGCTTGCCATCAGGAACAGCAGTCCTAGGTCCCCACCCACTCCATGTACTGCAGGTGTTGGGGTAACCAGCAAAAGCACGACTCATACAGGCTGTGATGGAAAACCCTTTATTCATAAAGAGAAGAGATGGAGCAAGGCCAGCTTCACCTGTGGTCATAAGTCCCCCATGGCCAGCACATTGCAATCCATGGTCAATGCAGGCAGATGATTTACACATACTTCTTGTATCATTGTGAAAGGATGACACTCTCTCCATGTCAGGAATAGGCATACCAGTAGAGGTGAGCCAGGTGCCAAAAAATAGACATATTTTAAACAATTGTCTCCAGCGAAGGTTTACATATGCTCATGCAAAATGGGAAGTGATATGGCTCAGGCAACTATCTGCTAGTGGATATGTTTTATTTCAAGGCACTCCTGAGAAGTGAGCAAGACTGCATTTATCATCCCATCCTCGGAGCCGGATAACACAATCCCAAAAATGGCGTATTTGTGGTCACAGGGAGAGGCAGTGGGGTAAGCTCAGACCATCCCCTGCCAAAGTTTCCATTTCTTTGCTTAGTTTCCCATTAGTTTACTCATTAAGACTGTGTTTTCCTTTAATTCTTTGAAAATATTTTGCTTAAAATTTTGAACATATTTATAATACTTTCCTTAAAGTATTTGCTAAATCTAACATCTGGCCCACTGTGGAGTTAACTTCCACAGACTTTTTCAGTTGTTTATTCTCTGTTCCTTGCATATTTAGTAATTTTAGGTTGTTTACTGGACATTGTGGATGATACATTGAAGAGGCTCTGGACTCTATTATCGCTTGCCCTCTAGTATCTGTTTTGCTCTCCATTCTGTAGCAGCCTGTATTAGTCAACCACACAGGTGCTGATGCAAAGTACCAGAACTCTGCTGGCTCTTATAAAGGGTATTTATTTGGAACAGAAGCTTACAGTTACCAAGCCATAAAGAGTCCAATTCAAGGTACCATAAGAGGTACTTCCTCACCCAAGTCTGTTGCCATGTGTTGACGCAAGATGGCGGGCGTTGTCTGAGGGTTCAGCTTTCCTCCTTCCTTTTTTTAAAATATGAATTTCATAGCAACTTTATTCATGATAAGTGCAATCAGCCTAAATGTCCTTCAGCTAGTCAACAGATAAATTGTGGTATATCAATATAATAGAACACTACTCACCAACAAAGAAGAATTAACTAGAGCTATATACAATATGAATACATTAAAAAATATGAAGCTGAGTACAAGTACCCAGACCAAAAAATTACATACTCCTATATGGTAGATGGGAGCCACATTCGTTTCCCTATACACTTATTTTTAATGTGTGTTCATGTATGAAACGTATACTTCAATTAAAACTTTGGAAGAATTGCCTATGCAAGAGATGGATAGGAATTGATTGTGGATAAAAGTCAATAGATCAGCAAAATAAAAAAATACAGGGGCCTTTCATAAGACCAATGAGGATAAATTTGCCAAAAATAAGAATCTCAATCCTCTGCAACAGAGGACTTGAAAGAAAAAAGTGCTTTTTTATGTGGGGTGCTTATTTCTAAGGATTGCTAGTCAGGATAACAGCACACTAGGCTGGAAGCCATGCCCTCTCCTTCCAGAAAGGGCTGCAGAGAGGAAAGCTGGGGTGCCACTTGAGTTTACAAGGTACAGGGAAGGACCACAGAGCAAAACTTTCCTCTCTTGAAGATGATTGTTTCTTGTTTGAAGGGTAGGATACTGGACTGAGAGTCTCATAGAACTGGAAAGAGAACAGATAACAACAACAACAAAGATAACAAGTCATAGGGAAACCATCCTTGCAGAGGCCTTAGTTGAAAAGGGACTTCCTTTGTACATACAAGGAACCCCAGGTACACAGTTTCTCCTACGCTGAATTCCTGCTGTGGGAAATACCACCCCCTTCAGTAAACGACCCCATGATAGCCATGCAAGTTTCGTCTTGGATGGGGAATGGCAGAATAAAGTAGTCTATTGAAGGGATGACCTGAATGCATTATATTTATTAGTTAGCAGAACTATTTACTTTCATGTGAGTGTCTGTTTTATCCCCAAGGGGGCCAGGACTCGATGCTGAGTCACACTCTAATGACGTGGTTGGATCAGAGCCCTAATCTTAATATAATTTAATCAGACCTCTCCGCTGAATCTAATACAATCAAAGGGTTATCACACCAGGGGAACCAACCATTTAAAAACATAATCCCTATTTCTTTTTGGAATTCATAAATAATATCAAACTGCTACACAGCCTTTCTAAGGTATCTATACATATTTGTGCCAGGAGTCCATTCTCTTTTATTACTGTGTCATGTAGAAAAAAATTGTGAAAAGCTTTGGAATAGTCTAAGAGATTACCGTGTGTCTTCCGTGAAAGCCAAGTGTTGTCTAGCACACCCTTCTGGCTTATCTGAGTCTATGGGGGCGCTTTACCTCTCATTGTCTTTGAGCTGTAGTACAACTCTGCAAGTTCTAAAAATACTGTCTGTGGAAATGCAAATTGTGTCCAGTGGAATAAAATTTATTATTATCCTGTAGATTTGACTAGTTTTTTGCCTGTATTTGTAGTCATGTCATTATTCTTCATTTGACTATATATAAGTGCTCCTTTAAGTGTTCTTTTGAACCAGCTGTAATATCTTTCTGGATCTCTCCTGAATTGAGTTAAATAAAACCATTAATATCTGTTCATTTCATATCTCTATGAGAGTCATGATAATACTTGATTTCTTAAAAAATGTTCACAGAGGCATGCTGTTTTGTCCACCTCTCCTCCACGCCTTTGGCGAGGGAGGGAGTCCTGATCTAAGGCTCTGGGCATGGCCGCTGTGACACCTAACAGCAGACAGATGTGACTCACAATAATTTATTAGTCATATCTCCTCATACTCTGGGGGAGGAGGACATCACAAGCCCTGCAATGCTCCTACACAGGACTTGCACTCAGGAGCAGTGTGACCAAGCAGGAGCTGTGGGAGGTGGGCTTTGTAAGAGCAAGAGAATGGTGTGACTCCGGTTTGTGCAGGAGGATGTGCCGGGCTTGTTCGAATACTTTTATGGGCTGGCAGGGAAGGGAAACCCATCAGGGTGAGGACTTGGTAGAACGCAGTTGGTCCAACTGGTAAGGGAATTAGTTGAGTAAGAAGCCTTTCCTGATGAAGGAAGGGCATATTTGGTGAGAGCAGAGAACCCACAGTTAGGACTTCGGGACCCTATGAGATTCAAAGATGTTAAGGCAGCCCTTGAAATTTTAGGCCTTGCAATACATACACAAGTATATGAACATAACACAATTTATTCGTTAATCTCTTGATGAACACTTGAATTGTTTACCTTTGGTTATTATAAATAAAGATGCTACGAGCATGTTTGTATGTCTTTTGTGAACATAAGCAATAATTTCTCTAGGGTAAATACCTAGGAGTGGGATTTCTGGGTCATAGGGTAAGTGTATATTTAACTTTGGTAGAAACTAACATGTTTCCAGAGTGGTTGTACCATTTTACAATCATACTAACAATGTATGAGAGATACATATGCTCTGAATCCTTGTCAACACTTGATGTTGTCAACCTTTTTAATTTCAGCCATTCTGGAGGATGTGTGATGGTATCTCATGGGGTTTTAATTTATATTAAAAAGTTTATAGAGAGAAGTGGCTGTGGCTCAGGCAACTGGGCTCCCACCTACCACATGGGAGGTTGCTGGTTCAGATTCCAGTGCCTCCTAAAAAAGACAGCAAGCTGGTGTGATGGGCAGGCATAGCTGACACAACAAGATGACACAACAAGAGATGTGCAGAGGAACATAATGAGAGACACAACAAAGCAGGAAGCAGAGGTGGTGCAAATGATTAGTACCTCCCTCCCACATCAGAGGTCCAGGGTTCAGCTCCCAGTGCCTCCCAAAGAAACAAGGAAGATGAACAGACAAAGCAAGTGAAAAACAACAATGGGGTGGGGAAAAATAAATAAAATAAATCTTAAAAAAAAATAAGGTTTATAGAAGGGAAGTAACTTGAATAGATTTATATTTTAGAAAACTCTTTCTGGCTGTTACGTGGAGAATCCTTGTAGGACAGGAGACTGGAGACAGGACCAGTTTGAAGACTGATATAATGATTTAAGCCTACTTCTTTTGTCACCACTCTTTAGCCCTTTCCTCTCCATCTTTCCTTGAAGGGCAAAGTGGTTAAGTGCTCTGGCTCTGGTGTCAAATGGATCTGGTTGAAAATCAGCTCCATTATTTATTAATAATCTGATCTACGCCAAATGTGGAAGTAGAAATTATAAACCTAAAAACATAGATTCACTCTTGGTTGAAATGTAGAGAAATTATGTCACTATCAGGTGAGCAAAAATTCAAGAACTTTTGACACTATTTTGGTGAGGCAACTTATGTACTACATGACTGCTGAGAGCACATATTAGCACAACTCCTCTAAAGAGTAAATTGGGGGAAGCGGACTTGGCCCAATGGAAAGGGCATCTGCCTACCACATGGGAGTTCTGCAGTTCAAACCCCGGGCCTCCTTGACCCGTGTGGAGCTGGCCCATGCGCAGTGCTGATGCGTTCAAAGAGTTCCGTGCCACGCAGGGGTGTCCCCCACATAGGGGAGCCCCACACATACCGCACACATGGAGAGCTGACACAACAAGATGACACAACAAAAAGAAACACAGGTTCCCGGTGCCACTGATAAGGATAGATAAGAATAACACACAGTGAATGGACACAGAGAGCAGACAACTGGAGAGAAAGGGGAGAGAAATGAATTTAAAAAAATAAAATCTTGAAAAAAAAAAGAATAGATTGGAAATCTAGCTGTACTGGGTTGAACAGAGTCCACCCTCAAATTCACACCTCGATGACATATATGTATTATATATGGTTAGTAGGTTACGTCTGGGAGCAAGGATAAACTAGGAAGCTCTACAAGGGAATCTGATGGGGTGCTGGAAATGCTATATATATATATATATATATATATATATGTTGATCTGGGTGTATTATACATATATGTCATTGAGGTGTGTACGTAAGATTAGTGCACAATCTCTCTCTACCCACCCCCACCAATCTTTCCAACAGCTGTCAAGTCCCTTGAGGGTTCAAACTCAGGTCTGGTCCCTGTTTCCTCTCATATGTCATCTTTTTTTAGCCCCCATTTTCCTTACGTTTCCTCAAAGGTACATACAGATACTTTCCAGTTTCCTGGCCTTTGCCTCCAAGTCCTATCTCTTATTCATCTCTCAGCTCTCAGGACAACTCTAGAAAGCCCTACCTAACCCTCAAGCCTACCTACCTATCCCTCCTAGGTGCGGCCATAACATGGGTCAGCATTCTTCATGGCTTGTGTTGTTACTATCAGCGTACGCATCTGGCTCCTCCACAGGTAACTGTTCGACAGACAGGCTCCATGAGGGAGCTCTCCAGGGCTTAGCACAGTGCCTGGCACTGGAGAAGCACATTGAAGGTCAGCTAAAAGACCTGAGGCAACCTATGACCCAGGCAATTTCAGCTGGGTGTCACCCCTTGAGTTCTGAGAGGATTCGTCCCCAGGGGTGGTACTCTTTGAGTTGAAGTGTTAGGTGCATTATTCTTTCCGTAGAGTCCTCATACCTTTTGTTGTCTCTATCCTGCTTCCTCGTTAGCCGTTTTGCTATAAAAACCTGGTTAAGTGACTCTGCTTTTCATTTTTCCTATATAAAGGGACAGCCTGAGGAGTAATTTAACAACGATCTGTTTTATTGGGCTGCAGTGTTTTGTTTTGTCTTTGCAGCATTTTAAAAATGGGCAGATTTCACCAAGAAAGGGAAGCCCAGAGTTTCGGTGTTTTCGTTTGTTTGTTTGTTTCAAAGTTAGGAGCTGGCATTACAGGGCCCGCATTCCCGTGTAGCTGGAAGTAGAGCGTCACAGGGACAGCAGACCCGGGCACGAAGGCTCGGCCTGTGGGAACTGGCACGTCCCGGGCTCCCTTCAAAAACGCCTGCCTTTGCCAATTCCGCCATAGCTCGCTTTCCAGATCCCGGTTTTATTTAAAGGTTTCACCGAAACTAAAAACAAAACACAACACAACACAAAACCGAAGTCAGAATTTACTTACTGTGGAGCTTAACTGTGATCATGTGACCTCCGCCCTCCCGACTCTTGATTGGCTTTTGGGACTACGTGCCCCGCCCCCCACCGTACGGCGACCCCGCCCCAGCAGCCCGGGGGGCGGGAACAGATGCCAAGGGGCGACGGTATTGGTCAGCTCTCTTAGGACGCAGCAAATCGGGGCCCGCCGTCTTCCGGCGCGAAAATGAGCTAGCACGCCCCTCGGGTGCTGTCGCCGCGGCGCGGGGAGTTTGGATCCCGGTTCGGCCCGCTCGGGTCTTGCAGGAGCGGTGAGTTGCACGCGCCGACTTGCCGTGGGCCCGCCTTGGCCAGTCCGGCGCCACCGACCCGTTCCCCGCGGCCCAATTCGGAGCCGGAAAGCGAGGCCCCACCGGCGAGCAGCCCTGGGGAGAACGGAGACGTACTTCCCAGGCGGGGGCCCGGGGCCGAACTGCACCTGGGTCGACGGCGCGTCGATGGCGCAGGGGGCCTAGGGCCCATTAGGTTCTAATTCATCTCTGTGCTCCAGTGCCTAACAGAATAGCCACCGGGTGGTCCCAGCCCAGGCCTGTCACTGCCCTGTTGTTCTCCCAAGGGAAACCGGAACTCTTGTACCTTTCTTATGCCCTCGCGTTATCATGAGCCGGACTCCTGTTTTTTGATTGCCATGCGCTTTGCGCCCATTGTCTTACCGTTGTAGCTTCACTATTCCCAGCAAAATGAAGTGATTAATACCGACTGGGTTCAAATCCAGACTCTGACCTACTAGCTCTGTGGCCCCAGTTTCATTCTGTCATTTGGGGAAAAGTATCTCTTCTACATATTGGAGTCTGGTCTACCATTAAACGAGTTAATCTATGCAATAAATGCTTCAAAAAGGACCTGGTACCTAGTAAGGGTTCTGTTATCATTACCAGGAGAAGTAGGTGAGAGTGTCCCCGTTTTAGACATGGAGAATCTGAAGCACAGTGTATGTGTTGAAGGGCATTTTGTGATTGATAGAGGAAGGATGTGAAGTAGGGTCTGCCTGCGCCTAAAACATCTTCCACAACATCAGACTTTCTCCCATACCCCTCACCTGCCCTTAGGCCACACAAACTTTGGATACCTGATGGCATGAAATGGAGCAGGCAACTGACAGCTCCTTGAGCCACTGTTATGATCAAGGGGCAGTAACTGGAGATTCAGGGTTAGAGAGCAGCGGTCAGAGAAGGGGGAGAGAGTGTTGTGCGCAGAATAGTAAGTTGAATTAAGTTGAACCAACAGTTTTTTTTTAAGCCAGGCTGCTAAAAAATGTACCCTCAGAATGTAGATTATAGTCTGCTAGTCTTCTAGGATGAAATGAAATTTCTAGGCCCTGAGTCCTTTTCAGTGCCACTCACCATGATTGGCTTCTTATACATAAAATTTCTAACCCTCACAGTAACCAGGAAGGGTAGCTATTGCCTTCATTTTACTGGTGAGGAAATTGAGCAATGGCCTTAGTGTTACATGTGGTAAAAGAACAATATCCAGGGAAATTATACTTTATTTATTTACTTATTAAAGTGTTTTATTTATTCTCCCTGCCTCATTTGCACTCGCTCTCTGTTCTCTGTGTCCATTCGTTGTGCGCTTGTGTTCTTTTTAGGAGGCACTGGAACTGAACCTGGGACTTCCATGTTGGGGGGGAGTACCCATTGGCTTGAGCCACCTCCGCTCCCTACTTTATTTATTTTTTTACTTTTTATTTTTTTTCGCATGTTTACGTTAGAATAGTGTTACCTATGAGGGTGAAAGAAAGGTAAGGAGATAAGGGGAGTGAGATTTTAAATATATCTGAAATGTTTATATCTTTAAAAGAAAAGGAATTCTTAAATTTGGTTGATGGATACATGGGTATCGTATTATGTCTGTTCTTTTCTGTATATCTGAAGTATTTAAAATGAAAAGGAAACTTGCATGTTTATTTTTCTTTTAAAGGAAGGAAAGAACGAAGAGGTCGAAAGTCCTTGCAAAATACTCTGGGAACTTAATGTCGAAAGCCCCTGGTGAGTCTTCACTGCCTGTAGGATAAAGTCTAAGCTCCTTAGCATGATCTATGAGGTCTTTGAGCAGTCTTTCTCTGTAGCCACCTACTTACTCTACCTCTACCTTTTCCCAAATAGTGCATAGACTACCCCTTCTTCACACACAACCTCAGAACTGCCTGGAAGGTTCCACTTGTCCTCAAGATCCAATTCTGTTTTCTTTGGAAGGATTCTCTATGATTTTCCTCAGTTTTTACCTCATCTGGGAAGCCACAAAAAAAAGCTTTTATTATAGAACTTACCCCATTGCATTGTATTTATTTGTTTATGTGTCTGTTTCCCACTAGCCTAGAAGTTCTTTGGAATTATATCTTGTGCATCTCTGTACTGCAGGGTCTGGCATGATATCTGGCACAGGGTAGTCATATGGTAAATATTAACTGAATGAAAAATATAAGTTGCAGTCAAATAGTAAAAGTTCTTGTGTGGACTTATGAAATATGGACTTTGTTCTTTAGAACAGCATGGATCTGTTGGCTTTACTCTATTTTAAAATTCCTAAAAAAAAAATTCCTATATCTTAGTGAAGTATAGTCTTAATATCAGAAAAATATTGCACTCATAATCCTATCTGTCAATCACTTCAGCTATTTCCATTTTTCATGTGTCCTTTCCAAATTTTAAGCTATGCAGATATCTTAGGTAACTATAATTATAATGTACAAATAATTTAGTGTTTTGTTTGTTTTCAATATTAATTTATTCCACGTAGCTATACAGTCTTTATGGTTGTCATTTATCTTGTAAATTATCTCAATAGTCCACTCTCCTTCTTGGTTTAATATAATAGATATTATATAAAATGGTGCTCCATGCTGTTAATTATTAGAGCATTTGAACTTTTTCCCCATAAGTTTATTTAATATCAGTATAATCTGGTGAATTGTGTGTTTATAGTCCCTGATCATTTTTTCTTGGAAACTTCTGTGTTCTTTATATGATGTTAGTTTTTTTGTTTAACTACTTATTAAAAAGTATTTTCAGGAAATATTTTCAAACTTCTGAAATACTTTCAAACTAACAGGACAGTTTAAAAAATAATACAAGCCCCATACAGAGAACTCTAACATACCTCTACCCACCTACCCCCAAATACCTGGATCCACCAATTTTAACATTTGCCACATTTGCCCTTCCTTCCTTCTTTCCTTTCCTTCTCTTCCTACCTACCTACCTACTTACCTAGTTATCTAGCTATCAATCCATTTTCTGAACACTTCAGTGTAGGTTTTGGTTTTTTTTCTGTGTAGGTTTTATTCATCATACTTCTTGAACACTTATTACTGCCCTGTACATTTCCTGAGAACAATGATGTTCACTTATGTAACCACCTTAAGTTCAGTTATCATTGCTATAAAACTTACAGTCTATTTCAATGTTTTCATACGCCCCAAAGAACTGGAAGTATGGACTTGAAAAGATACCTGTACACAAGGTTCATAATGGAATTATTCACAATAGCCATAAAGTAAAAGTAACCCAAGTATCCATCAACAGATGAATGGATTAACAATATGAATATACATACAGTGGAATATTATTCAGCCTTAAACAGGAATGAAGTTCTCATACATACTACTATACTATTAGGTTGGTACAAAAGGAATTGCGGTTTTGGACTGTGAAATTTAAATCATTATAGCTAGGCTCAAACATATCTTCGTTAATCAAAATAGGAACCATTACAGTTAGCACATTTTGCCAAAGAAAAATGAGTTTATTACCGTAGCATAAAAATCTGTTCTTTGGGATTCCATGAACTCTTGGAAAGCATTTTCTGCATCCTTCTGGTTGTGGAAGCGTTTTCCCTGCAAAAAGTTGTTGAGATGCTTGCAGAAGTGGTAGTCGTCTGGCAAGAGGTCAGCTGAATATGGCAGATGAGGCAAAACGTCGTAGCCCAATTTGCTCAACTTTTGAAGCGTTGGTTGTACAACTTGCACTGGGAGTTGTCATGGAAAAAAATTGGCCCCTTTCTGTTGACCAGTGCTGGCTGCAGGCATTGTAGTTTTCGGTGCATCTCATCGATTTGCTGAGCATACAACTCAGATATAATGGTTTCATCGGGATTCAGAAAGCTGTAATGTATCGGACTGGGAGCAGACCACCAAACAGTGACCATGACCTTTTTTGGTGCAAATTTGGCTTTGGGAAGTGCTTTGGAGCTTCTTCTCGGTCCAGCCACTGAGCTGGTCATTGCTAGTTGTCGTATAAAATCCACTTTTCGTCGCGCGTCACAATCTGATTGAGAAATGGTTTGTTGTTGTTGACTAGAATAAGAGATAAGAGAAGATGACACTTAAAAATTATGATTTTTAAAATTTTCACTCAGCTCATGAGGCACCCACTTATCAAGCTTTTTCATCTTCCCAATTTGCTTCAAATACCAAACGACCATAGAATGGTCAATGTTGAGTTCTTCAGCAACTTCTCGTGTAGTTTAAGGGGATCAGCTTCGATGATTGCTCTCTCTTGGTCATTGTCAACTTCAGATGGCCGGCCACTACGCTTCTCTTCTTCAAGGCTCTACTGTTCTTCGCAAAACTTACTGAAACACCACTGCACTGTACGTTCGTTAGCAGTTCCTGGGCCAAATGTGTTGTGATGTTGTGAGTTGTCACCACTGCTTTATGACCCATTTTGAACTCATAAGAAAATTGCTCAAGTTTGCTTTTGTCTAACATTTCCATAGTCTAAAATAAATATAAAATGAACAGCAAGTAACAAGTCATTAGCAAAAAAACAAAGTGAGAAATGCACATTAAAATGATGTATAACATAACCACATTTATTTGAGAATGTATGCTAATATCAAACAAAATTTCAACAATGTAAAACTGCAGTTACTTTTGCACCAGCCTAATTCATGGATGAACCTTGAAAATACTGTGCTGAGTGAAGTAAGCCAGACACAAAAGAACAGATGCTGTTTGACTTTGTGTATATGAAATAAGGAAGTTATAAGATGCAAATTTATCGCGACAGAGTGTAGATTTCAGGTTACCAGGGAGGGAGGAGAGGGGAAAAGGGAGTTAATGCTTAAGGAGTACAGAATTTCTTTTCTGGGGTGATGGAAAATTTTGGTAATGGACAGTCGTGATGGTAGCACAATATTGAATGTAGTTAACATCCCTGAACTGTATACTTGAAAGAATTAAAATGGGAAATATATATATGTTGCTATCATAATTAAAAACATAAAAGCAAAATACAGGAGGGATAAATCTCAAAATAATGAAATTAATCACCCATAGGTGGTAAGGGATGTGGTGGGAATGATGGTTCTCTGAAGAAAAAAGTCTTTTTATGTAGTTTTGACTTCTGGATCCATGTTAACATTGTATATATTCAAAACATTAAATTAGGTACACAAGAATGGGCCAGACTTTAAAATTAAGTCCAAACATAAACCAGTAAACCTATTTAAGTGAATGACATAATCACACTGAAGGGGGTGGGGGAGAAGGAAAAGTTCTTTACAATATAATGCTAACAACTAAATGTAGAAAGAACAATGGAGTTAGAAAATCCTGGTATTATTTCTTCAGGCATGTATTATCAATGGATGCTAAACAATTTTTTCTAATTATTAATTTCTGGCATAATTGTATTTGGTTTGAGAACATGCTGTGATTACAGTCCTTTGAAATTGGTTCAGACTTGTTTTATGACCCATTTCTTGGTCAGTTTTTGTAAATGTCTGTTCTTGAAAAGAGTGTATGTTTTGTAGTTATTTAGTTCAGTGTTCTATATATGTGTTAGGTCAAGTTTGTGATATTCAAATCTTCTGTACATTACTGTTTTTTTTTTGTTACATAGTCTATCAATTACTGAGAGATACTTTTAAATCTACTATACTTGTTTTTCTGTTTCTTCTTGTACTTCTGTCAGTCTTGCTTCATGATTTTGAGGCTATTTTATGGGTCACACAAATTTATATCCTCCTGGTGAAGTGAATTCTTATTTACTATACAGTGACCTCTTTATTTCTAGTAAGGCTTTCTGTCATAATATCTGTTTTGTCTGATATTAATAAGGTGATCTCAGCTTTCTTTTGAGTATTTGCATGTGTTTTTAGCTAACTTCTTATTTTGAACCTTTCTGTAACTGAAACAAATCAATTTTATTAATACATATTAACAAAGCATGCAGTCTCTCCAGTGTTTACAATCAGTGGTAATTGGTATAATCACATAGTTGTGCATTAATCACTTCAGTCATCATTAGAGCATGCTAATAATTAATCCTCCCCAACCCCCCCCCCCCATGGCTCCCTCATCTGTTTGCTTGTGGTTTTTGCTCGTTGTCTTTTTTTTTTTCTTTCTTTAGGAGGCCCTGAGAACTGAACCCAGGATGTCCCATGTGGACAGCAGGCACTCAACTGCTTGAGCCACATCCACTCCTTCATTATTTCAATAATAATAATAATAAAAAAGTGACAGAAATTCATCACCTCTCAATTTGTCTGTGCTTCCTCTGCTGTACATAGCTGCTATTTCTGGCTATTCTTGCATGTTTATTTCTTTATGTTAAAGCAGTTTTATTGAGATATATTCACATACCATACAATCTATCCAAAGCATATAATGGTTTTTAGTATAATCATATTGTGCATTCATCACCACAAAAAATCTTAGAACACTTTCATTACTACAAAAAGAAAAACTCCGCATCTCTTAGCTGTCACCTCTCTATGTCTGTCTTTCTCCAGCCCTACATAACCACTAATATAATTGCATCTTTATAAGTTTATATTTACATTTTATACATATGGAATAATGCAATATATAGTACTTTGTGCATGGTTTCTTTAACTTAACATAATGTTTTTTCCTGTGTTTGATATTAACATAACATTAACATTTGTTCAGTTTCAAAGAAAAACAGTCATATATGCAATATTACCCATATTCATATTTTACATGAAGTTTTAGTATGTTATACAGTCCCATGTTACATTTTTTAGCTTTCCTTTTAGTAATTTACATGACTGTAGACTTTCCCTTTTAACCATTATTATAGCACAGCTATATACAAACATTATGTTGTGCTTTCGCCTTTTCATTTCCAAAGATTAACACACATCCTTTTTACCAATTCTGTACTAGTTAACCCTCAGCTTTCTATTCTCCAACCTTAATTTTCTGGTGACTCATTTCAGGTTATTAACTTCATGAGATATTTAGTTCATAATAGCATAATCTTATGGTATTTGTCCTTTTGTGTCTGGCTTGCTTCACTCAGCATAAGGTACTTCAGGTTCATCTATGTTGTCATATGCTTCATGACTTCATTTCTTCTTACAGCTGCATAATATTCCATCATGGTATGCATCATAATTTACTTATCCATTCCTTGGCTGATGGACACCTAGGTTGTTTACATCTTTTGGCAACCGTGAATAATGTGACTATGAGCATTGGTGTGCAGGCGTCTGTTCATGTCACTGCTCTCAGTTCTTCTGAGTATATACCCAGTAGTGGTATTACAGGGTCACATGGCAACTCTATATTCAACTTCTTTAGGAACTGTCAAACAATCCTCCACAGTGGTTGTACCATTCTACATTCCCACCAACAGTGAATAAGTGTTCCTAACTCTCCACATCCTCTCTAACACTTGTAGTTATTTGTCTTTTTAATAGTGGCCATTCTAATAGTTGTGAAATGATATCTTACTATAGCATTGATTTGCGTTTCCCTAATCATTAGTGATGTTGAACATTTTTTCTTTTTTTTTTTTTGCCATTTGTATTTCTTTTATGGACAGATGTCTATTCAAGTCTTTTGCCCATTCTTAATCGGGTTGTTTGTCTTTTTATTGCTAAGTTGTAGCATCTCTTTATATATCATGGATATTAAACCTTTATCAGAGATGTGATTTCCAAATATTTTCTCCCATTGAGTTGAGTGCCTTTTCATCCTTTTGACAAAGTCCTTTGAGGTGCAAGTGTTTAATTTTGAGGAGGTCCCATATATCTGTTTTTACTTTTGTTGCTTGTGCTTTTTTTTTTTAAAGATTTATTTTTTATTTATTTCTCTTCCCCTGTCCCCCAATTTGTCTGTTCTCTGTGTCCATTTGCTGCGTGTTCTTTGTCCGCCTCTGTTGTTGTCAGCGGCACGGGAGTCTGTGTTTCTTTTTGTTGCGTCATCTTGTTGTGTCAGCGCTCCCTGTGTGCGGCTCCATTCTTGGGCAGGCTGCGCTTTCTTTTGCACTGGGTGGCTCTCCTTATGGGGCGCACTCCTTTTGTGTGGCTCCCCTACACAGGGGACACCCCTGCGTGGCACAGCACTCCTTGCGCGCATCAGCACTGTGCGTGGACCAGCTCCACACGGGTCAAGGAGGCCCAGGGTTTGAACCTTGGACCTCCCATGTGGTAGGTGGATGCCCTATCCATTGGGCCAAGTCCGCTTCCCTGTTGCTCATGCTTTGGATGTAAGGTCTAAGAAACCACCACCTACCACAAGATTTTGAAGCTGTTTCCCTACATTTCCTTCTAGTAGTTTTGTGGTCCTGGCTTTTATATTTAGGTCTTTGATCCATTTTGAGTTGGTTCTTGTGTAGGGAGTGGGATGGGGATTTCCTTCATTTTTCTGGTTGTGGATATCCAGTTCTCTCAGCACTAATTGTTGAAGAGACTGTTTTGTGCCATTAACATAAGCTTTGTTGGTTTGTCAAAAACCAGTTGACCAAAGAGGTGAGGGATTATTTCTGGACTCTCAATTCTATTACTGATCGCTGTGTCTATCTTTATGTCAAATATCATGCTGTTTTGACCACTGTAGCTTTGTAATATGTTCTTCCCACATCACTTTTCTTTTTTTAGAATGTTTTTGGCTGTTTGAGTACACTTTCTTTCCAAATAAATTTGTAATTGCCTTTTCTATTTCTTTAAAGTAGGCTGTTGGAATTTTGATTGGTATTGCACTGACTATAAATCAGTTTGGATAGGATTGACATCTTCACGGTATTTATTCTACCAATCCATGAACACAGGTTGTCTTTCCGTTTGTTTAGGTCTTCATTGATTTCTTTTAGCATTGTTTTGTAGTGTTCTGAATATAGGACTTGTACTTCTTTGGTTAAATTGATTCCTAGGTATTTGAATCTTCTTGTTGCTATTGCAATGGAATTTTTCCCTGGATTTCCTCCTCAGATTGTTCAGTACTGGTGACATGGGCTGTATGTGTATTCAAGAATGATCTGGGCTGTGTGTGTGTATTCAAGCTTACCTAGTCCCTGGAAAGCCCCCAAGCCCCGAGAAACCGAAACTTAAACCTTTCATGCCAAACGCTTCTTAACCCCATCCCCCCATGCTCTCTGTATAAAAGCAACCTAAAAGACTGGCTTGGGGCTCAGTTTTTGGACTCAAGTCCTCTAGGCCCGGCTGGCTGTAGTAAACTTCCTTCCCACGAAAGTCTTGAGTCCTGGCTTTCAATACCATGATCATAGAATCCTCCTCAATGCTGCATTTCTGGGGGCTCATCCAGGATTGCTGAGAAAGTCTGAGACGGTAACATTTACTTGCCCCTCTCGGATCCCCTGTGGAGAGCGGGAGGGTCCAGGCTAACCTCCTGCCTAAGGCGCCCCTGGACTGTCTTAGTCCAGTATAAAGTAGGGGACTCCACCGAGGCCCTCTCGGGGAACTGGGACACCTAAAGGTCTGGAGGAAACCCTGGGAACAAAGTAGGGGAACTCCGTGCATCCGACAGGTAAGTTCCCCAGGGGCACAGTGTAGGGAAAGCCTGACTCTGGAAGGCAGAAGGGGAGCCTGATCACCTCCCAGGAAGACCCGAGTACTCCCAGGAGGGGAGGAAACTGTCTTCTCCAGGTCTGAGAAAAGGAAGGGAAAGAGGGTGGTTGTGTACATGTGACTGAGAATTTTGAACGTGTGAGATGCAAAGAACCTTTGTGGGGTGAGTGCGGAGTCCCAGTCTGTGGTTCCATAGCGACCTCATATGGTGAGAAGTAGTGGAGGAGCTCTGTTAAGGGCCCTTCATCTGAGACGGGGGTTTATACTGTCCTGCAATATTAAGAGGCACTCTAAGTCCCCATGAGGGGAGCAGCCAGAGATGGACAAAGTGAAAGACTGAAAGTGTGTTGCAGAGCCCTGATGCAGGGTGGGAACATGGGAAACACACAAAGTAGGACCCCACTAGGATGCATGCTGAAAAACTTTCCCCAAGCATTCCATGGGGACATATATGGCATAAGGTTCTGACCAGGAAAACAGAACCTATTGTGAGCTTGAATGGCCAACTTTTGGCGTGGGCTGGCCTCCGGAGGGCACCTTCGACCCCCAGATCATCGTAAGGTCTATGACATAGTGACTAGAAAACCAGGGCACCCTGACCCGTTCTCATACATTGATACCTGGCAGGACACTGTGAGTCAAAGCCCGCCACCTTATGCAGTTACTCCTACTGTGCCATTGCCGAGGAGTGAGGACAAGGTGCCTTCTCCGAGTAGCGCAGCCTCATCACCTTGCAGCCGCCTTCTCCAAGTAATGCAGTCTTATCACCCCCGCAGCCGCTGTTTCCACCAATCTCGTCCCCCGGCAGCATAGTGTTGTCCTCCCAGGCACAAGCACCGATAGTCAGGAAAGAGCCCTGAAAGACAACAACTCAGACCATATGGAGCCCCAGAAACAGGTGGAGCAGGGAGGGCCGTCTTACAGCTATCTCTCTGTGAAACCTAAGCTCCAATTTATTACCGTGCCGATGGCCAGGTCCAAGGAGGAAACCGAACATTCTTGCACCAACCCTTCACTACCACCAACCTCTTTAACTAGAAAAGTCACACCCCATCATACTCGGAGAAGCCTCAGGCCATGACAGATCTCTTCCAGTCCATCATACAGATCCACAAGCCCACCTGGGCTGACTACAAACAGCTCCTCATGACCTTACTCCACTTCGAGGAGAGAATGCAGGTCACACAAGGAGCCCAACCTGGCTCAAAGAGTACCCACCTGTGGGAACCCTGGACAGTGACCAATATGCCCGCATACAGTTCCCAGATGAGGACCCCTGATGGGATCCCAATGACGCAACCAGGCTCAACCTACTAGAAACCTTCCACAGGACCTTAGTCATAGGGTTCAGGGCTGGGAGCCAAAAGGCAGTAAACATGGCCAAGACCACCCAAGTCCTGCAGACAACTGATGAAAGTTCTGCTCAGTTCTACAAGCAGTTATGTGAGGTATTTCATGTATACATACCCTTCAACCCTCCCAAGAGCCAAACAATGGTCACTGCAGCATTTGTCACCCAATCACAGGCTGACATTTGCGTGGGTTCACCGGTATGAACATTTCCCAGCTCATGGAGGTGGCCACCGATGTAGAGACCAAGAGGAAGGAAAACCGGAAAATGAAAAAGAAAGCAGACCTTGTTGCAGCAGCAATAGTTGAAAGAACTAACCCCATGTCAAGGAGTATGACTGGGATGCCCCTTCCCCAAGGAGGGGCCACCCATCCCTAGGACAAAATCAATGTGCGTACTGCAAGGAGGAAGGGCACTGGAAACGGGAGTGCCCCAACATACCACTCGACCCCATTGCTTCCAAAAAGGCAGCCAAAACATTGGCCAGGAAAGCAAACGAGGTGCCGCAAACTAAACTCCAGGCTCACAGAAATTTGGAAGGAAAGTCTGCAAATCACCTCATCGCACTTGGCAGGAATAGAGGGCTCTGAGGAGGACTATTAGGACAGACCAGGCTCCTACTCTCTCAGCCCCATGGAGCCCATGGTCAGAGTCCAAATTGGGTGCTGCACCATACATGTGATGCTTGACACTGGAGCCCAACACTCTGTGGTGACCAGGCCAGTCAGGCCATTATCGAAAAGGCAGGCCTCTATCGTAGGAGCAACTGGTAAAAGCACTCAGCGGCCCTTCCTCCAAGCCAGAACCTGTAACATTGGGGGTACAGAAGTCACACATGAGTTTCTGTATCTCCCGAAATGCCCAGTCCCCCTCCTTGGTTGGAACCTGCTGTCTAAAACTACAAGCTCAGATTACCTTTGATGCCACGGGCCAATCCATGCTAACACTTGGATCATCAAAGCCTCCAACAGTGGTGCTAACCCTCCCTCTGCAGGAAGAATGGAGGCTGTTCTGCCTCCCTGAAGCTGGCCAATCTATACCCATATCGCTCCCCTTTGAAGATGCGCCCAAAGGCAAACCAACCCAATGACACATGCCATTCCCCCAGTTGTCATTGAAATAAAGCCCACTGCCAGCCCAGTGAGCATAATGCAATATCCTGTTCCACGTGAAGCTCAGGAAAGAATCCAGTTACATTTACAAAGGTAGCTGAACGAAGGCATACTAAGGCCATGTCAGTCCCCATGGAATACCCCATTCTTCCCAGACAAGGCCGATGGGGATTACCACCCACCCAGTCCAGGACCTGCGAGTGGTCAACTCAGCAGTAGTGACCCTACATCCGGTGTTCCCCAACCCTTACACTCTCCTCAGCTTAATACTCTGATTGGCAACCTACTTTTCATGCCTGAACCTAGGGATGCTTTCTTCTGCATTCGGGTGGCACCCCAAAGTCAACTGATCTTCGCCTTTACATGGGATGATCTGAGCTCCGGTGAAAAGCAACAACTCACCTGGACATGACTCCCTCAAGGATTCAAAAATGTTCCCGCTATTTTTGGACATGCCCTGGCCAATGACCTTAAGTCCTTTGAACTGAAAAGCCATAATTGTTTCCTTCTCCAATATGTAGATGATCTCATCCTCGGAAGTCCCACCTACCAAGACTGTGCCAGTGGAACCCATGCTTTCTTAAAGCATCTGCAACAAAAGGGTTAATGAGTGTCCGAAAGGAAGGCCCAAATGTGCCTGCCTCAAGTCAGATATCTGGGTTACAGGATAGCACAGGGGCTCTACAAATTGGGACCCGAAAGAAAAAAGGCAATCTGCAGCCTCCCTGAGCCTAGCACTTGCTGAAAGCTACAAGAATTCCTTAGAGCAGCCGGATTCTGCCACCTTTGGATCCCTAATTTTGGAGTCCTCACACACCCTCTATATGAGGCCACAAAGAGGGGAGATCATGAACCCGTGGTCTGAGAGAGCCCACAGAAAACCACCTTCACCGCTCTCAAGCAGGCCCTAATGGAAGTACCGAGCCTTGGGCTTGCAGATCTTAACCATTCTACCTCTACATCCATAATTGCCAGGGCATCACAGTAGGGGTACTCACTCAGTACCTGGGTTCCTGGCAAAGACCTGTAGCCTACCTGTGCAAACAATTGGACCCTGTAGCCCAAGGATGCCCTCATGCCTACAAGCTGTAGCTGCTGCAGCAATGCTAACAATGGAGGCCATGAAATTAACTCTTGGACAACCTCTGATTGTCTGAGTTCCACACGCAGTGGTTATAATCTTAGAAACCAAAGGAACACACTGGCTCACCAACAACTGCCTGGTCAAATACCAAACCTTACTATGTGAAAACCCATCCATTCAACTGGAACTTGTGAAAACCCTGAACCCTGCTGCTCTCCTGCCTGTCGAGTTGGGAACTCCTACCCACAGCTGTATTGAAACATTGCAAGAAATGTATTCCAGCAGGCTGGACCTTCAGGACCAGACATTGTCCAACCTTGACATGAAATTCTTTACAGATGGGAGTAGCTTTGTCCAAGAGAATGACCGACAGGTGGGCTATGCCGTAGTAACCTCTGAGTCAACAGTAGAAGCCCAGCATCTCCCAGACAACAGCTCAGCACAAAAGGCTAAACTCATCGCCCTCACCCAGGCCCTACTACTTGCAGCTGGAGCCAGGGTCAACATCTATTTAGACTCCAGATATGCCTTCCTAACCTTGCACACACATGGAACCTTGTATAAATAAACAAAAGGGACTCATCAATTTGGGTGGTAAAGACATTAAACACGGCACCCAAATTCTTGAACTGCTGGCAGTAGTTTGAGAACCTGCTGAAGTGGCTGTGATTCACTGTAAAGGACACCAGACAGGCCATGGTCCGGTGGCCCAAGGAAACCGAAGGGCAGATGTCAAGGAAAAGAAAGCAACATGCGAAGAGACTGACCGAAGGCCTAATTGCTGCCTTCATCCCTCAACCTATAAATTACAGAACCTTCAGTATACACAACCTGCCCTTGTTCCCCAATCCCTAAATCACTGGCAACTGCAATACACTCAAGCTGAAAAAGAATGGATGCTGGCCGAGGGTGGAACCCAGGGAACATACAGATGGTAGACACTGCCCGATCCCAGAATAGTTGTGCCTCAGATAGCTGCAACCACAGTAAAAGTCTACCATGAAGGCTCACACTTAGGAAAAACTCATCTTAGAGAAGCATTGGAAAGATTCTTCTACATCCCAGGTCTGGCTGCTATCACCTATGCCATATGCCAGCAGTGTGTGACATGCAAAAATAACTCTCGCCAAAGACCCAGGGGAGCCCCAGGAATCCAGCGAATCAGCAGCCTGCCTCTTGAAGATCTAATAGTTGATTTCACCAAAATGCCACTATCTGGAGGCTACAAATATCTCCTAGTCTTCATTTGTACCTTTTCCAGCTGGATGGAGACCTTTCCCACTTGAACCAAGAAGGCTGAGGAAGTGACCAAAGTTCTGCTCAGGAAATCATCCCTCGCTATGGGCTACCCTTCTCAGTTCACTCTGACAACGGACCCACCTTCGTTTCTGAGATGACCCAAAAGATTGCCGAAGCACTTGCGCATCCAGTGGAAACTGTACTCTGCTTACCATCCTCAAAGCTCAGGAAAAGTAGAGCAAATGAACTGCACAATAAAGACTTATATTGCCAAAATCTGCCAAAAACTGGACTAACATGGGTGCAAGTGCTCCCAAGTGCCCTCCTCCAAGTTCAAGCCAGCCCAGGCCAACAGCTGGGCCTAACCCCTTATGAAATTCTCTTTGGGAGGCCCCTGCCCCCTTAATCCGAAATATAGAAGGGGCCTCAGAGAAAGAGGGAGCTTATCAATAGCTTAGCAAATGATCATCTTAGGAAAAACCCTACGAAACTACATCACTGTGTCCAAGAAAGGGATGGCATTAGCCTAAGCAGCTTTGTATACCTGTACCAACCAGGAGATGCAGTCTGAGTCAAAGACTGGAAATCAGCCCCGCTAACCTCTCGATGGTGAGGACCCTATCTTTTCATTTTGTCTATCCCTACTACAGTTAAGGTGGTAGAAATCACCCCATGGATATACCATAAGCTGGGTCAAACGAGCTGCCCCAGAGTCTTGGACTTGTGTTCCGGATAACCACAACTCAACCAAACTCATCTTGTGAAAGGACAAGATGCTGAGCCCTGCTCCAGTCACACCCTGGAAACTGATTGGTCTACATATAACTGAAAATCAGGAGTCCAGTCCAGTCTTGGTTAAAAATGTCCCATTGCCTACTCCCCCTAATTCTGGCCCTGACCCTCCCTTGGTCCTGGGTTGATGCCACAGAGTGTGGACTATGTATCCAACAGGTGTGAACAGGGGCCCATGTCAATAATACATTAATATATCATAGCCATTACACCTGTAAGGGCCATACTACCACCTGCCAGTTTCAAGAAGTCTTTATAGTGTCTGTAACATATCTGGCCAAATAACCTGCTTTGACCCCAAGGCCCCAGTGGTCTCCTGTTAGTGGAAAGTAAGAGTGTCTAGTCAATATGGGATGCTGCTTAATTCTACCCCAGTCACTAGCCCAAACCAACAAGTGTCCCTCCTGTTCAATACCTGTCAAGCCATAAACTCTGGTAAATGGAGCAATTGTGGAGGGCTCAGCTGGAAACAAGAGTATACTTATAGCAATAACTATTTGTGTCATCTGAACAGTACCTGTTCCCGAGAAATCAAATAAACTTGTCAAATGCTAAGCCAGCTCTTTTGCCCTTACTGGACCTGTGTCATGTGGGCAACCTGGCACCCAAACGGGGATGGCTGGTACATGCTCAGCAAAAGGCATAAAGCCACCCTCAGTCAAGGAACATCACCACCCAACTGCTCCCTCGGACAGTGTAACCCCTTAAACCCTACCATCCTAAAAACCTCCGCCAAACTCAAGGAAGGGAATTCAGATGGGACTTCTCATTTATGGTAAAGGAGTAGACCCAGGAGTCTATATCTGGGTCGAGTACAGGAACACTCACTCACAAGTAAAGCCCACTCTGTGTTCCACTCCTTTTATGAAGAGATAGAAAAGCCCTTTTCCATTCCACAGGTGGGAAAAAAACCTCTTCATAAGCTTAGCCAAAACTATAAGAGCAACCCTAAATGTCTCCTTATGCTATGTATGTGGAGACACTAATATGGGAGACCAATGGCCCTGGGAAAGTAGAGAATAGTCCTTCAAGATGGTGTGTGGCCCCTGCAAACTTCTGTCATAGGAAGACATTGCACTTCAAGGGTATGCCTAAACTCCTCTATACCTGTCAGAAACCTAACATGTACAGGGGGATAATTTCAAAATCACACCACCAACAGAACGGAACCCTGGGGAAAGTGGAATGAATCTAACCTCATTCTCATAAACCATACTTTTCCCCAAATTAATTGCAGTATGGAACTCCACTGCAAGAGGCCCCTTTACCGCCCAAACAGTCTGTACTGGATTTGTGGGAAGGTTGCATTCCGAGAGCTTCCCTAAAACTGGTGTGGCACGTGCATGCTTGGTACAATAAAGCTTTCCTTCTTCCTAATTCCCTTAAAGGAGGGAGAAATGTTAAGCCAACCAGTGTACCAGGAAATGAAAAGGGAAAAAAGTGCTGTTACCTCTTGGACAGATAATGAATGGCCCCCCAAACATATAATCCAGTATTATGGGCCAGCCATATGGGCAAATAAATGACGGTGTGTGGGGCTACCATACCCCCATTTACGTGCTAAACCGTATCATCCACCTGCAAGCAATAGTAGAAACAATAACTAATGTAACTGCCCATTCTCTAACCTTGCTAGCCCAGCAACAAACCAAATTCAGGAATGCCATCTACCAAAACTGCCTCACCCTAGACTTCCTTTTGGCAACTGAAGGAGGGGTCTGTGGAAAATTCAACCTTTCTAACTGCTACCTCAAGCTAGACAGCACTGGAAAAGTTATCGAAGAGATTGCAAACAAAATGGTAAAGGTTGCCCATGTTCCAGTGCGAACTTGGAATGGTTGGAATCCAGGTAGTCTCTTCAGGTGGTGGCAGTCAATAGCAGGAAATTTCAGACTTATAGTGGGGATAGTTGCCTTCCTCATAGGAGGATGCACCATACTTCCTTGCCTCCTCCCCCTCATCATAAACAGGGCATGTACCCAAATAAATAGTGTGGTAAAAACACAAACAGCCGCCCACCTCATGGCCCTGTATACATACCGTCCAGTCTAGGAGGACTCTGAAGACAGTGATGCCGAAGTTTAATGAATCTAAGCAGGAATCAAAGGGGGGAATGATATGGGTTGTGTGTGTATTCAAGAATGATATGGGCTGTGTGTGTGTATTCAGGCTTACCTAGTTTCTGGAAAGCCCCTAAGCCCCAACAAACCTAAACTTAAACCTTTTGCACTAAACGCTTCTTAACCCCACCCCTCCCATGCTCTCTGTATAAAAGCATCTTAAAAGACTGGCTTGGGGTTCGGTTTTTGGACTCAAGTCTGCCGGGCCTAGCTGGCTGTAATAAACATCCTTCTCACAAAGGTCTCAAGGCCTGGCTTTCAATACCGTGATCATAGACGACTCCTCTGTGCAGAGACATTGTTGATTTTTGTGTGTTGATCTTGTATCCTGCTACTTTGCTGAATTTATTAGTTCAAGTAGCTTTGTTGTAGACATTTCAGAATTTTCTAAATATGCGATCACGTCATCTGCAAGTAGTGAGAATTTTACTTCCTCTTTTCTTATTTGGATGCCTTTTTTTCCCTTGTCTAATTGCCCTAGCTAGAACTTCTAGCACAATGCTGAATAACAGTGGTGACAGTGGACATCCTTATTTTGTTCCCAATCTTAGGGGAAATGCTTTCATCCTTTCCCCATTGAATACAATGTTGGGTGTGGGTTTTTCATAAATGCCCTTTACCGTACTGAGAAACTTTCCTTTTATTCCTATATTTTTAAGTGTTTTTATCAAGAAAAGATGCTGGATTTTGTTGAATGCATTTTCTGCATTGATTGAGATGATCATGTGGGTTTTTTCCTTCAATTGTTAATGTGGTATATTATGTTAACCCATTTTCTTATGTTGAACCACCCTTATATACCAGGAATAAATCCCACTTATTCATGGTGTTTAAGTTTTTTGATATGCTGCTATATTCTATTTGGAAGTATTTTGTTGAGAATTTTTGCATCTATGTTCATTAGAGAGATTGGTCTGTAATTTTTTTTTAAAGATTTATTTATTTATTTATTTCTCTCCCCTCCCCCCCACCCGGGTTGTCTGTTCTCTGTGTCTGTTTGCTGTGTCATCTTCTTTGTCCGCTTCTGTTGTTGTCAGCGGCACGGGAATCTGTGTTTCTTTTTGTTGCGTCATCTTGTTGTGTCAGCTCTCCGTGTGGGCGGCACCATTCTTAGGCAGGCTGCACTTTCTTTCATGCTGGGTGGCTTTCCTTATGGGGCACACTCCCTGCGCGTGGGGCTCCCCTACATGGGGGACACCCCTGCGTGGCACAGCACTCCTTGTGCGCATCAGCACTGCACATGGGCCAGCTCCACATGGGTCAAGGAGGCCCGGGGTTTGAATTGCGGACCTCCCATATGGTAGACGGACGCTCTAACCACTGGGCCAAGTCTGCCGCCCTGTAATTTTTTCTTATAGTGTCTTTATCTGGCTTTGGTTTTAGGGTGATGCTGATTTCATAAAATGTATTGGCAGCAAATGGACACAGAGAGCAGACAATGGGGGGGAAGGGGAGAGAAATAAAATAAATGTTAAAAAAATAAAATAAAATAGGTTGGATAATTTTCCCTCCTCTTCAGTTTTTTGGAAGAGTTTAAACAGGATTGGTGTTAATTCTTCTCGAAATATTTGGTAGAATTCATCTGTGAAGCCATCTTGTTGGGAGATTTTGATGACATATTCAATCTCTTTAAACTCTGTTAGTTTAAGGTCTTGCATTTCTTGGTGGTGTCACTGGGTTGTGCCTTTCTAAGAATTTATCCATTTCATCTATGTTTTCTAGTTTGTTGGCATACAATTTCTCATAATATCCTCTTATGATCTTTTTTATTTCTGTGAGGTCAGGTGTAACTTCCTCTTTCATTTCTGATTTTATTTATTTGCATTGTCTCTCCTTTTTTGTTAGTCTAGCTAAGGGTTTGTTGATTTTTTTTCTCAATTTCATTTACTTCTGCTCTAATCTTTATTATTTCTTTCCTTCTGCTTGCTTTGGGAATGGTTTGCTGTTTTGTTTCTTTGTTTGTTTGTTTCTAGTTTCTCCAGTTCAGTTAGATATTTAATTTTAGCTCTCTTTTTAAATATAGGTGTTTAGGGCTATAAATTTCCCTCTCACGCTGCCTTCACTGTATCCCATAAGTTTTGATAAGTTGTGTTCTTGTTTTCATTCACCTAAGTATATTTACTGATTTCACTTATAGTTTTTTCATGACCCACTGATCATTTAGGAGTGTGTTGTTCAGCTTCCACATATTTGCAAAATTTCCCCTTTCATTCTATTATTGGTTTCCAGTTCTATTCCATTATGATCTGAGTAGGTGATTTGTATAATTTCAGTCTTTTTGTTTTCATTGAGACCTTTCTTGTGACTTAACCAGTGGTCTATCCAGAGAAAGATCAATGAGCACTTGAGAAGAATGTGTAACCCACTGATTTGGGATGCAACATTCTGTATATGTCTGTTAGGTCTAGCTCATTTATCTTAAGTTCTCTGTTTCCTTGTTGATCTTCTGTCTCACTGTTCTATCTAATGATGTGAGTGGTGTGTTGTAGTCTCCAATGATTATTATAGAGATGTCTGTTTCTTCCTTCAGTTTTGCCAGTGTACCTCATGTATTTTAGGACAACCTGGTTAGGTGCATAGGTATGTATGGCTGTTATTTCTTCCTGGTTGATTGTCCCTTTTATTAATATATAATGGCCTTCTGTATCACTTATCATTTTTTTGCATTTGAAGTCTGTTTTGTCTGATGTTTGTACAGTTACCCCTATGTTTTTTGGTTACTGTTTGCATGGAGTATCTTTTTTCAAACTTTCACTTCCAGCCAGTTTTTATTCTTAATCTAAGGTGAGTGTCTTGTAGGCAACATATGGATGGCTCATGGTTTTTCATCTATTTAGTCAGCCAGTATCTTTTGATTGGGGAGTTTAAACCATTCACATTCAATGATATTACCGTAAGTGCATTATTTACTTTCACCATTTTATTCTTTGGTTTTCATATGTCATATCTTATTTTCATCTGTCTTTTAACTCTTTTGGTTACCCTTTCTACTATTCTCAAATTCTGTACTCTCCTCTAAGCCTCTCTCTCTTGTCTTTTTCTTTTGGGCTGTAAGGATGTTTTTAATATTCCCTGCAAAGCCAGATTCTTTTTCACAAAATCTCTTAGTTTTTGTTTGTGACTATTTTAAACTCACCTTCATATATGAAGGACAGTTTTGCTGGAAAATGAATTCTGAGCTGGCAATTTTTCTATTTCAGTAACCTAATTGTATCATATTACTCTCTTCTTGCCTCTATGGTTTCTGATGAGAAATCCACACTACCTCTTACTGGGCATCCCTTGTATATTTGCTTCTCCTTTGCTGCTCTCAAAATTTTCTCTATCTTGGAAGTTTGATGTTCTGAGTAGTATGTGTCTTGGGGTCGGTCTATTTGGATTTATTCTGATTGGATACACTGTACTTCTTATACATGTGAGTTCATTTCTTTTGTGAGAGTTGGGAAATTTTCAGCCATTGTTTCCTCAAATACCCTTTCTGCCTTTTCCCTTCTTTTCTCCTTCTGGGCTCCCATGACATGTATATTGTTGCATTTCATGTTATCATTCAACTCCCTGAGCCCCTGCTCAATGTTTTCCATTGTTTTTTTTCCAATTTTAGCTGTCTTCTGTATAATTTATTCTTCTACCATTTCGAGTCTGCTGTTGTATGCCTCTAATGTGTGTTTTTTTTAAAGATTTATTTATTTATTTCTCTCCCCTTCCCCCCTGCCCCTGTTGTTTGTTCTCTGTGTCTATTTGCTGCGTGTTCTTCTTTGTCCACTTCTGTTATTGTCAGCGGCACGGGAATCTGTGTCTCTTTTTTATTGCATCATCTTGTTGTGTCAGCTCTCCGCGGCACCACTCCTGGGCAAGCTGAACTTTCTTTCACGCTGGGCAACTCTCCTTACGGGGTACACTCCTTGCATGTGGGGCTCCCCTGCCCGGGGACACCCCCGTGTGGCAGGGCACTCATTGCACGCATCAGCACTGCACGTGGGCCAGCTCCACACGGGTCAAGGAGGCCCGGGGTTTCAACCGCGGACCTCCCATGTGGTAGACAGATGCTCTAACCACTGGGCTAAGTCTGCTTCCCTCTAATGTGTTTTTAATCTCACCTATGGTATCTTTCTTTCCCATGAGCTCTGTTACTTTTCTGTTTACATTTTCAGATTCTTCTTTATACCCGCTCAGTGTCTTCTTGATGTCCTTTATCTCTTTAGCCTTGTTGTCTTTCAATTCATTAATTTGATTTTTATTAAGATTTATTTTATTTATTTCTCTCCCCTTCCCCCCGCCCGCCCCAGTTGTCTGTTCTCTGTGTCTATTTGCTGCGTGTTCTTCTTTGTCCGCTTCTGTTATTGTCAGTGGCATGGGAATCTGTGTTTCTTTTTGTTGTGTCATCTTGTGTCAGCTCTCCGTGTGTGTGGTGTCATTCTTGGGCAGGCTGCACTTTCTTTCATGCTGGGCGGCTCTCCTTATGGGGTGCACTCCTTGTGTGTGGGGCTCCCCTACGCAGGGACACCCCTGTGTGGCATGGCACTCCTTGCACGCATCAGCATTGCACGTGGGCCAGCTCCACACGGGTCAAGGAGGCCTGGGGTTTGAACCGTGGACCTCCCATGTGGTAGGCGGATGCCCTAACCACTGGGCCAAGTCTGCGTCCCATCATTAATTTGATTTTAGAAATTAGTATGAATCCCATTGATTAGTTGTGTCAAATCCTTTGTCTCTTCTGGGGCTTTGATATATTCCTTTGCTTGGGCCATTTCTTCCATTTTCTTATGTGCTTTTAACTTTTTGCTGATGTCTAGGTATTAGATTATGATGGTGAGTTTACTCAGATGCTCAATTTCTCTTTCGTAAGGCTTTAGTGGTGGGAGGCTGTGTGTTACTGCTGTTCTTTGATTCTTGGTTCAACTTCTGGGCCTTTACAGTTGTCCTTGTTAGTTGCTTGACTCTGGACCCTGGACCCACTAGTAGGTTGCAGATCCACTTCCAAGGGCTTGAGGAGGGAGGCTGTAAAGACTGGAAAAAGCCTCTTTTTTATACTTTTATTTCCATACACACATTTCCTTGGTCAGCCAGCAGATGGCACTTTTCTGCCAGCCTTCCATTTCAGAGCCTGGTCGGAGTGTGAATCCTGCCTGGAAGCTAAGAGCCTTGTGATTCAAACTTCCTCAGAGGTTGTTCTCCAACCTTTGCTGGAAGCTTCCTCTCCTTTCCTGATTATGAAATAATTCCACTTCCCTCTGTGTCCTTAACAACCAGTCCTGGTCACTAGGGAGTGTGTTTGAGAGGGTCTGACCTCTTTAGTTCCCTGTGGGCTCTCCCAGGGCAAATAATGGTGCAGCCCCCACCCAGCCTGGAAGGGCTCATGGGACCCAGCAGACCAAATTTGTAGGTGAAAAACTGGGTCAGCCTTAGGCTGTGTCCCTCTCTCCTGTTTCCTGGGAAGGTAGATCCCTATGGATCCCTGCAGCCGCCTTTGTATACACCTGCCCTAAGGTCTGAGAATTCAGAGTTGTCTGTGATGTGGGGGAGGGCACCAGCAGCTGCATCTGCAGCTTTAACTCCCAGTTTTGACGTCAAGATTCTTTTTCTTTGACCCTTTCTTTTTTGGGCAGTGTCCAACCTTCCCTTGGTGTCCTAAACCCCAGAACATGTTTTCAGGCCATTTCTGCTTGTCCTCTAGCTCTTTTTCCGGGAGAAGAAAGAGTCCTGTGCTTCCACTAAAGACTTAGTCTGTTTTTCTGTATCTTTTTTATATAACTCTCTTTATGTATAAAGAAATATATAAATACGTTTTTATAGCTTTCTTTTAGGTAAGGTTTTCTTTTAAGAAAAAAAGTTTCATTTTCCCCTTCTACTATATTTTAAGTTACACACTCTGTTTTTATTCTTTAGTAGTTATCCTAGAAATTATAACATGAATATTTATCTTGTCAAAGTCTAAAATTAATAATACCTTTACCCTCTTCTCACACACTGAAAGACTGTGGAATACATTAACTCTTTTTACCTACTCTCTGATTTATGCATTATTGCTCGATATTTTAACTTTTTTTTCCCAACCACACAAGACATTATTTTGGTTGTTTTTTGCAGGTAGGTTTGCATGTATTTAACTGTATTACAATTTATTACTTTCTTTGTGCTTTGTTCCACCTATTGTCTGAGGTCTTCCATCTAGTTTCACTTTTTATCCTTTAGCATTTAAGTTATTGAGAGTCTGCTGGTAGAAAACTATTGGTTTTTGTAGTTAAAAAATGTCCTTATTTTCTCTTAATTTTTTTTGTACATCAGCTTTATTGATATATTATTTATGTACCATCAAATTCACCCATTTAACATGAATGAACATTGGCTTTTAGTGGAGACGTAGAGTTGTCTAACCATCACCACACTCAATTTTAGAACACTTTCATCAGCCCAAAGAGAAACCTATACCCCTTTGCTGTCATCCTCTCAGCCCCTGCATTCCCCACCCCCAATCCCTAGGTAACCACTAATCTACTTTGTGTCACTAAATATTTGTCTGTTCTGGATATAGCATATACATGATTCCATACAATATGTGGTCCTTTATGACTAGTGTGTTTCAGTGAGCATTATGTTTTCAGGTATCATCCATGTTGTAGCATGTATCAGAACTTCATTTCTTTTTATTAGCAGGTAAATGTTCCATTGTATGGATATAGCACATTTTATTTATCCATTCATCAGTTGATGGACATGTGGGTTATTTCTACTTTTTTTTTTTTACTATTATAACAGTGCCCCTATGAACATTCATGTTTAAGTATTTATTTGAATGCATGTTATATTTCTTTTGGATATATACCTAGAATTGGAATTTTGGGGTCATATGGTAACTCTTATGTGTAAGCCTTTTGAGGTACTGCCAGACTGTTTTCCAAAGCAGTTATACCATTTTCCATTTCCATCAGCAATGTATGAGAGCTCAGTTTCACCACATCCTCTTTACCATTTGTCCTTTTTATTATAGCTAGACATTTTTTGTTTTGTTTTGTTTTTCATCTTTATAAATTTATTTATATTTACATTTTATATAAATGGAATCATACAATATGCTACACAATATATTTAGTTCATAGTAGTGCAGTCATACAGTATTTATCCTTTTGTGAAAGCCAGACTTTTTGTAAAAGCTCTTTGAGATATAATTCACATACCATATATTCAGTATTTATTGAATGAGGGAAAAACATGAAAGAATTCAGAAAGGGTGTCTCAAAAGGACAATAATTGTGATTTACTGTGGCTTATCCCAGAAATGTAAAGCTGGTTCAACATTAAATGAAACCATTAATATGGTACATCATTTTAACATTAATTAATAAAAACTAATATGATGATGTCAATAGATTTTTTTTTTTAGGAGATATTGGGAATTCAACCTAGGACCTCATACATGCGAAGCATGTGCTCAGTCACTGAATTATACCCTTTCTGCAGATTTTTATAATATTTTCTATTGAGATAGAGTATACAGTAAATAAAGTACACTTCTATTGTATATATCTCATGTATTTTTATTTGTGTACATAACTTGTATATATCTAAATCAAGATCTAGAACATTCCCAGCATCCTAGAAGATTCTCTGTGCCTCTTCCCAGTTACTATCCCCCGGGTTAACCACTGTTCCGACTTATATCACTATAAATTAGTTTTCCTTGTTCTTGACTTCTTGATTCATGTATATGGAATCATATAGTATGTATTATCAATGACTTCTGGAAAGGAATCTGATAAAACTCAAACTGTTGCTTATAAACACATTAAAACGTAGAATTTAACTTATTTAAAATAAAGAACCAACCTAATAGCTTATGTTTTACATTAGGGTTAAAAATTAAAATAGGGACAAAAGCAAGAGATTTCTCGTTTCCACTCTCATACTGGGCATTCTTGCCAAGGTAAAAATATTCAAAAAAGAAAAATACTGGAAAGGAAAAGACAAGAATATCATTACATGCAGACAGCATGATTATATACCAACAGAATCCAAAGAAAATCAGCCATAACAATAGATAATTAAAACTTCAGTAAAATGGTTAAATAAAAGATAATATAAATCACAGAAGACAAAAGCATTCTCATGTAGTAGTAATAGCTAAGTAGAAAATACAACTTTTAAGAGGCATTCAATTAAAAATAGCAAAGAAAAATATTAAACAACTAGCAACTAATCTAAAAAGGACATACATGACGATAGGAAGAAAATGAACATGTATTACTAGGAGAAATAAAGAGTTGGTAGATAGAGAAATGTTTCATGTTTTTAGTTAAAGGTCTCAATATCCTAAAGACAACAAAACAGTTCTTCATAAACTAATTGGTTTTTTAAAAATTCCAACTAAAACACAAGTGGCCAATTGATTTTTTACAGGAAGCCAAGTCTGCTCAATGAAGAAAAGATAGTCCCTCCACAAATGGTGCTGGGAAGTTGGATATCCATGTGAAAAGAGTGAAAGTGGACCCCACCTTACACAATGTAGCAGCTTAATATTATCTGTGAATTCCAACAAAGATACTATCTTTGTAAACTGGTCTGTTCCTCTGGGCATCATACCCTTTGATTGTGTTAAACTCAAAGGTTTTACATTTACTTGGTTAAATCAAGATTAGGGCTTTGATTCAACCAGTCAGTAGAGCATGACTCAGTTTAAGTCCCCGCCCCCTTGGTGGGCTATATAAATGGAACTGGCCCAAGAAGACACATGAAGAAGAGAGAATTTGGTCATTTTGGTCCTGCCATGTGACAGAAAGTAAGAGGCTTAAACAGTTAAAACCCTGGGAAGAGAGAAAAGCCCTATGCCAGCCTGTAGCTGAGAGAGAGGAAGGCTGAACCCTCACAGAGATCGTCAACCATCTTGCTTCAACCCATGGCAACTAACTTTGGTGAGAATGGAACCTTGAGTTGGACTCTTTAGGACCTTGTAACTGTAAGCTTTTACCCCAAATAAATACCTTTTATGAAAGCCAACAGATTTCTGGTACTTGGCATCATCGCTCCTTTTACTGACTAATACACACGATATTAAAAAAAATAACTCAGCAAAGTAGATAAGACTCAAACAATTAGGCTCCTCTCTACCATATACGAGGTCCACAGTTTGATACCCAGGGCTTCCTGGTGAAGGCAAGCTGGCCCAAAGGGAGTGCTACCCCACGCAGGAGTGCTGGCCCACATGAAGTGCTGGCCCACGCAGAGAGCTGACACAGCAAGATGATGCCACAAAAAGAGGCACAGAGGAGAGACAATAAGAGATGCAGTAGACCAGGGAGCTGAGGTGTCGCAAGAGAATGATCACATCTCTCCTACTCCGGAAGGTCCCAGGATCAGTTCCCAGAGCCACCTAATGAGAAAACAAGCAGACACAGAAGAACACAGTGAATGGACATAGAGAGCAGACAATGGAAGGAGGGGGAAGAAATAAATAAAATCTTTAGTTAAAAAAAAATTCAAGATGTATCAAGGACCTACATATGAGCTAAAACTATAAAATTCTTAGAAGATAACATGGAATATTTTCAGGACTTTGTATTAGGCAATGGGTTCTTAGATTTTACACCAAAAACAGGAGCATCAAAATTAAAAATAGATAAACTGGACTTCATTGAAATGAAAAACTTTCATATATGCATCAAAGGACATTATCAAGAATGTGAGGGAAGTGGACTTGGCCCAGTGAATAGAGCATCCATCTACCACATGGGAGGTCCGCGGTTCAAACCCCAGCCCTCCTTGACCCGTGTGGAGCTGGCCCACGCGCAGTGCTGATGTGCACATAGTGCTGCCCCACGCAGGGGTGCCCCCAAGTAGGGGAGCCCCACACGCAAGGAGTGCACCCTGTAAGGAGAGCCACCCAGCATGAAAGAAAATTTCAGCCTGCCCAGGAATGGTGCCACCCACACAAAGAGCTGACGCAGCAAGATGACATAACAAAAAGAGACACAGATTCCTGTGCCGCTGACAACAACAGAAGTGGAAAAAAAGAACACGCAGCAAATAGACACAGAGAACAGACAACCGGGGCGAGTGGGTGGGAGTGGGGGGAGGGGAGAGAAATAAATAAAATAAATCTTAAAAAAAAAAAAAAGAATATAAAAACTACAGAATAAGGGAAAAATTTTGGAAACCATATTCTGGTTTAATATCCAGAATATATAAATACTCCTGCTACTCAGTACCAAAAAGATAAACAGGGAAACGGATGTTGCTCAACTAGTTGGGCTCCTGTATACCATACAGGAGGTCCAGGGTTCAATGCCCAGGGTCCTGGTGAGGGCAAGCTGGCCTACGCGGAGTGCCAGCCCACATGGGAATGTGGCCTCACGCAGGAGTGCCACCCTGTTTGGTAATACTACCCTGCATGGGGAAGCCACCTCGCCCAGGAGGGCCAGCCGACTCGGAGAGCTGGCGCAGCAAGATGACACAACAAGAGACACAGAGGAGAGAAAATAAGAAGACGTAGCAGAACAGGGAGACAAGGTGGCACAAGAGAGTAATCGCCTTTCTCCCACTCCGGAAGGTCCCAGGATCAATTCCTGGAGCTGCCTAATTAGAATACAAGCAGACACAGAATAACACACAGCTGGGAAGCAATTGAGACTCCACCGATAGAGTGTCCGCTTACCATATAGAGGGTCCAGGATTCGATACTAAGGCCTCCTGACCCGTGTGGAGAGCTGGCCCATGCACAGTGCTGCTGTGCGCAAGGAGTGCCATACCACGCAGGGGTATCCCCCACATACGGGTGCCCCACAGGCAAGGAGTGCGCCTCCTAAGGAGAGCTACCCTGCACAAACAAAGCGCAGCCTGCCCAGGAATGGCACCACACACATGGAGAGCTGACATAGCAAAATGACACAACAAAGAAAATGACACAGTTTCCTGATGCAGCATGACAAGAATGCAAGTGGACACAGCAGAACACACAGCAAATGGACACAGGGAGCAGACAATGGGGGAGGGGGGCAGGAGGGGTAAGGGGAGAGAAATAAATAAATCTTTTTTTTTTTTTAAAGAAGAACACAGCAAATGAACACAGAGCAGACAACGGGAGGGGAGAAATAAGTAAAAAATTTAAAAATTAAAAAAAAAATAGAAAAAGACAATCCAATTTTTCAAATAAGCAAAGGATTTTAATAGACAGTCCTTCAAATCAGATATACAAATGGCTAATAAGCACATGAAAAGATGCTCAATATCATTAGCCATTCCAGAAACACAAATCAAAATCACTGTAAGATACCACTTCACATCTACTAGAATGGCTAGTATAAAAATACAGAAAATAGTAAGGGTTGGTGAGGACACAGAGAAATAGGATTCTTAGTACATGTAAAATGGTACAGCTGCCTTGGAAAACAATTTGGTGGTCCCTCAAAAAATTACACCTAGAACTACCATCTGATCTGGGAACTCCAACAAATGAATTGAAAGCAGAGATGTGAACAGATATTTTTACACCAGTGTCCATAGCAGCATTATTCACAATAGCCAAAAGGTAGAAGCAATTCATCAATAGATGAATGGATAAACAAAATGTGGTGTGTGTGTGTATATACAGAGAGTATGAGGAACATATTCAACCATAAAAAGAAATGAAGTTCTGATACATGCTACAACATGAATGAACCTTGAATATATCATGCTGAGTGAAAAAAAAGCTAGACACAAAAGACAGATATTACATGATTTCACTTATATGAAATAACTAGAAAATGCAAATTCATGGAGACAGAATATGGATTATAGGTTATTGGTACAGGAAATGGGAAGTTAATGGGTGTAGAGTTTCTGTTTGGGATGATGGAAAAGTTTTGTTAATAAATGGAGTCAGTGGTCAACATTATGAATGTAAATTACCACCACTGAATTGTGTTCTTGAATGTGATTAAATTGGGAAGTGTTAGGTTGTGTATGTGTTACCATAATACGTTTTTATTTTATTTTCTTTTTTAAAGATTTATTTTTTATTTATTTCTCTCCTTTCCCACCCCATCCTGCCCCCCAGTTGTCTGCTCTCTGTGTCCATTTGCCGTGTGTTCTTCTGTGTCCACTTGTATTCTTGTCAGTGGCACCCGGAATCTGTGTCAGTTTTTGTTGCGTCATCTTGCTGCGTCAGCTCTCCACGTGTATGGCGCCATTCCTGGGCAGGCTGCACATTTTTCGCGCGTGGGGCTCCCCTGTGTGGCAGGGCGCTCCTTGCGTGCATCTGCACTGCGCATGGTCCAGCTCATTACACGGGTCAGGAGGCCCTGGGTTTGAACCTTGGACCAACCATGTGGTAGGTGGATGCCCTATCCATTGGGCCAAATCCGCTTCTTAATATAAGTTTTTAATAACTACCACAAGAATATTTTCACAAAAATCAACAAAATGCTATTTTTTTTTTTATGTGTAGCATTTCATTTTTCATTTGGTCCAGTTACAGAACAATCATGCATAAAATATAGGATTCCAATATACCACCACACCACCAACACCATCCATTGTTGTGGAACTTTTGTTACAATTGATGATAGCACATTTCTATAATTATGTTATTAATTAAAGTCCATGGTTTAACATAGGGTTCATTATTTGTGTAGCATAGTTTCATTGATTTTTTAAAATCTTTAAAAAAATTTTTTAAAGATGCTTGGATTACATAAATGTTACATAAAAAATATAAGGGATTCCCATATGCCCCACTGTCCACACCTCCCCATTTTCCCACTTTAACAACATCCTTCATTAGTGAGGTACATTCCTTGCAATTGAACACATTTTGGAGCATTGCCACTAAGCATGGATTATAGATTATATTGAAGTTTACACTCTTTCCCACCCAATTCTGTAGGTTATGGCAAGATATATTATGGCCTTTATCTGTCATTGTCATGTCATGTCATTCAGGACAATTCCCAATTCCCAAAAATGCCCCCATATTACAACTGTTTTTCCCTCTCCCTGTCCTCAGAACCTCCAGTGGCCACTGCCTCTATATCAATGATATAATTTCTTCCATTGCTGGAATCACAGTAAGTCTATAGTAGAATACCAGTAAGTCTACTTTAATCCATTTTTCATCCCTCAATCCTGAGGATTCTGGGATGGTGATGTCTACTGCAATCCCACAGTGCTGATGGATGGGACTCTTGTTTGTAGTTGTAGACTCTCTCGGTTTCTTGATATGGTAGTTGTCCATCATCACCTCCTTTGTTAGTTGTCCTGGGTGAGACCAATGAACTGGAGAGTAGGTGTTGCAACTCCGTTGAGATTCAGAGCCCAGCTGGCACATCAACAAAATGCTTTTAAAACTCACTTGACACCAGCATGAGGTAGGAATACTAAATAACATTGAGTGGAGGGATAGCGTTAGAAATACTATGATCATATTAAAAGGAACAATAATTTAAATGGCATTGTACTCTTCTTTAAAAAAAACACCACAAAACCTAGTCTCTAAAATATAATATTTAATATGTAATATAAGAAACATAACAAAATAGGAAAAGGAATAAGTATTTAACAAATGCTATTGGGGTAATTAGAAAGCAATATACTCTGGATGAGAGACTGGTAAACTATAACTCACTGTTCACTTCTGGCCTGCTGCTGGTTTTTGTATATGAAGTTTTAGTGGAATACAGCCATGTCTGTTTGCTCACATATTGGCTGTGGCTGCTTAATTGTTGACTGCTGGTCTGTATTGTTGCTGGATGAAATAAAAAATATTTTTAAAAACATCAAAGCTCTGATAAGAAGGCAAAAAGAAATGGAAATTATCAGGCCAAAATATAAAGAAGGCAGGAATCCAGAGAGGTAAAGAGATCATCGAAGTCATTTCTGTCCTCAGGATATCTGTCTAATCCTGAGAATATGAGCATCAGTTTTGATAGCCATGGAGGGAAAAGACAGAAGTCAAAATCAGATTTCACCCAAGGTGGAAAGTCTCGCTTTAGAAAACTAGCTCTGCAAAGGTCTATATCTTTTAGGAATTAAGCCTACTTCTAACCCCTGTGTCTATACGAAAAAGTAATATTACCTTTTGCTGAGGGATTAGGTTGGGGAGACTCTGAAACCACAAGCCCAAGCATCTTTTCAACCCAGTTTTCATCACCTGGATAATTAGAAAAACATCAAGCCATGACTTTAGACCAAAGTGATCCTAACTCCAAGGCATCTATCTGAAAGGAGTAAGGGCATTTCTAAAGGAGTGCCCCTCATCCTAGGCCATTAGTAATTTTTCAAGGAAAATGCCAACACATAGTAAAAAATTGCCAAGCACTCAAGGAAACATGGCAACAAGAGTGAAAAACAAAACAAAACAGTAGAAGCATATGCAAACATATGACATAAAGAGTATTAAGCAACTATGCTTATTATGCTTAAAGAAATAAAAGCTTGGTAGTATCTCCAGGAAACAGAAAACTATTGAAAAATGACCTAACCGATTTGAAAACAATCCAACCAAACTTCTAGGAATAAAAAGTACAATAACCAAAATTAAGAATTCTATAGCTGGATCAGTACATTACACATAGCTGAAGAGATATTAATAAATTGGAGGGAAAACCATGAGAAACTATTTTGGGATCAATCTCCTCTGATTTCTCACATTCCAGGCCTTCAGAGAAAAACAGGTTTGAGCAACCAACAGCCTTGACATAGAGAAGCAATTTGATAGTGATAGAGATATCACTAGAGATATCTAGAGATAGTGTATTCCTCCTGAGAGATCTAGCATCACATCTCCCCAGAGACATCTGAGGATAGTAAAGATAAAGTCCTCCCCTTTCCTTTCCCTTAAATTTCAGGATTATATACCTCAAGATACTTCCCTCTCACCTGGGAGATTTGTCCACATTCCAGGGTAGAGTAGTCTTTCTGGAGGAGAGGATGGGCAGATATGCCAGCAGTCCTACAAAAGCCTAGAGTCTCTTAACTTGGGGTTCCTCTCTTGTGATGTACTCCACTGTCTATGGTTTCTCTTATAGAAGTATTCCAGCAAATGAATGAAGAAGGAATGACATAACCAAAATACCACTATTTTTGGTTGATAGGCTTCTAGAATGGTGCAGTCAATACTTTGATGAGGGAAGTGGACTTGGCCCAATGGATAGGGCATCCGCCTACCACATGGGAGGTTCATGATTCAAACCCCGGGCCTCCTTGACCCGTGTGGAGCTGGCCCGTGCGTAGTGCTGATGTGCGCAAGGAGTGCCGTGCCACACGGGTGTCCCCTGAGTAGGGGAGCCCCACGTGCAAGGTGTGCGCCCCGTAAGGAGAGCCACCAGCACGAAAAAAAGTTCAGCCTGCCCAAAAATGGCGCTGCACACACAAAGAGCTGACACAGCAAGTTGACGCAACAAAAAGAAACACAGATTCCCGGTGCCATTGATAAGGATAGAATAGGTCACAGAAGAACCCACAGCAAATGGACACAGAGAGCAGACAACAGGGGATGAGGGGTGGGGGAAGGGGGGAGAGGAAAAAAAGAGGTATTGCTTTCAAAAAAAAAACTTAACATTGATCTAAAATTTACATTTTATGTTCTAATATTTTCCTATGTCCCTATAATGACCTTTTGAGTCTTTTCTCCTCCTTTCTTAGAACCTAACCAGTATCATGTATTGTATTTGTCATTATCTTAGTTTTTCTTCCTTTCTTTTTAATCATGGAAACATACATACAACATAAATCTTCCCATCCCAACCTCTCCCAAGTATGGATAGTCTAACCCAACCCTCTGCTCACCCTCACATTCCAGCACCATTGACCCCACCACATCCCTGCACCTCTATCACCCCCATCCACCACCAAACTACCTCCCTTATGGATTTTGTCCATATTGAGCATCGCTCACCACCCTCTGCTCCCTTTCTGTCTTCTAATAACCTATCTTCCAAACTCTAGCTCTGTGAGTCTGCTTGATTTGCTTATGTCTTATCAGTGAGGTCATGTAATGTTTGTCCTTTAGTGACTGGTTTACTTCACTCAGCATAAGGTCTTCGAGATTCATCCATGTTGTCCCATGTGTCAACATTCCTTCTTCTTTCTTCCTTCCTTCTGAGTAATAGTCCTCTGTGTGTATATACCATAATTTGCTTATTCAAACTGATGGACACTGGGGTTGCTTCTGGCTTTTGGCAATGAATAATGCCGCTATGGTCATTGGTGTGCATATATCTGTTTGTACCCCTGCTTTCAGTTCTTCTGGGTATATACCCAGCAGTGGAATTGCTGGATTATATGGCAGTTCTATGGTTAGCTTCCTGAGGAACCACCAAACTATCCTCCACAATGACTGTACCATTCTGCATTCCTACCAGCAGTGGTTGAGGGTTCTCTTTCCTCCACATCCTCTCCAACATTTGTAGTACTGTTTTTTGTGTGTTTTTTTTTAATAACCACCAGTCTAATAGATGTAAGATGGTATCTCATTGTAGTTTTGATTTGCATTTCGCTAATAGCTAGTGATATTGAATGTCTTTTCATGTGCTTTTTAGCCATTTGTATTTCCTGTTTGGAAAAGTATTCAAATCTCTTGCTCATTTTTTTTTATCCCCTGCCCCTTGTGGCTTTTTAGCTTGTTGTCTGCTCTCTGTGTCCATTCACTGTGTGTTCTTCTGTGTCTGTATTTATTTATTTATTTTTATTCCCTCTCTGCCTTGCGGCTTGCTTGCTCTCTGCTCTCTGTGTCCATTTGCTGTGTGCTATTCTGCGTTTTTTTTTTTCCCCATGGCTTGTTTTCCTTTTTTTATTGCGTCACCTTGTGGAGTTGGCTCTCTGCGGCACTTGCAGGCGGGCAGCGCTCTGTGGCGCCTGGGCTGGTGGCTCTCTGCAGAGTGTGGGTGAGCCTGCTTTCACAAGGAGGCCCTGGGACGCGAACCCAGGGCCTCCCACATGGCAGACGGGAGCCCAACTGATTGAGCCACAGCCGCTTCCCTCTCTTGCTCATTTTTCAAGTGGGTGTTTGTCTTTTTATTTTCAAGATATAGAATTTCTTCATATATGCTGGTTATTAGGCCCTTATCAGATAAAAGATTTACCAAATATTTTCTGCCTTTGAGTAGGCTGCCTTTTCATTTTCTTGACAGACTTGTTTGAAGTGCAAAAGTTTTTAATTTTGAGGAAGTCCCATTTATCTATTTTCTCTTTCATTGCTCCCTCTTTGGGTGTAAAGTTTATGAAACCATTTCCTATTACAAGATCTCGTGGATGCTTCCTTACATTATCATTTCCACTTCAGTTAAAAAAAAAAGCTGTTGTAATTTTTATTGAGATTGCATTAAACCTGTAAATCAATTTGGGTAGGACAGACATCTTGATGTTTAGTCTTCTAATTGATGAACACGGAATATTCTTCCATTTATTTAGGTCTTCTCTTTAACGATGTGTAGTTTTCTGTGTACAAGTCCTTCACATCTTTAGTTTATTCCTAGATATTTAATTCTTTTAGTTCCTATTGTAAATGGAGTTTTTAAAATTTCCTCTTCAGATTGTTCATTTGGTATACAGAAATGCTACTGATTTTTTGTGTTGATCTTATATCCTGCCACTTTACCGAACTTATTTATCAGCTCTAGAAGCTTTATTTATAGATTTCTCAGGACTTTCTTTATATAGGATCATGTCATCTGCAAATAGTGAAATTTTTATTTCTTCAATTCCAATTTGGATGCAGTGTTCCCTCCACTTCTATTTTTTGAAAGAGTTTAAGTAGAATTGGTATTACTTCTTTCTGGAATGATTGGTAGAATTCACGTGTGAAGCCATTTGGTCCTGGGCTTTTCTTAGTTGGGAGGATTTTGATGACATATTCAATCTTGTAACTTGTGATTGGTCTGTGGAGTTCATCAATTTCTTCTTTTGTCAATGTAGGCTGCTTGTGTGTTCTAGAAATTTGTCCATTTCATTTAAGTTATCCATCTTGTTGGCATATAATTTTTCAAAGTATCCTCTTTGATACTCTTTATTTTTGTGGGATCAGTGGTGATATCCCCTCCCTTGTTTTTTAGTTTATGTATTTACATCTTCTTTTTTTCTTTGCTAGTCTAGCTAAGGGTTTGTCAATTGTATTAATCTTCTCAAAGAACCAGTTTTTGATTCTGTTACATTTTTCTAGTGTTTGTTTTTTTTTTTTTTTTTAGAAATTATTATCTATTTCATTTAGCTCTGCTCTAATCTTTATTTCCTTCTTCTGCTGACTTTGGGATTAATTGTTCTTTTTCTGTTTCCTCCAGGTTTGCAGTTAGGTCTTTGATTTTAGTTGTTTCTTCTTTATATTTAATAGGCATTTATGTTTATGAATTTCCTTCTCCATACTGCTTTTGCTGCATCCCATACGTTTTGCTCTGTTGTGTTCTCATTTTCATTTGTTTCAAGGTAGTTACTGATTTTTTTGGCAGTTTCCTCCTTGAACCACTGATTGTCTAATAGTGTGTTATTTAACTTCCATACCTTTGTGCCTATTCTGGTTCTCTGCCCCTTATTAATTTCAAGCTTCATTCCATTTTGGTCAGAGAGATTATTTTGTAAAATTTGAATCTTTCTGAATTCATTGAGAGTTGTTCTGTGACCTATCATGTGGTCTATCCTGGAGAATGTGTGCTTGAGGAGAATGTATATACTGCTCTATTGGGGTTAGTAGTGTTTTGTATATTAGGTCTAGGTCCTCTAACGTATTATTCAAAGTCTCTATTTCTTTATTGACACTTTGTCGAGATGTTCTGTCTAATGGTGATAATGATGTATTAAGTCCCCCACTATAATTGTAGAGGCATCTCTTTCTCCATGTAGTTTTTCCAGTTTAACCTCATGTATTTTGGGACATCTTGGTTAGGCGCATAAATATTTATCATTGTTCTTTCTTCTTGATAGATTAGCCCTTTTATTAATATATAGTGTCCTTCTTTGTCTCTCACAGTAGTTTTACATTTAAAGGCTATTTTGTCTGATGCTAGTATAGCTACTCCTGCCCTTTTTTGGTTATTGTTTGATGTAAAATCGTTTCCAACCATTCACTTGCAAAACTCTAAGGTGAGTTTCTTGTGAACAATTTATAGATGGGTCATATTTCCTTATCCATTCTGCCAATCTCTGTCTTTTGATTGAAGAGTTTAATCCATTAACATGCAATGTTATGACTGTGAAGACAGTACTTATATTAGTCATTTTTTCTTTAGATTTATATTTGTCATATTTTGTGTTTATTTTTTTATCTTTTTAGTTATTCTTACTATAATCTTCCTTTCTATACTCTTCAACCCTCTCTCTCCTGTTTTTTTCTTTCCACCTGGAAAATTCCCTTTAGAATTTTTTCCCCAGTTTTCCCCGCACTGAGATGGCTTCGTTGTCTCTGCTTGTTGTGCCCACTTATTATCTGCTCATTGTGTCCACTTCTTATCTGCTTTTCTTTAGGAGGCACTGGGAACTGAACCCAGGACTTCCCATGTGGGAGGTGGGCACCAAACTGATTGAGCCACATCTGTTCCTACCTTTAGTATTTCTTGAAGGGCTGGTTTCTTGTTGACAAACTCTCTCTCTCTTTTTTTTAATTGCCGTTGTTACTTTTTTTTTTTAAGATTTATTTTATTTCTCACCCCCGCCCCATTGCCCCTGTTATCTGCTCCTGTGTCCATTCGTTGTGTGTTCTTCTGTGTTTGCTTGTATTCTTACTCTCTCATGCCAACTCAACTCCCTGTTCTGCTACGTTCTCTTGTTTTCTGTCCTCTGTATCTCTTGTAGCATCATCTTACTGCACCAGCTTTCTGCGTCAGCTGGCACTCCTGCATGGGGCAACTTTCCTGCACTGGGTGGCATTCCCACACAGGGGAGCATTCCTGCGTGGGGTGGCCTTCCAGTGTGGGCCAGTACTCCACATGGGCAGCTTGCCCTCACCAGGAGCCCCTGGTCATTGAACCCTGGACCTCCTATATGGTAGAGGGAGCCCAGGTGGTTGAGCCACATCCATTTTTCCAACAAACTCTCTTAATTTCTGTTTATCTGTGAATATTTTGAACCCTCCTTCATTTTTGAATGCCAACTTTGCTGGATACAGAATGCTTGGCCGGCAGTTTTTTCTTTCAGCACCTTAACTATGTCATATCACTGCCTTCTCACCTCCATGGTTTCAGATGAGAAATCAGCGCTTCATCTTACCAAACTTCCCTTGTATCTGATGGATCCTTTTTCTCTTGCTGCTTTCGGTATTTTCTTTGTCTTGAGCATTTGACAATTTGATAAGTATATATCTCAGGGTAGGCCTGTTAGGATTTATTCTGTTTGGAGTGTACTGTGCTTCCTAGACATGTACATTTATATCCCTCAAAAGAGTTGGGAAATTTTCAGGCATTATTTCCTCCAACACTCCTGCCTCCTCCCCTTTCTCTTCTCTGTGGGATACCTATAAAGTGTTTTTGTGTATTTTGTGTTGTCATTCAATTCTCTGAGTCCCTGCTGAATTTTTTCTTTCTTTTTATTTATCTGTTCTACTGTCTGTCCAATTTCAGGTGTACTCTCTTCAGCATCACTAATTCCTTCCTCTGACTGTTCAAATACTTCCACCGTATTTTTTATTTCTTGCATTGTGCCATTCATCACCATCAGATCCGTTATCTTTTCATGTATATTTTTTATTTCTTCAATATGTTCCCCAGTGTTTTCTTAATATACTTTATCTCTTCTTTCACTTCATTAACTTGATTCATATTTGTTTGAGCATTCTTAATTAGTTATTCCACAATCTGCATCTCCTCCTGTCGTTTAGCTTGTTCTTTAGACTGAGCCAGGGCTTCCTGTTTCTTAGCATGGTTTGTAATTTTTTGTTGGTGTCTAGGCATATTTTTATCTTAATGGGCTTGTTCAGATGGCTAACTTCTCTTTCTACTTTAGGATTTTGTTTTGTTTTGTTTTGTTTTGTTAATGTTCCTCTTTGGCCCTTGGTTCCACTTATTCTATATTCTTGTAGTTGTTTGTGTCCCATTGAAATAATATTAAGACCATGAAAAAGGAAAGGAAGAAAAAGAGAGAGAGAGAAAAAAAGTAATAATTGGAAAAAGAAAAGGAACCATAAAAGAGCCAAGAGGTGGAAAATAAGTAATAAGAGTGAAAAATCATTTAAAAAAAAAAAAAGTACAAAGTAGTAACAATTTAGAAAATTGGAATGAAAGGAAAAAAGAAATAAGAAAAAAAAATAGAATAAAGTAAAAGACCAGAAAGATGAGAAGAAAAGAAGGGGAAAAAAGAAGACTAAAGAAGAGAATGTGTAATGAAAAAAAAACAACGGGAGGAAAAGGAAAAGAAAAACAGGAGCTGAGGTAGCTCAGTGGTTGAGTGTCTGCTTCCCATATATGAGTTCCTGGGTTCAATCTCTGCTACCTCCAAAAAAAATAAAATAAAGAAGGAAGCAACAGAAGAGGGAACAATGAAAGAAAAGAAAGAAACTAAGAAGAAAAAATATTAAGAAAATTTTACAAGGGAAACAGAGGAAAAAAAAACAAAAAACAATGCAGGAAAAACAGGCTTGCCTCTTCGGCCCCTACAGGCAGTCTCAGGCTGCCAGTGCTCATCCATCCATCACCCTGCAGCCTGCCCCCCACAGGTATGATATCCGGTTTCCTAAAACCAAAACATTTCAGGCTGTAAGTTCGTCGTCAGGAGGTGCCGGCCAGGTGTCCGATCCCTTCCCTTTGGGGGTGAGGCAGGCGTCCTGCACTGCGCTGCACGCACTCAGGTCAGGGGGCTTCTGGAACCCGAGCGGCTCTCCTTTTCCTCCCCCAGGCGAGCTGGCCTTCAGCAGCTTGCCGGCTCTCCTGGCTTCCTTCTCTCGGGCTGGTTAGGCACCTGCCTCCGCCACCCCCTCGCTGAACTCTCTCTCCCGGGGCTTGGGTGTGGCAGCCTGCCTGACCAGAGTCCCCTTCCCCTCTCCCTGGAGCCATTTCAGTGCTGGCTGGGGTCTTTTTCAGATTCCAAGGGGGCTCAGCCAGCCAAAATCACTGAAGAGAAACCACTGTCTGCCCTCTGCCAGGCCCCCTTCCTCCCAGGAGGACCTTCTTTCCCCACTCAGTTGACCTAGGCTCTTCACCTTGAGGGTGGGGCATGTGTGTTCCCAGCCACGGGGGTGAGGAACTCATGGTTTTCGTTTGACCTATTTTTCTCTCCATCGCTCTCCCTCCAGGATGATGTGCAGCACTCTCCTGGCTTGCGGAACCCCAAAGCAGCTCCCTCGGATAGCATTTTGCCCTTCCCCTGTTGTTTTTGTGGGAGAGTTGAGCCCTGCCTATCTATTCTGATGCCATCTTCCTGGAAGTCCCCTAATGATATATGTTTTTTAAAGATTGATTGATTGATTTCTCCCCTTCTTTGTTTGCACTCACTGTCTTCTCTCTGTGTCCCTTCATTGTGTGCTTGTCCTCTTTTTAGGAGGCACTGAGAACCAAACCCAGGACCTCCCAAGTGGGAGGGAGGCACCCAATTGCCTGAGTGACCTCCACTTCCCACTTGTTTTATTTCTCATTGTGTTTCCTCATTGTTTCTCTTCTTTGCATCATCTTGTTGCATCATCCTGTTGTGTCAGCTTGCCCCGCCAGCCCGTCACGTCAGCTCACTGTTTGCCTCTCTTCTTTAGGAGGTACTGGGAACCAAACCTGGGACCTCCTGTGTGGTAGGCAGGTGCCTAACTGCTTGAGCCACATCTGTTTCCCTGAAATTTTAATTTATATTACTGTGGTGGTTTTCAGCTCTGTTTGTTTTTTTCATTATTTTCATCTCTCTGTTGATGCTCTTCTTTGTGTTCATCTGTCATTTTCCTGATTTCCTTTTCTATGTTTTCCTTTAGCTCTTCAAACATATTTAGTACCTTTTTTTTTTTTAAGTGTTTTTCTGGAATGTTCCAAATCTGAGTCTCTTCCCATTGATGGATTCTAATGCTTTCATCTTCTCCTTTGCCTGGGCCGTCTCATCATCTTTCTTTGTGTGTAATCTTTTGCTGAAATCTGGACATTTTGATATTTTGATATGTTATCACTAGAATTTAGATTTTGAGGGCATCTGTTCCTTAAGCTTGTATCCAGGTAGTTATGATAGCTTTCCTTGAATGCCTAGAGCTAGGGGAAAGAAAACCAGAAGAAGGGGAAAAAAAGAAAACACCATCACTAGTGTTTGAAAGTTGACCTGTGCAATGCTCTTCTTCAGGGCTTATCCATACAGTGAATTTAGAGATTAGTTCCACGCTATTCTCCAGGGACCTCCCTAGCCCTTTCTGTTGTGCGTCTTGTCTTGGACATATGTGTTCAGCCCTAGGAATTTCCCCCATTTATACGGGTATAAAAGTCCCCTCTTCCCTGGGAAGCAGTTTCCTCGTGGTCCCAGGCACTGCACTGTGCGTCCCCCAGCCAGCAATCCCTTGCCCACACGGCCGCTGGACCGCTCTCCCACGACGTTGTGTAGGAGAGTTCTGGGCGCTACGTCCTGCATGCAGGGCAAGTTCTGGGATGGCAAGTCCCTCAGGCCACCACCAGATAGACTGGGCCGGATAGATACCTGCTCCTCCAATGTGCAAGACAGTCACTCAGCTCCCTCCAGAACCAGGACCAGGGGTCCACTCTGGGCATGCCGGTTGGTTCTGTGCCGAGCTGATGAGGGGGGAGGGAGGTGCCAGTCAGGGCGCCATGAGATCCCACCACTTTTAAGAAGTCTTTTTCTTGATTTGGCACTGCCTGTGTTAACTGTTACTGCAGTCCTTTGTTTTCTAGATCTTTGAGAAAAGATGTTTCTGCCAGTCCTTGCTGGTTGTTCACAGCATCCAAGGGGAGACAGAGCCCTAAAACTTCTCACTCCACCATCATCTTTATTGGGGTGGGGCCCCACAATTGTTTTTTTTTCATGTTGATCGTGTACCCTGATGAATTAATTTATTAGCTCTAATAGCTTTCTTGTGGATTCCTTTGGGTTTTCTATATATAAGTGTGGCAGTTTGAGCTTATTTGTGAATCCCAAAAAAGGTAAAGATTATGTTTGTGAAGTAGTCTTTTTCTCTGGGCATGATATCCTTTGATTATATTATATTCGGCTGGGATATCTTTGATTAAATTATATCAAGATTAGGGCTTTGATTTGACCACATTAGTAGGTTGTAACTCAGGTTAAGTTCCTGCCCCTTTGGTAGGCTGATAAAACGGACCCTCACTCAAGAAAACACACAAGTGGTTAGGGCGTCCATCTACCACGTGGGAGGTCCGCGATTCAAACCCCGGGCCTCCTTGATGCGTGTGGAGCTGGCCCATGCGCAGTGCTGATGCGCGCAAGGAGTGCATGCAGAGGTGTCCCCCGCATAGGGGAGCCCCACGTGCAAGGAGTGCGCCCCGGAAGGAGAGCCGCCCAGCGCGAAAGAAAGTGCAGCCTGCCTAGGAATGGTGCCGCCCACACGGAGAGCTGACACAACAAAAAGAAACAGAGATTCCCGTGCCGCTGACAACAACAGAAGCGGACAAAGAAGAAGACGCAGCAAATAGACACAGAGAACAGACAACCAGGGTGGGAGGGGGAGGGGAGAGAAATAAATAAATAAATAAATCTTTTTAAAAAATAAAATGTCAAACCCTTTTTAAAAAAAACACACACACAAGAAGAAGAGAGACAGCTCCATAGAGATGGAAAAAGAGAGAATTTGGTCGTTTCAGCCCTGCCATGAGACAGAAAGGAGAAGGCTCAAACAGCTGAAGCCCCAGGAAAAGAGATGAGCCATTTGCCTGAGAGTTTGCAGCACTGAGAAAGCCCAGAAAGAAACAAGCCCTATGCCAGCCTGGAGCTGAGAGGAAAGCTGAACCTTCAGAGGTCGGCAGCCATCTTGCTTCAACACGTGGCAGCTGACTTTGGTGAGAAATCAACCTTGATTTTGACTCTTTAGGGCCATGTAACTATAAGCTTTTACCCCAAATATATAACCTTAATAAAGGCCAACTATTCCTGGTACTTTGCGTCAGCACCTCCTTAGCTGACCAATACAATAAGATCATGTCATCTTCAAATAGAGTTTTACTTCTTCCTTTCCAATTTGGATGCCTTATTTTTCCTTTCTCTTACCTAATTGCTCTGGGAAGAACTTCTAGTGCAATATCGAATAGCTGGAGTGAAAGTGGGCTTCCTTGTCTCCTTCCTGATCTCAGGAACAATCTTTCACCATTGAATGTAATGTTAGCTATGAGTTTTCTATAAATGACCATTATCTTGTTGAGAAAGTTCCCTTTCTCTTCCTACTTTTCTGAGTGCTTTTTTCAAGGATGGGTTCTGGATTTTGTCGAATGCCTTTTCTTCATCTATTGGTAATCAAGGGTGGTTTTTTTTCCTTCATTGTATTTATGTATTGTATTACATTGATTGATTTTATATGTTAAACCAGATTTGCATTTCTTGGATGACTCTCACTTGTCATAGTGTATAATCTTTTTAATATTCCTTTGAGTACAGTTTACCAATTTTTTGGGGGGAATGGGGGTGGAGGTGGGAGTAGGTACTGGGGATTGAACCCAGGACCCTAGTACATGTGGAGCAGGTGCTCAACCACTGAGCTACACCTGTTCCTGGGTTTACTGATATTTTAAGAGTTTTTACATTTCTATTCATAAAGGAAATTGTTTGTAATTTTCTTTTCTTGTGATGTCTTCACCAAGCTTTGGTATCTGAATAATTCTGGCCTCATAGAGAAGGGTTGATATTAATTCTTCCTAAAATATTTGGTAGAATATCATCTGGTCCTAGGCTTTTTTTCAGTGGAAGGTTTTTGATTATTGATTCAATTTCTGTACTTATAGTTTTGCTATTTTCTACTTTTTTTTTAATGTAGGAAAACATCTTTATGATATTTATTAGATGGTAGATTCCTTTTTTTTTTTTTTAGTTTTCTTTCTTTTCTCTCTTTATTTTAAATGTTACATTAAAAAAATATGAGGTTCCCATATACCTCCCACCCCCCTAACCCCACTCCTCCCACATCAGCAACCTCTATCACCATCGAGGGACATTCATTGCATTTGGTGAATACATTTTGGAGCACTGCTGCACCACATGAATAATGGTTTACATTGTAGTTTACACTCTCTCTCAGTCCACCCAGTGAGCCATGGCAGAACATACAGTGTCCAGCATCTGTCGCTGCAGTACCACCCAGGACAACTCCAAGTCCTGAAAATGCCCCCACATCATATCTCTTCTTCCCTCTCCTTACCCTCACCCTCAGCAGCTCCAATGGCCACTTTCTCCACATCAGTGCTACAATTTCTTCCATTACTAATCACAATAGTCCCATAGTAGAATATCAGTAAGTCCACTCTAGTCCATACTCTATTCCTCCATCCTGTGGCCCCTGGGATGGTTATGTCCACTCCACCTCTATATAAGTCCTTTTGGGTAATTTATATAAATAGGAATGTTCCCATTTCTTTTATATTATCTAGTTGGCATACAATTGTTGATAATATTCTCTTATAATCCTTTTTGTTTCTTTAAGGTCATTAGATAACACCATTTTCCTTTCTCATTTTATTAACTTCTTTGTTAAACTAAAGGTTTGTTGATTTTATTGATTTTTTTCAAAGAATCAAATTTTTGTTTTATTTATTCTCTCAGTTTTATTTTGTTTTTCTGTCCTCAATTCATTGATTTCACCTCTAATCTTAATTATTTTCTTTCTTCTAACTTTGGGTTTACTTTATTCTTGATTTTCTAGCTCCTCAAGATGTAAAGTTAGGTTATTAATATGAAAGCATTCTTTTTTTTAAACAAAGCAATTTTATTCATACATATTAATAAAGCATACAGTTCATCCAAAGTGTACAATCATTGTCTTTTGGTATAATCACATAGTCGTGCATTTTTCACTTCAATCACCATCAGAGGATTGAACCTGGGCCCTCATGTGTGGGAAGCTGGCATTCAACCACTGAGCCACAGCCACTTCCCTGAGTTGGTCTTATCACTTGTTTTGCTTGTTGTTTTTGTTTATTCAGGAGGCACCAGAACCAAACCTGGGATCTCCCGTGTAGGAGGCAGGTGCTCAACTGCTTAAGCCACATCCGCTCCCAGAGGCATTCTTTTTTAATTAATTAATCTATAGTCCCTCCCCCTGCCATGGCTCCCTCATCCGTCTGCTTGTCTGCTCATCTTCTTTAGGAGGCACCAGGAACTGAACCTGGGGCCTCCTGTGTGGGAGGTAAATGTCCAACCGCTTGAGCTACTTCCACTTCCTGCTGGTTGTGTCATCTGCTCGTTGAAGCTTCTGCTTGGTTGCGGCATCTACTCATTTCTTTAGGAGGTACTAGGAACTGAACACAGGACCTTCCATGTGGAAGGCAGGCATTCAACAGCTTGAGCCACATCTGCTCCCAAAAGCATTCTTTTTTAATATAGGCATTTATAACTATGGATTTCCCTGTGAAAATGCCTTTGCTGAATTCTGTGTATTTTGGTATGGTGTGTCTTTGTTTTCATTTTTCTGTTTTCTTTTTTTTTTTTTTTCCCTGTTTTCTAATTTCCCTTGCAATTTTTTTCTTTAACCCATTGTTTGTTTACAGGTATTCTTTTAATTTCCAAGTATTTGTAAATTTTCCAGTTTTCCTTCTGTTATTGATTTCTGCCTTCATTCTGTTGCGGTCAAAAATGTCACTTCCTTTTTTTTCCCCCTAGATTTATTTTATTTATTTATTTATTCCTACCCCCTTGTTTTTCACTTGCTGTGTCTGTTTATCTTCCTTGTTTCTTTGGGAGGCACCAGAGGCCAAACCTGGGACATCTGATGTGGGAGGGAGGTGCCCAATTGTTTGAGCCACCTCTGCTCCCTGCTTTATTGGTTCTCTCATTCTGTTTTTCCTCCCCACATCTCTTGTTGCATCATCTTGTTGCACCAGTTTGCCACACCTGCCCATCGCATCAGCTTTAGGAGGCACCAGAAACCTCTTCTCCCTTCTTTGTTGTGTGTCTCATTATGTTTTCTTGTGTCTCTTGTGTCAGCTCACTGTGCCCGCCTGTCACTTCATTTGCTGTCTTCTTTATGAGGAACCAGGATCCGAACCAGCGACCTCCCATGTGATAGGCAGGAGCCCAGCCACCTGAGCCACATCCACTTTCCAAAGGTGTTACTTTTTATTATTTCAATATTTAAAAATTTATTTAGAGAAGTGGATGTGGCTCAAGCGGTTGGGTGCCCACCTACCACATGGGAGATCCTGGGTTTGGTTTCCGGTGCCTCCTAAAAAAAAAAGGAAGATGAGCAGACAGTGAGCGCAAACAATGAGGGAGGGAGAGAAATAAATAAATTAAATCTTTTTAAAAAACTTTTATTTAGACTTCTTTTGTGCTCTAACATATGCTTTATCCTAGAGAATGATCCTTGTGCACTTGAAATGTGTGTGTATTCAGCTATTATTGGGTGAAGTGTTTTGTATATGTACTGGTTAGATTTAGGTGGTTTATAGTGTTGTTCAGGTGTTCTATTTTTTATTGGTCTTCTGTTTAGATGTTCTATCCTGTTCTGTATTGAAGTTCTGTATTGAAAGTTCTGTATTGAAGTCTCCAACTGACATTGTAAAACTGACTTTTTTTCTTTTCTGCTCAGACTTTTTTTCTTTTCTGCTCAGTTCTGGCAATGTTTGCTTCATATATTTTGGTACTCTCCTGTTAGGTGCATGTATGTTTATAATTGTTAAATCTTCTGGTTGAAGTGACCCTTTTATTGACATATAATGTCCTTCTTTGATCTTATAAAAAGTTTTTTTCTTAAAATCTATTTTGTCTGAGAGCCACCCCTGCTCTCTTGATTATTTGCTTGAAATTTTTTTTCTATCCTTTCCCTTTCTACTTATTTGTACTTATGGATCTAAGATGAGCACTTGTAAACAGCACATAATTGGGTCATGATTCTTTATCCATTCTGCCAATCTCTGCCTTTTGATTGGAGAGTTTACTCCATTTACATTTTGGAAAACACTGATGAGGCAAGATTTTCTTCTGCTTTTTTGCTAATTGTTTTTTGTTATATGCCTTTTCTGTCCCACCTTTCCTCCGTTACTGCCTTCCTTTTTGTTTAGGTGAACTTTTGTAATGAGCCATTTCAAATTGCTTATCCTTTCCTTTTGTATTTTTTAAAGATATTTTCTTTATGGTTACCATGGGGATAACGTTTAGCATACTAAGTCTATTATACTTTAGATTATGTTGATTATAACTTGATTTCAGTAGCCTACACGTACACAGTACCTATACTGTCCATTCCTTCTTTTTAAATTGTTTTTAAATTACATCATTATGTATTTTGTGCCGAGTAAAAATGACTTATGCTTGTTTTTTATGCATTTCAATTTTCAGCCTTATAAGACATTACAAATGAAAAATTAAAAAATGTATTTACCCATGTTACATACACTGAAAATCTTTATTCCTTCATCCAGCAGTGACATGTCTAGAGTCCCTTCCTTTCAATATGGAGGACTCACTTTAGTATTTCCTGTAAGGTTGGTCTAGTGGTAATAAGCTCCCTCAGTTTTTGTTTGTCCAGAAATATCTTGATTTCTCCCTCGTTTTTGAAGCACTTCTTGCTGGGCTTAGTGTTCTCAGGTGGACAGCAAAGACATTTTCTTTCAGCACTTTAAATATGTCCCCACTGCCTTCTGGCCTGCATGATTTCTATTGAGAAACTGGGTGTTAATCTTTTTTTTTTTTTTAAGATTTATTTATTTATTTCTCTCCCCTCCCCCCGCCCCAGTTGTCTGTTCTCTGTCTATTTGCTGTGTGTTCTTCTTTGTCCACTTCTGTTGTCAGGGCCTGGCAATTTGTATTTCTTTTGTTGCATCCTGTTGCTGTGTCAGCTCTCCATATGTGCGGTGCCATTTCTGGGCAGGCTGCACTTTCTTTCGTGCTGGGCGGCTCTCCTTACAGGGCGCACTCCTTGCGCGCATCAGCACTGCGCATGGGCCAGCTCCACACGGGTCAAGGAGGCCCGGGGATTGAACCGCGGACCTCCCATGTGGTAGACGGACGCCTTAACCACTGGGCCAAGTCCGCTTCCCTGGATGTTAATCTTACTAAGGATCCCTTATGTGTGACACATAGCTTCTCTCTTACTGTTTTTAAGATCCTGTCTTTGTCCTTGGACAGTTTGATCATAATGTATCTTGGTATAAATCTGTTTGGTTTCCTCCTGTTTGGCCTTCCTTGAGCATCTTGGATTCATGTATTCGTATCTTTCATCAAATCTGGAAGGTTTTCTGCCATGATTTCTTCAAATATCTTTTCTGGCCCTCTCCTGCTGTCTTCTCCTTCTTGCACTCCTATGATGCATGTATTGGTGGTATGCCTGATGGTGCCCCACAGGGCCCTCAGATTCAGGTTCTTTTTTCTTTTTTTTTCCGTTCTTTTTTCTTTCTGCTCCTCAACCTGGAAAATTTCAATTATTTTGTCTTCAAGTTCACAGATCTGCTTCCTCCAATCTGTTTTTCACTTTTACTGTACTTTCAAATTCCAGAATTTCCATTTCATTCTTTTTTATAATTTCTCTCTCATAATTGAAAGTTTTATTTTGTTCAAGTATAGTTCTCCTTAACTCCTTTAGTTCTTTTCCATATTTTCCTTTAGTTTTTTGGTTCTATTTATGAGAAGTGTTCTAAAATCTTTGATTAGTAATTGCAGAGACTTTTCTTCCTCCAGAATATTTGCTATCCAATTCTTTTTTTCCTGTGATTGGGCCAAACATTCCTGTCTCCTTGTATGTTTTGATTTCCAGTTTCATTCAGTTGTGGTTCGAGAGCATACCTTATTGATTTTTGTTCTTTTAAATTTGTTAAGATGTATTTTATGGCCCAAGATGTGGTCTCTGCTGGTCAATATTCCATGTTAGATTGAGGAGAATGTATTCTGCTGTTGTTGAATGAAGACTTTAAATGTCAATAAGATACAGTTGATGGATGGTGCATTCAGTTCAAGTATATATCCTCAGTGATTGCCTGCCTGCCTGATCTGTCAGTTACTGACAGGAGTGTTGAAGTCTCCAATTTTTTTTTTTCTTTAAGATTTATTTATTTATTTCCCTTCCTTCTCCCCCCCCACCCTGGTTGTCTGTTCTCTGTGTCTATTTGCTACGTCTTCTTTGTCCGCTTCTGTTGTTGTCAGCGGCATGGGAATCTGTGTTTCTTTTTGTTGTGTCATCTTGCTGTGTCAGCTCTCCGTGTGTGCATTCCTGGGCAGGCTGCACTTTCTTTCACGCTGGGCGACTCTCCTTACAGGGCGTACTACTTGCACGTGGGGCTCCCCTACATGGGGGATAGCACTGCACGGCCCGGCACTCCTTGCGCCCATCAGCACTGCGCATGGCCAGCTCCACACAGGTCAAGGAGGCCCGGGGTTTGAACCGCGGACCTCCCGTGTGGTAGACGGACGCGCTAACCACTGGGCCCCTCCTGTGTTTTTAATTGAGCATTTTATGTGACTCTGTTTTTTCTCCTCTCTTAGAGTAACAATTATGTCTGTTAAAATTTTTTAGTTGTTGCCTGGTAATTCACAGTATGTATTTACAACTGATCTAAGTCCACTTTTAAATAGCACTGTACTGCTTTATAAATAGTGCAGGTACCTTATAACAAGGCATCCTCATTCCTCCTTCCCATCCCTTTTAATGTTGCTGTCATTCATTTCATTTATCTGTAAGCTGTAATCATGTCACTGGTGGTACTGTTCCTTCTTTACCTGATTTTTCCCCTGAGCAGAGAACTTTTAATCAATTCATTTGTTCTTTGGGTTTTTAATATGTTCCCACCTCACTCTCTGTGCAGCTTTCATATATCTTTTAAACCCAGATCAGGTCCCATTTTTCTCTAGCCCTTTTCTAATAATCCATTTCAAAGTGATCCTTTCCCGAATGTCTTTTGTGCTTATTTTAGCATTGAGGGGAAACTGGTCATTTTGTTATTCAAGTGAGCCTTCAGTTAGTTAAAGATTACAGATTTCAAATGTCACCAGTGGTAAATGTCTAAACCCTTTTTACACACAAAAAAAAGTCTCTCATTACTCTGGAGCCAGTAAAACAATACTTGTTTGAAACAAGTTCTCCCTCCTCCCCTCAATAAATGTTGTGATCAATAAAGAGTACAACATGACGCCACTTTCTCCCCCGCCCTCACTTTTTAGGGCCATGGCTGCTATTCCACAAAACAATCTACAGGAGCAACTGGAGCGTCACTCAGCCAGAAAGCTGAATAATAAATTAAGTCTTTCAAAGCCAAAATCCTCGTGAGTATTTTAGTTTGCTCTTGCACAAGCACTAACATACTGTCATACATACGAGATACCTAGTTCAACCCTTTCATTGTACAGATGAAGAATGAAGCTCATTTTCCATTTCCCACTTGCAAATTAATGGTAGGGTGTTTTAGCAGCACCAGGTAATAAATTGCTCAGCATGTTTGCACAGTACGTGGCACATAACTGATGCTCAATAAATATTTGTTGAATATATGAATAATTAATCTTCCTAAAAATTCAGGCAAATATGTGTTTTAAATATTTTTAATATAATTGTATATACTTTTCAGTTCTTCCCTCCCTCCTGAGGTATATGCCATCTTTCTGATGCTATCTACTAATAATTTATATTGTTAGTGTGTGCATATCAGGTTCCAGGCACTGTTCTGGGAAGTTGACTTTAAAGCCACCGTCAACCTTCATGTCACTACACCCACCTAAATCCAGGCCTTTTGCCCCTTTTACTTGTCCTTCAGATCTTAGCTTCACTAGCTGTTTTTAACTCTTTTTCACCATAAAACCTTAATCAGCATAGTCGGTGTAGCTCAATGTTTGAGTGCCTGCTTTGCATGCATGAGGTCCCAAGTTCATTCCCCAGAACCTCCTTTTAAAAAACAAAAACTTTAATTGGAGTAGTGACAACTAGCCACAGTTGAGTCTCTTCCTTCTTTCACTTCTGCTGCCTTCTTCCACTGGAGGTGATATTAATTAAGGGCTACCTCCTGAAAAATTCAGGATTGGAAATGACTTGGCTACTCTAAAAATTTGAATAATTAGCCTCTGAAAAGAAAGGATCAGAACATCTAAACTATTATTTAAATTGCATTATCGGGGAGCGGATGTAGTTCAGTGGTTGAGCTCCTGCTTCCCACTGAAGCAGGGTTTAAATTAAAAAACAAAATTAAACACTATATGTTTTAAAATCACAGAGGGATATGGATTCTTTGCTTGTTTGTGTTTCTATTAAGGTAAATTATATGAGTTAGTGAAAAAATAATTTGTTTTGTAGAGTTGGCGGGTTTGTTGAAATGAATCAGTCTAACTCACTTTTTCAATTATTTTTCAGGGGTTTCACTTTTAAAAAGAAAACATCTGATAATGAGGTATCTGTAACAAGTGTGTCAGTAGCAAAAACACCTGTATTATGTGACAAAGACGTTAATGTTGCTGAGGCCTTTTCCTTTGGTGAACCTTTAACCCAGGCCACGAATCTGCAGGCAGAGATCAGTGGCTTTAAAAATGCTCCCGCAGGATGGCAGACCAAGAGAACTGGTTCAAAATTGTCCTCACCAGATTTGTTGCAGTTTTCACCAGAAGTTTTATGTACTACCCAAAACACACCTGTTATAAAGGAACCCCGTGATGTTATTTTCAAGAAATTAGAATTGAGTTCGTCAACAGATTCTTTCGCTGCCATCAATGATTGGGATGATATGGATGACTTTGATATTTTGAATTCAAAAGCATTTGTTACGCCACCCAAATCTCACTTCGTAAGAATAAGCACCGCTCAGAAGTCAAAAAAGGCCAAGAGAAACTTTTTAAAAATACAGCTACCTAAAACAAATACAGTGAAAGCTGATTTGGCTTCTTCCTCCTCTGAGAACAAGCAAGTAGATTTGACTAAGGAACAGCAAGATGATTCCGAGTGGCTAAGTAGTGGTGTGATTTGCATCGATGATGACCCTATTCCCGAAGGGCTTATTAATGAAGATGCTCAGGAAAGTCACTCGTTAAAAATTCACTTGGAAGATGGAAGTGGTAAATATTTTATCTTCATTTTAACATGTTGTTTTTATGTTCATTGAAAGCGAGGCATTGGAAACGATAGTGAATATGATGCAGCTTTTGTCCTCCCCGATCTTATCTCTGTAGAGGTGCTGTTGACCTTTCTTTTGACCTCATCATTGGGGCTGGGCATATTTTGGGAATGGAAGGTTTTGTTGTGCAGTGGTTTTTATATTAGTACCAAGGAGAGCTCTGTAGTTTTACACATGAAGAAAACAAGGCCCATATAAAATCAAGTGGCCTGTTAAAGGCCTAATGACTGGTTACTGGTAGATTTGGGAAGTGAAACTAAGCCCTTCTTTTGTAGTTCCTATATGGTTTTCTGTCCTCTAATATTGACACACAATATGATCTAATCATGTTGGTAAAATAGTATTTAAACTATTTTCTGAATAACTCTTATATATTTTGTTATATATTATATATGTATTAGATATCTAAAACCTAATAGCTGATATTAGCCTTATATAGAAGTAATCCACCTTATGAAATATTTCATAAATACGAGACTAAAACTGAACCCCACCAAGGTCAGAAAGCACTGAAAAGGATTGATAGTAAACTAAACTATAGTCTAATGATTGTGTTGCCATTTCTGAAGGGAAAATTTGGATAAAAGGTAAACCAGAAAGCAACAATTTTCTAGCATAGTCCAAGAGAGAGTCACTGAATCTGGAAGACTTAAATAGCTAGGAAGCCCTTTGTAGGAAAGAAGATAGACTGTATCTGTACAAATAACCCAGTTTCTGCAATTATCAGATGTATTTGTTGAACTTTACCCTTATGTAAATATGAGTGAAAAATAGAAGAAATGAAAGGGCTGATACTGAGTATAGGTTTCATAATTTAACTGAAGACAATCATAAAAATCAAAAGCACATCTTCAGCCTTAATCTAGAATCCACTGAACTTAATCTAGTTGACTTCAGTAATCACCTATGCAGAAATAAGCCAGCATTAATACATGAAAATGGCATTACTGTTTATGACTGGCCTGAAACACTCGTTCCAAGGGGTTGACACTCTTGTTTCTCTCATTAATTATTAAAATAACCTTTATTCATCAAATCTTTTACTTCAGATGACAATGAAAAGAAGCAGAGTTTGGAAGAAACTGAGTTACACTCGGTTGAGAAATCTCCATGTATTGAGCTTGAGGATGATTTCAATATAGATTGTGTTCCACCTTCTCCAGAAGGATTTACTTCTGCATCTTCTTCCTCTTTAAAATGCTTTAGGTAAAATAGCCAATTATTAATAAACCTTATTGTTTGTTTCTGGGAAAGCTTAAATAGCTTAATTTAGTTATATACTACCATTTCTATTACGTATATTTTGTGCTCTGCACTGTTTATTTTACATTCAAATGAAAGCAACAGATAATCCCTATTTTCTACATTTTATTTGTTAGCATTTGAAAGATGTAAAATCCCATTATGATTAATTACATGGGACCCCCAAACAACTTTATTTAGTTGACTTTGACATAAGCAATATATTCCTAAAACTATTTCCAAACTCTTGGACCCGAAATGATACCAGACTAACCCATTATTTGGAAAGTGAATTAGTTAGTAATATGTCTTTTTTTTAAAGGACATGATAGATTGTCCATTATATTTGTCATTCACTGAATTATAGTAAATTGGTGACATTATTGTGGTTAATGGTACTATTATGGGGAAAATGAATGTTTCACATAGCCTGCCAATAATTCAAACTACTGATTGTAACCGTCACATCCACTCCCTCCCCAATCTAAATCGCAGTCCAGTTGAGTGGTGATTGTATATGCTATGCTATTAACCAGTATTTTGATGAGAAACAATTCTGTGTAGTTTATCACCTTATTAGGGAAGGAAGGAAAGGGGAAGAAAACAGGGAGGTGTTTGTGGGCATAGCCTAGTTTCTCTTGCTTTGTGTTGTAACTTATATTGGGATATTAGAAGAGCTAGGGAAAATTAAAGCCTGCAAGAGACCCCCTTTCTTCCTCTCCTTTCCAAAAGAAATTCAGACAGAATTTAGATGGTTAGATCTGAAGTAGGTCTAGATTCTAGATTAGCATTCACATTTACCAGGGGAAGCAGGCTGAGGGGCAGCTAGGAGCAGCGAATTGCCCGGGATTATACAGTTAATGGCAAATGGACTAGGAACTGGTGCAGTGCTTCTTCCTGGGTGACACAAGTCCTTGCGGAACCCTGTCTTTTTTCTTTAAAAAATTTTTGAAATAAAATAAAAAGTATATTGCACAAGTAACATTTTAACCACATTAACAGAGCTCTAAATGAGAGAAAAAAAATACTGACTCAGAGCCCCACAGTTCCAGCAAACCATTTTCTTTGTCCATGTTCAATTTTGATCTTTCTCTCCATTGTGTATGGGATTTTTTTCATTGTAATCAACATGTGACTATATATATTCTGCTTTTTGTTTCCTAATATTATTTTTTAAACATCTTCCATATTGCTATATAGTCTTTATTTTTATACCTTTTTTTTTTAGGAGGTACTCGGGATTGAATTCAGTACTTCATGCATACAACACAGGTGCTCAACCACTGAGCTATACCTGCTCCACTTTTTTTTTTTTAGGCCAGTAAATGAGTTTATTAAGAAACAAGAAAAAAGATAGTACATACCCAAGACATGGGTGTGGGTGTGCCACAGGGTGAGACAGGCTTTATTCCTTTTAATGGCAACATAATTTGAGTTGTCAGACCATAATTAACTTAGATCTTCAGCAGTGTATTTCCAAGGTAGATTCTCTAATTTTTTTTTCCATTGCAACCCAGTATATATGTCTGTATAAGACAAAACTGAAAATATTTTTATAAATGATATTACTTTATGTAGAATGTATCTTTAAACTTTTGGTTCTATTTTATTTCATTTTTTTGAAAATATTTTGTGCATCTCTTCTATCCCAAAACCTCATAAGCAGCCCTCAGCCTCTTAAGCTGCCCTCATAGTGCTCCATCTTCTGGCCCCACGTTACCTTTTCAACTTCAGCTCCAGTTAAGCCCTTTCACTAACCCTCAGCTTCAGTGAGCCTGAGTCAAACCAACAATCTGAAAAACATTGCTAAAAATGTAAAGTTTGTTTTATTATACTATGCTACCATTTTTAAAAAGATAGATAAATAAGTTATTCATCACTGCTTTGATTTAGTTAGACTATTGCAGTCCAGAGTTCTGCTTGTGGCAAGTACAGGTGACTCCTGTATATCAAGCAAATGTCTTTTTTATCACTCTTTCATAGTATGCCACTTTAATTATATCCAGTCAGGTCGATCATACTTACATATATAACTATGTTTGTGTATAATATATACAGGGTAATGTTACATATACAGACACACACACACATGTGCATATACATACTGTCATAATGAGAGAAGTCCGGATAATGTCTTTGGAGTCCCAGAAGAGAGAGCTGTAATAACCACCAGTGGAGAGCCTAGAAGAACAGGTGTGATTTAGGTAAGAAAAGACTGCAGTGGTGGTTTTCACATTGAGAGAGGAGCAGGGGCAGAATCCCTAAAGTATATAAAGGGCTTATATATATGAAAAATGCAAGTGGTGCATTGTCATCGGAGCCTGATGTTATTGAAACGGCATGATTGGATATAAGTCTCGTGGGGCCAGAAGATGGAGGACTTTGAGAGCTGGCTAAAAAGGTTTTAGAATAGAGGAGATATAAAAACATGTCTCCTTTTCTGTTGTTAATTGTCTGACCAGTTCTGAAAAAATATTAGGGCGTATGTGGATTATTTATTTATTTGGTCTAACCTGTGTTATAATTGGCTTTACATTTATGGTAGTATGTTAAAGGACCCTGACACCTCTGGCATGAAAAAGGATGTTTTTAGCACATCAGAGGACCTCTCATCAAAACCTGAGAAAATGGCTACACAGCACCCTAATCAAGAAACCAGCACAGACTGTGACGGTACAAAAAGTATTTAATTTAATTAATTTATTTATTTATCCCCCCCCGCCGTTATCTGCTCTGTGTCCGCTTGCATTCTTGGTAGGACCGGGAGTCTGTGCCTCTTGTTGTTGTGTCATCTTGCTGCGTCAACTCTCCATGTGTGTGGCACCACTCCTGGGTGGGCTGCGCTTTTTCTTGCGGGATGGCTCAATGCAGGGCACACTCCTTGCGTGTGGGGCACACCCCTACATGGCATGGCACTCCTTTCATGCGGCAGTGCCATGAGTGGGCCAGCTCACCACATGGGCCAGGAGGCCCTGGGTTCAAACCCTGGACCTCCCATATGGTAGACGAATGCACTATCAGTTGAGCCACATCTGCTTCCCCAAAGAGTATTTTAGATATATGATGTATTTCAACCACTTTCTTTTGAAAACAAAATAAAATTCTATTCTAAACCTGTGACTGTATTGTATAAAATAGCTAGTTTATGGTTCCTTTTATTCTTTTTTTTTTTTTAAAGATTTATTTATTTATTTAATTCCCCTCCTCCCCCGGTTGTCTCTTCTCTGTGTCTATTTGCTGCGTCTTGTTTCTTTGTCCGCTTCTGTTGTCATCAGCGGCACAGGAAGGGAAGCGTGGGCGGCGCCATTCCTGGGCAGGCTGCACTTTCTTTCGCGCTGGGCGGCTCTCCTTAAGGGTGCAGTCCTTGCGCGTGGGGCTCCCCTACGCGGGGGACACCCCTGTGTGGCACTGCACTCCTTGCGCGCATCAGCACTGCACGTGGGCCAGCTCCACACGGGTCAAGGAGGCCCGGGTTTGAACCGCGGACCTCCCATGTGGTAGACGGACGCCCTAACCACTGGGCCAAGTCCATTTCCCGGTTTCTTTTATACTAACATAGAATCATCCCTTTTCATTAGTTAGTCTACATTTGCTTGAACACCCTCAGGGATCATAAACTTATCCTCTCTTAAGGTAGTTCATTCTTTATTTTGAAAATACTACTTGTTAGAAAATTGTTTCTCATATTGAGCCAAAACTTACTTCTCTGTTACTTTAATCCTTGTGAGGTCAGTGTAAACATTGTTAGTTATATAGGTATTGCTTTCTAGACCTTTCGTCCCCTTGACTCTTCTCCCTTGTATTATATATATGTGTGTGTGTATACACACACACACACACATATGTATACACTCTAGCTCCGGGTCTTGGTGTCCCTTTAAAAATTTAATACTTGTTCATTATTTAATTTATCTTTTATTTCATATTTTCTTTCTATTTCCTTGTAACTCTTTCATTGTGGAGATTTGTGTCCTTCTGTTCTGGAAATTGTTTCTTTTGGTTTTCTCTTTTTGCTTTTCCTGTAACTTTACACTACCATTATTTATCTTTTCTATTTTCCATCTCTTGCTTTTCTACTTTCTGTGAGATTTCCTCAATTTTATTTTATTTCCCCCCCTGAGATGACTCCCTCATCTGTTAGCTCATTGTTTCTGCTCATTGTTTTTTGCTCATTGTCTGCTCATTTTTGCTCGTTTTTTTCCCATTGTCTGCTCGTTGTTTGTTTGTCTTCTTTAGGAGGCAGAGGGAACCAAACCTGGGACCTCCCACATGGGAGGCAGGTGTTCAACTGCTTGAGCCACATACGCTCCCCTCAATTTTGTTTTTAACTCTTCTATGAAAGTTTTTACTTTTATCAGTTTCCAAAAACTCCTTTTTGTTCTCAGAATATTTCTGTAATGGATCCTAGTCTTGTTTGATGTATGCTGTACTTTTCTTTTGGAGGTGGTGCACATATGTGGGCATAGTGTTCTTCTGGTCTATATGCTTTTCTCTTCCCTCCGAAGTTTTATTTTTTTTGTCTTTGCATTTCTTTTAGAGTTCTTCCTGCAATATCTGATATCCTAGACACTGTTCCAAAGGCCTTGTCATATTAACTGATTTAATCCTCACTATAGTCCTTTAAGGTCATTTCTGTTATCCTTATTTTATAGATAGGGAAACTGAGGTGCAAGAGTTAAATAATTGTAAAAGGTCATAGAATGAGAAAGGAGCATCGCTTGAATTCAAACACAGGTAGTCTTGGACTCTTGATTTCCCATCTCCCCATTGCACTAGCCTGTCTCTGCACCACTCGGCTTCACTGATATAACATTTGGCTGGGAGTAAGAACAGAGTCCTACAGACTGTCGTTACAGACCTGCCTCTCAGTTGAGATGGGTCTGCTTAGCACCACATCTTGTTTAAACTGGTACAAATCTACCTTCAGACCATGTTTCTCTTTGGTCCATGGGGATGCAAAAGTCGTATAACTTGTTATGTGGTTCACTGAAGTTCAAGGTCTGAGACAGCAACGGGGAGTGGAAGAGACATTGGTGCGAACCTGAGTTAGAAACCTAATGCCCCCTATTCCTGGCTGTATGACCAAGGCATATTAGTTAAGTTTGAACTTCAGCTTTATTTTCTGTAAAATAAGGAAAAAACTACCTTCCCTGCATGACTGTTCTCAGGAGTCAAGGTAAAGTACCTAATGTACCATAGGCTTCCAATAAATGGTAGCTATTATTGTTATCTGCCAGTCCTTTCAAAGAAGGAAATGTGTTCAGATGACTGGTTCGCTTTTATGAACTCTTGCTAACTCTATAATTGTTTTCTTTTCTTAGAGCTCACAGAGCAGCTACTTGATAACACGTTCTAGAGCTTTGCCTTGAATTGACATTGGGATTGCCACTCTGTAGATTTTGGCAATCACTTCTGTATTTTTTTTAGCACTTAGAACCATATTTCCCTGTCTTCACTCTTCCATCAACTCTTCTATTGACTGGATGGAACAGTGGCTCCAAGACCTCGTTTGGCTCTTTTTTCATGAGGTGTGATCTATCTGGACAAGGAGTCTGGAGCTAGCAAGGTGCTCTTGTGTCTCTCTCTGAGTCTGTCTTGGTTTTCAGCTTTTTGAGACCGTTGTTTATTCTCCTCTTTCCAGTCTGATGTCCATTTTCTCTGCAGAAAAAAAACAGAAATAAAATAGGAATTCAGCAGTTCCACATTACTATCTCTTACTTGATTCACCATTTACCAAATTTCCCAGGTCATTCTGACAGCGTGCTTGTTGCCATGCTGCTCTGTCTCTGATGGTCTCCTACGAATCCTGATTCCTCTGCAGCCCACTTAATCTTTTTTTTTCCCCTCCCTCATACCTTAGATCCTGGAGGTGGGGTAGGCATCTTCCTTATTTCCCATTTCTGCCCTAAACCAATTTTTTCTTTCCTTCATCCAAAACCTCAACTCCTTTGAAATTCTGTTTCAGGAGTTCTTAACCAGGGGTCCGTGAGCTTGAATTGAAAATTCAAAAAAACATTCTTACAGGGCTATGTTAATCTGGATGTGATGTATTTATTACATAATACACAGTATAGTGTGGACTTAGTAAGGGGTCCATGGTTTTTACCTGACCGGCAAAGGGGTCGAACAAAAAATGTTAAGCACCCCTGTTCTATTTCTTAGTTATACATCTCTTGTCTGTCTCCTCCACTAGAATGAAAAACACTGAGGACCAGGCCTTTATTTGGGTAGTTACCCGCTGTATCCCTGAGACACACAAAGGTATTCAGTAGCATTCATTACGTGAGTGAGTGCATGAGTGAGTTCATTATCACTGCATCATATCCCGTCTTTTCCTTGAACTTAACAATATGTTCCTTTTTAGATTGCTTTTCCCCTAGCTTTCCATCACTTCCGAGTCACCAATTTTCTCCTTGTAAAAGGAATTATGTCCTAAGACACTCTTTTTGTTGTTGTTGTTCTCTCCCCTTCCCCACCCCCATTGTCTGCTCTCTGTGTCCATTTGCTGTGCGTTCTTCTGTGTCTGCTTGCACTCTTGTCAGTGGCACCGGGACTCTGTGTCTCTTTTTGTTGCGTTACCTTGCTGCGTTAGCTCTGTGTGTGTGTTGCACCACGCCTGGGCAGGCTGCGCTTTTTTCATGCAGGGCGGCTCTCCTTGCGGGATGCACTCGTTGCACATGGGGCTCCCCTATGCAGGGAACCACCCCTGCATGGCATGGCACTCCTTGTGAGCATCAACACTGCGCATGGGCCAGCTCCACACGGATCAAGGATGCCCGGGGTTTGAACCATGGACCTCCCATGTGGTAGGCGGACGCTCTATCCGTTGAGCCAAATCTGTTTCCCCTAAGATACTCTTACAAGAGATGAAATTGTCAGCAAGACACAATAAACTTTTATCCAGTTATGCCATTTTAGCTAGATAAGACTTTCTGAACAATGGCTAGAGTTCAGGTTTCCCCACCCAGGAATGCTGCTGTGCCAGTTTTATTATTTGCTTTAAAGGCTCTCGGGAAGCGGACTTGGCCCAATGCATAGGGCATCTGCCTACCACATGGGAGGTCCGTGGTTCAAACCCCGGGCCTCCTTGACCCGTGTGGAGATGGCCCATGCGCAGTGCTGATGCGCGCAAGGAATGCCATGCCATGCAGGGGTGTCCTCTGCGTAGGGGAGCCCCACACACAAGGAGTGCACCCCATAAGGAGAGCCACCCAGCGCAAAAGAAGGTGCAGCCTGCCCAAGAATGATGCCGCACACACACAGAGCTGACACAAGATGACGCAACAAAAATAAACACAGATTCCTGGTGCCACTGATAAGGATAGAAGTGGTCACAGAAGAACACACAGCAAATGGACATAGAGAGCAGTCAACTGGGGCAGGGGGGAAGGGGAGAGAAATAAATAAATAAATAAATCTTTTTTAAAGAAATAAATAAAGGCTCCCTATTTTCCATCTGGTGAGCAGATACCCCCAGAACATTCCTTCTGTTCTTACCCAGATATTATTTAGTGTGCTTCTACCTTTAGGTTTATGGTCTTTCTTGTAGTAGATGTAAATGGCTTTGGCATGGATGTCACTTTACTTCTCTTCATATCCTTCAATTGAGGCAATCCAGTGATGCAATCCATTACACTGGCTCTCAGGTTTGGTTTGCTTTGTTTATTATATCTTCCTACATTTACTATTTTTAGAGCATTTCAGACAGTATTTCAGAAGAGAGGGTTGATGTATTAGTTAAGCCTCATTTTGTTGCAAGTCACAGAAACTCAACTATAAAGAAAGAGTAACATTTCATACACTCATTAATTGAAAAGTTCAGCTCTAGCACACCTGAATCCAGCAGTACTGTCAGAAATTTGACTTTCTGTGCCATGCTGACTGTTGTGTTTATTCTCAGGCAGGCTCTTTTCTTGTCATACCAGGTAATGTCAGGCTTATTTCTTACCAACCCCAGAAGAAAGATAGTTTCTCCGTCCTTGTGGTTGCAGCAGAAGCCCAGGTAGTATTCATAATTGGTCCAGCTTGGGCTAAGCCTCCGTAACTGGACCAGTTACTGTGTATGCTCTCCTTGGCCAGTCCTGGCTCATGTGCTCACCCTGAACCAGAAGTTGGAAATTTAAAAATACATATATAAGGAGCAGATGTGGCTCAAGTGGTAAGCACCTACTTCCCACAAGGGGGGTCCCGGGTTAGGTCTCCAGAGCCTCCTAAAAACAAAAAACAAACAAGGAAAAAATAATAACTCAGGAGCCGATGTGGTCCAGTGGTTGAGTGCCAGCTTCCCACATACAAGGTCCTGGGTTCAATCCCCAGCCCCCAGTACCTCAAAAAATATATTGGGGGTAGGGGGGTGATAGGTAATGAGCAGGCAAAGATAAGTGTGTAAGTTAAAGAAGGGAATGTTTGGGCTTCTTAGCAAACTTAGCATGTAATTTAAATGATAATGAAACTATCCCAATATTCATATGTTCCTTTGAGGGAGTCAGGTAATTATCCTTTCATCCATATATGCTGAATAAATAAATCTTTATGCCTCAAAGAGCTCTATAACCATAGCTGTAGAATAGAAGCACATAGGTGTTTTAACTTGTAAAGTGACTTTAAAACCCAGCACCACTCACCCCCTGAAGCTGGAACTCTGCTGGGAGGTGTCCTGAGACCAAGGCCCCAGAGCTTAAGCTTGGCAGCTTTCAGAGGGGCCAGACCAAAAGTGCCATCTTAAGAATGACCCCATTCTTCTCTACAACTCTTCAAAGAAATGCGGCCCCGGCAATCAAATCCAGCAAATATGTATTCAGCCCTTCTTATGGGCCAGGTTCTGCGCTTCTATGCTAGTTGTTCTCATGTATCTCATTTCTTCAGTCCTCACAATAAATAATAAATCTGTTAAAAAAGATTGGGTTAGCGATCTTAATATTAAAACAGAATGCAGTCAAGTCTTCAAGAATACTTCAGGGTTTTGCACCCATTTCCCCCATTCATCTAGGATTTGTTAACTATGTTAGAGGCAGAATGATTTGAATGTCCAGACATCTGTACACAGCTTACCTTTAGAGGTACCTATGCTTTAGTGTAGGTAAGAATTTCTATTGAGAGTTCTGAACAGAAATCATACTTTCCATACTCTGGCTAATTTAAGGGATTTCTCAAGAATAATTTTAACTGAACTCAATTTTGCCTTACCGAAACCATTGGCTTTGTAAGAATCCTCTCCACTAGAGTGATGTGACAGTCGAGGCAGGCTGCCTCTCTGAAAGAGGCAACATTTCTGCTCTGACCATATAGCACTCCCTCTCCAGAAAGCACATTTGGAATATAGCTGGTTTAATCTCCCCATGCCTTAACACTCAATCTCTCCCTTCTTTAGTAGGAGTTATATATATGGATATGATTTAAGGGTTACGATCCTTTATTAGTCATTGCTTTTATTGGGAATGACAAACACTCAGTTGGCTTATTCAAACAAAAATTTGTGGAGTGGGCTGGCTGGACTTAGATGTCATCACGAATTTCACCCTCTTGCATTCTCCCCTCTCCTCTGTCCTATCTCTCCATCTCTCTCCCTATTTCTTTCTGTCCCTGTTTTTTGCTTCCCTTGCATTGGTCTTATCTGCAAGCCGTCTTTCCCTGTATGGTTGCAGAGAGGGCCACCAGCAGCATATCAAGCCTGCTGAAAAGAGGCGTTTTCAATCCTAGAAAATCCTGGAGCTAATTCCCATTAGGTTGCCTTGTATCAGATGCCCAGTGCATGGGCTGGGGAGAGGTGTGTTTCAAAAAAAAAAGAAAATCTGTGTGTTCTGCTGTTACCATTAGAGAATGGATGCCAGGAGGGCCAAAGCAGCAGGTATGGGTTATTATTGCCAGCCCATCCCTTTACAATACACCTGGTATGGGCCAGTGAGGTTTATACCTGAAGTTAGTAAAAATTCACGGTAAATCTATATGCCTATGTATCTTCTATTGACCTTGGTCACCCTGAAAGAAATACTAGGAATTATTAATAACATGAAATTAAATGAAAACACAGGTATGAGCTCTCATGATACAGAATAGAGACGACCTGAGTTTGGTTATTTCACAGACAGATGACAGGGCATTATATGTTGTTTATGATCTTGTTTTTAAACAACTTTCAATTTTATATCCATGACTTTTTCAAAATCTTAAGTGTTTTTTGTCTTCAAGGAAAAATTTAACAACATAATTACTTTATAGCTAGACAGTTAAGTTTACGGCAGCAACTTATTCTCGTGATGGAGGACATCTGTAAATTAGTTGATGCTATCCCTGCTGGTGAACTGCAAGCGTTGGATTGTGGGAATGAACTGCTTCGGCAGCGGGACATAAGGTATCTTGATTTTCTCCTTCTGGAATATATATCCGATTGCATTTCCACGCTCTAAGCCAAAAATGGACAGGACAAAATTTCCAGGCATTCTAGCCAGGATTGGTTAGGATGATCTCATTAACGTTGTCCCTGTGTTTTAAATTCATTTACTCTTTCACACTGTTCCTTTAGCATTTGTATTCAAATTTTTGTGATTGGAAGAAAGAGGATATGTTTTGCCACAGTTTTTGTTTAGGAATGGAAACTAGAGATACACTTGTGTATAAACATGAGCAGATCACTCCTGTTTAATATGGTGTTCTCTTTTCTCTTCTCAGAAGGAAACTCCTAGCTGATGCAGATTTTAATAGACGCAATCCAGGTGTTCCTGGCCTAGTGTGGCGCTGCAGCCCTGTGGAAGATGTGGCGTCTCTTTCCTCTCCTTATTCATTTCCAAAGGGTGATGCCTGTCCTCCACAGAATTCTGTTACAGAGTTAAAGCTTCCACACCTTCCCTCCGTTTCCGTGTCCGCTGGGGAGTGTTTACTGACCACTACCTCAGGGAAGACCACGTCCTCGGCCACCCCAAAGAATCCTTGTGAAAGGCCCTTCTTCAACTCCCAGTTACACAAGTCCTTTGTAAGTAGCAGCTGGGCCGAAACACCGAGGACGGAGAAAAGAAAAGAAAGCCCTTATTTCCCAGGAAATGTTCTCACAAGCACTGCTGTGAAAGATCAGAGTAAACACACTACTTCAATAAATGACTTAGAGAGACGAGAGGTTTCAGAAATCCAGGGTTCCTGTGATATCGATAATTTTGATATAGATGACTTTGATGATGATGATGAGTGGGAAAATATCATGCATAATTTAGCAGCCAGCAAATCTTCCACATCTGCCTATCAGCCCATTAAGGAAGGTCGGCCAATTAAATCAGTGTCAGAAAGAATTTCCTCAGCCAAGGCAGACCATCTTCCCGTGGTGTCTACTGTTCAAAATAAAAACTTCTCAGAGTCAATTCAGAATTACACTGGTAAGTTTAAAATAAATTGAGTGCTTATGTATTAAATGAAAACGAAATTGTCCAAATGGGAGTTGCATTGGAAAAACCATAGCAAGCCATCATTTCCTGAAAACCACATTGTTTTTATGCAAATTTCTACTGATAATATGAATTACAAATCACTATTTCAAAAGCAACTTGCTCTTTTGTCCCTGTAGCAGCTGTAGTTTTATAAAATGTATAATTATAACCTATTGTAGTAAAGCTCTAAAGTCATTACAAATGTGCTTTGCCTTTAAATTAACATTTTTTAGTCCCTCAAACAATAAAGCTCATGAGAACCAAATTTTAAATGATTTTTGGGGATGAGCAGCAGCAAAGATGAATTTATTTACTAAAAATGTAATTGTGTATATTTTTAGAGTTCTAGATTGGTGAGAATTGCTTACTTTTATCATGAGCAACGTGTTTTATGTCTTAAAATGCAGAGCAGTCAAATGATATGAAGCCAGAAATTTCTTAAATCAACCATTTATCGAAATGCCTATTGTGTGCCAAGTATTGGCTAGGTTCAGGTGATATAAAGATGAATAAGGAATAATTCCTGCCCTCTTGGAGCTCACAATTTAGGGAGAGACGTTTTTTGGAGGAGTGAAATCAGCTACTATAAAGGCTGCAGAAGAAAGCAAAATTTAATTTTTAAACCTTACATCAACTCTGTAAAGTTATCACAAAATGATTTTTAGCTGTAACAGGTTAGCGTATTGTGAGGTTTTATAAAGTACAGCCCTCCTTGTTTTTATCATTGATGACTTAGCACCATGGAGGCTGTTGTAGAGTTATCCTGTTGACCTTTAAAATAACCATTAATGGATTTATTTTTGTATCATGTTCGAATGTGTCACACTTGATATTCGCAGTTATCTCTGAGACAATTGAGTGTTGGGGTTAGAGTAACTGCCAAAGCGGCCTTGGTACTTCCTGTTCTCTGTACTGAACCAGAGTTGCGACAGCAGCAACGCACCATCGGGGGTGTGTGTGAAAGACACTGGGAAAGAAGATTCCGAGGAGGCCGACTCTGAGGTTTCAGATGTGGGTGACTGGGAGAACTGTGGCACCATCAGTGGAAACAGGGACATCAGGAGGCAGAGGCAACTTTGGAGAAAAGCTAAGAGGGCTTTTTTAAAACTGGTTGAGCTTAGAATGTTGGCAAGTCACTCAGGTAGAAACGGCTGACAGACGGTTGGAGGTGCATTCAGCACTGGAACTCAGGAGGACGGCCGTCAGGACTTGAGAGAGAAATCTAGACCTTCTTTGTACAGTGGCGATGTTTAAAATCACAGGACTAGGAAAAATCCAAACAATGTGTCAAGAGCCCAGGCCCAAGAATAACAACATGGTGCTGCAGGGAAATGCACCTCAATGCTGTGCCTGACTTGTACATTGAGGCACTGAGTTTTTTAAACATTGATTTCTTTTTTTTTTTTAGGCAAGTCCAGGCAAAATTTGGCCTCTAGAAATCTGAAACATGAGTGTTTCCAAAGTCTTAATTTTCCTCATACAAAAGAAATGATGAAGATTTTTCATAAAAAATTTGGATTGCATCATTTTAGAACTAATCAGCTAGAGGCGATCAACGCTGCACTGCTTGGTGAAGACTGTTTCATCTTAATGCCCACTGGTATGTATTTTTAGATAGGAGTTGGCAAGAATCCATTGGCAGATGTTAAATGAAAGCCCTTCAATAAAAATGAAAAGAATACCTAACCCATATTTCTGCCATTTTGGGACCTCTAAACCTCCCATGCCATAGTAGGAAAATGTATTGCCCCATATCCTATGTTCTCATTGTTGACATGTTAACATTTATAACCCTTTTAATATTTTCAGCTCAGAGCTCATTGTGTTGAATTGGTTTAGAATTTTTCTTTTTTCTAGACAAAATAAGTCTGGAAAGCGAACCAAGGAATCACTATCAGAGAACATGACTATTCTAGCAGTTTATTTGGTAGTAATCTTGCTTCGCACTGAGGTTAAAAACATCAGCTTTCAAGTGATGGCCTGGGTTTCAAGCTCAGCTCTGCCACTTACTAACAATGTGACCTTGGGCAAGTTACTTAACTCCCTAAACCCCAGTCTCCTTATCTGGCAGTGGGATAATAATAAAGTGCCTCTTAAGGATTGTCACAAGGAATAAATGTAAAGCATTTAGCTAGTTTATTCTTGGCCCCAGTTTTGGAAAAGTCCGACTTTTCATTATAACAGCTGTTCAGTGATGTATAGTCATCCATGAGTCTTAAATAAGCTGTTAATAAGTGTCCCATAACAATCCTACTATATATTTTTAGCTTTTCCTGTCTAATAAATATTTGCTGGCTGGTATGAATGGAGAATTTGGAGTTCCAATACCTAAATGTAAAGTCCTCCTCTTGCCTTTGACTCTCCTTGTGACCTTGCAAATAGGTTATTGCCTTTATTTTTAAATAATGTTAATAGTGCTTCTAAATTTTTTCAAACTGACTTTTAAATTTAGACTATATGGGCTTAATAGTATTTCACAGCTTCTTTAACTTGTTGGTGAAAGGACTCTGGCATTGATCTAGTCCACTGATATTTTTTTCCCAGGACCTTCCCTGGCACTTCAGGGCTTTAAGGGCATTTTTGAAGGCCTTTCCTCCCCATTTCAACCTCTGAATTTATCGTTATTTGTATTTATTTAGATAAAGATTCCAAATAAGATTTCTTTTAGGCAAAAACAATTCTTTTTTTGAACACCAAATATTCTAGTATATTTGCAGGTGATAAAACTGAGGCTTAGAAAGGTTGAATGGCATGCTTAAGTTCAAAGCTAATTACGTGGTCAAGCAGAAACTAGAACTCAAGGCTCTTTATTCTCAGTGTCCTTCTCTTTTGGACATTTAAATAATGTATACCAAAGTGAAATTTACCTACTACACATTTGAAAAAGAACTGGCATCCATTAGTGGGTAAAGTTAGAAACTAGGGAATAAGCATTTTAATTATCATTAAATGTGTACTGATTTTTTTTTTCCCATTTGAACTAAAGTTACATGGAGAGAGATTTGTTTTTAATTTCAAAATTTCTTTCTCTTAAACTTCTGTTTAGTACACATAAATGTAGTTCCGTCCATGTATTTCAAAGGAAGATTAGGAATATTGCCATACTGATAAGTACTGGCAGTAAGTAAATGCTCTGAGATTCATCCTAATGGATTTTTTTTAAAATGAGAACTTAAAAGTGCCTTCTGGATCATCGAAGAAGTATAAGGGAAGTGGATGTGGCTCAAGCAGTTGAGCACCTGCTTCCCACATGGGAAGTCCCACATTTGGTCCCCAGTGCCTCCTAAAAACGAAAAAACAACAAGCAAATAAATGAAAAAAAAAAAAAACAGCTCAGGGGAACTGATGTGGCTCAATGGTTGAGTGCCAGCTTCCCTCATATAAGGTCCCAGGTTCATTCTCCTGCCCCAGCTCAAAAAAAAATAAAAAAAGAACTATTAAGTCATGTTCTGTTTGGTTTATAGCGTTGTGTATTTTAGTACATTTTACTCTTTAAAAATTAATTATACAGAAAGTAATTATTTTAATCCTGGTACCATGTTAATTAGAGCATCCCTTGTACTGGAAAGAAATAGAAAGCTTGCTGTATTTGGATTTCTCAAGTAGACTTTTAAAGTACTTCTATTGCTTTTAAGTTTCCTGCCCTGAACTCTTGATTTTGCTATCATGTGTGCCTATATAAGATGTCCTTAAAGGTAATTTTGACACATTATTTAAATTGTCTGAATATTTTGGCTCCTATAAATATGGCAAATTATTGGCACCATAGGGAATATCACTTAGTGTCCTGTTAGCTCATTATTGTAATCAATATGTGACCTACTTTGTAACTTTTGCCTTCATGCTATCAAGATGAAACCTGAGGGAGTGGATGTATCTCAGTGGCTGAGCACCTGCTTCCCATACAAAAAAAAAAAGATGAAACCTGACAGGTATTTTCCCCTCATTTCTCTTTTAGGAGGTGGTAAAAGTCTGTGTTATCAGCTACCTGCCTGTGTTTCTCCTGGGGTCACTATAGTCATTTCTCCCTTGAGATCACTAATAGTAGATCAAGTCCAAAAGCTAACTTCCTTGGATGTAAGTAAAAACAGTATGAGTTATAATGAAAATACTAATAAAATCATGCTATAAAAACAACTATATTTCAATACTCTGGATAACCTTTTTTATTTACTAGTTCATGAATTGTAAGAATGAAGCACAGGAGTTATGGTACAGTTAAGCACAAGTCTGAAAATTCCGATATAGATAATCTTCTGTAGTTGAATCTGATTTTATTCTTTTTTGGGTTTTTTGTTTTGTTTTGTTTTGTTTTGTTTTTATTTTTCTATTTTGTATCTTTTGTTTTTTTTCCTCTTTTTGTTTTTGTTATTTATTTTTTTATTTATTTTTTATTCTTAATGTATTTTAGTAAGAAATTTAAACCTGTATTTTGCTGATGTAATTGGTTTTTTTTTTTTTACTAATATGAAAGGATTTCTTTTTTTACTGCTACCAAATAAGCATAGTTCTCATTCCCTTGTATCTTAAAATGCATATACGTGTGTACGTATGCACATGTACGTATTTTTCTTTGTGACTAAAGTTAAGGAAATGCATGCTACTAAACCCCACATATTGTGATCAAACAGAACTGTTTTCAGGGTCATGAGCCACCACCCCTTGACAAGAACACTGGTATGAGTCTTTTTCCAAAAAACATCTTGATGCTGTGATGGTAGATATTCATGATGTCACAGCCTTTCATGCTGATAAACCTGAAGGTACATTTACCTGAGGGGGGGATGTCCTACATTGGAACTGGAATCTCTTGGGTGCTGAATTCATATTTAATTTACAAATATGAAATAATTAGGGAGACTAATAAGAACATTAAATTTAAAACAGGTTAATTTTTTCAGATTTGTAAAGTATAAAACAAAGTGAAGAATATTTTGTATTATGCTTAACAAGGTTTGTTTTTTAACATATACTAATTATTTCTTATTATATTGAGATATAGAGTTCCTTTGACAAGTTAGATACGTGACAGCAAATATTTGTAAAACCTAATGATAATGTAAGCTTAAGTCATATTAATGTATAAAATTTAAATTGTTTATTCCTTTTATACTTAGATTCCAGCTACCTATCTGACAGGTGATAAGACTGACTCAGAAGCTACAAGTATTTACCTCCAATTATCAAAAAAAGACCCAATTATAAAACTTCTGTATGTTACTCCAGAAAAGGTTTGTATTTGTATCATTTTTAAAGATGATACTAAAGCCCACCAGAGATACATATTTTTAGTTTGTTTTTTTTAATTTTACATACTGATGTACAATATAGTACAATGAATTCCTATTTAACTTTCACCCAGAAACCCCAAATGGTAACATTTTACAGTTGCTTTATTGTTCACTCTTTATATATTTTTTCCTGAAACACTTTGAGAGTAAGTTGCAGACATATCCCTTTACCTTTAAATCCTTCACTGTGCATTTCCTAAAAACAATTATTTCTTACCTAACCACAGTACAATGATCAAAATCAAGAAATGTATATTAGCACATACTATTTCCTAATCCATAGACCTTATTCAAGTTTTGCTAATTGTCCCAACAACACCATTTGTAGCAAAAGAAAACCCCAGATCAGGCATTGCATACATTTGCCATTTCTCTTTAATCTCCGTTAATCTATACCATTTCTCCATCTCTCTTTCATAATCCTGACTTTTTTGAGGAGAGCAATCCAGTTATTTTGAGAACTGCCCCTCATTTTACAGCATGTGCTCACAAAAGACATCCGAAACGAGGTTACCAGTGTAAACGCACAGTGACGCTTAGATGTTTTAAGGCAGCAAAAAAAGTTTTAAGAACCACTGGCCCCAATATATAACTTTGTTGAATGTGGGTGAAAGTTCTAAAATGTCTGATTTGCTATTTTCTGTTATTTCTTCTCTTCATAGATTGAAATAACTAATTTTAATACAACTTGAGTTGTAATGGAACTTAATGACAGAATCACTGAAGTGATGTAGTGTTTAACTTTTAAAATGTCTAGTAACTATATTAATACATTTATGATCTAGATCTGTGCGAGTAATAGGCTGATTTCTACTCTGGAAAATCTGTATGAGAGGAAGCTCTTGGCACGTTTTGTTATTGATGAAGCACATTGTGTCAGTCAGGTAAATTCTGTTTTTTATTTCTTGAAATAAAGATATATTTATTATATCTTTATAATAAATCAGTATCATTTTCAAAACTGAAGAGACACCCACGTGAGTAAATTGTTCTGTTTAACTGAAAAATAGATGGTTCTGTTTTGTTGATAACCATTTTAATGATTGTATGCATTTTGTGGAAATTTAATCTTTTGACCAGCTTTGGTTTTTCGTGTGAAGAACCAGGCAGTCTGAAAAGCAGTGTTTTTTTCCCAACCAGTGGGGACATGATTTTCGTCAAGATTACAAAAGAATGAATATGCTTCGCCAGAAGTTTCCCTCCGTTCCCGTGATGGCTCTTACTGCCACGGCTAATCCCAGGGTACAGAAGGACATCCTCACTCAGCTGAAGATCCTCAAACCTCAGGTGTAAGTTGTTGAAAGTCATGAATTTTAAAACCCGAGGGCAGTGCTTCACACACTTTTGCTGCACATTAGAATTCCCTACAGAGCTGTAAAAAATTCCAGGGCCTGAGCTCCACCCTGTGCCAATTAAATCAGAATGTTCCGGCTGCCAGGAGTTTTTTTAAAAGATCCTCAGGTGATTCCAATGTGCAGCAAAGATTAGGAACCAGGTCCCTGGGGCTTTTCTTCATTTACTGAAATTAAAACACTGTTCCAGTGCCTACTTTGGATGTACAGATAAATTGCCTGCTGTACTTCCTGACCCCGACATTGTCCCAGTAATGAATTAGCTTTTATTTTCTCATTTTGGTTTCCATACATCCCAGAGAATACATTATGAAATGAGAAATGACCCTGCTTTCTCATTTTCCCTTAAAGTTTTAGGTATATCAAGGGTGTTGAAAAGAGCCCAGAAATTATGTGTAACTTTTTTTTTTTCCAACTTTGTTTTCATCTCAACAGCTAAATGCTTATTACAGTGTTAGTGAACAAGTGGAGAAATAGGAACCGTTGTAGACTGTTGGTGAGACTGTAAAATGATGCAGGCACTGGAAAACAGTTTGGCGTTTCTTCAGAAAGTTCAATATAGACTTAGCATGTGAGCCAGCAATTCCACTTCGAGGTATAAACCCAAAGGAATTGAAAGCAGGGATGCAAACATATTTTTACACCAGTGTTCATGGCAATATTATTCACACATAAGGAAAAGGCAACTTTTGGATCAGCTGTCCATCAACATGTAAATGGATAAACAAAATGCATGGTATATACCTAAAAGGAATATTACTCAGTTATACTAAGGAATGAATGAAGTTCTGACACATACTACAACATGGATGAACCTTAAAGACATCCTGTTGAGTGAAGTAAGCCAGACAAAAGAACAAATATTGTATGATTTTACTTAGGTGAAATACCTAGAATAAGTAAATCCATAGAGACAGAATGTAGGCTACAAGTTACCAAGGGTGGAGAGTTGGGGATGGGATGGGAAGTTAATACATAATATAGCTGGAGGAGCTCTCTTTGGAGTGATGAAAAGATTTTGGTAATGGATGGTGGTCTTGGTAATACAGTATTGTGCATGTAATTAGTCACTGAACTCTACAGATATAAGTAGTTAAAATGGGAAATTCTGTGTTGTATTTGTTACCACAATAAAAATAAAGTGCTTCTTGTTGCCACCAAATCCATAAGTAATAACAAGCACTGCGATAGAAAGTATCCTCACGTATGTAGGTTGAACTGGGTTGTTTTGTTTCTGTTCCTGAGTTTGTAGAGACTGGTGCATTCTCTGGTAAGTTCATTAATGCAGTAAATATTTATTGACCACTTATTGTGTACCAAGGCTAGAATATTTTTTTCATCCTAATTTACTAGTGGGCACTTTGAGTTTGAGGTATAAATATTAATCTGGAGTGTTTGTAAAGGAGTAATGACTGAAAAGGCTATCCGGGTAAACTTTTAAAGCACAGCTTTTGTTCATTTGGGAATAAATACAATAGGCTGGAACTTTAAACATTGTAAGCAGTAAAAACAACTAAAAGTTCCATATGAATGATGTGAAAGGGATTATAACATTAACTACAAAGGCCTTAGCAGATTAAATTGACACTTTATAAATCATCTGTTTTTTTTGGATTCCAGCCCTAAAATCTTCAGTTACTAATAATTCTTTCACATAGCACTAATGGTCATACTTGAGTGGAAGAATTTTATGTGTATAATCAGAATCTTTTGTGTATAATCTCAAATTCTGGAATGGAATATTTTAATTAATCTCACTTCCAGAGGGGGTGTTTCTATGAAATAAAGGGAAAAGAGATATTTTGTTCCCATAGTTAATACGTATTTTTAACACAATTCATATTGTACTTTAGGTTCTAACACATAGCCCATAAACCAGAAATCTGCTACTTTTTTTTTAACAAATTAATTTTATTGATACATAGTAATAAAAGCATACAGTTCATCCAAAGTGTATTAGCAATGATATTTGGTATAATGACATAGTTGTGCATTCATCACTTTAATCATTATTAGAACATTTTTGTTATTTAATAATAATAAAACAGACGAGAAAATTCTTCACCTCTCAATCTCTCAATGTTTCCCTTCCTGTACATAGATGCTATTTCTGGCTATTCTTACACAATTTATTTACTTATTAAGCAGTTTTACAGAGATATATTCATATGCCATATAATCTATCTAAAGTATATACTCAGTGGCTTTTAGTATAATCACAACGTGTGCATTCACCATCACAAAAAATTTTAGAATTATTTCATTACTCCAAAAAGAGAAACTCCACACACCTTAGCATGCCTTCCCTAGCCCTACATAACCACTAATCAAACTTAATCTTTATAAATTGTTTATTTAGAATTTATATAAATGGAATCAAACAATATGTTTTATAATATATTTAGTTCATTGTAATGCAGTCATACAGTAGTTTCCTTTTGTGTCTGGCTTGCTTCACTCAACCTAATGTCTTCCAGATTCATCCAAGTTGTTGTATGCTTTATGACTTTTTTCTAATAGGCAATGTTTTTAGCTTTTTCCCATCAGTTTGTGCCAGATGCAATCTACTGTTCTTTTAGATCAGCTATATAGATGCTCAGAGTTAAAAGAAATGATAGAAATTTCTTATGTCCTTCAAATAACTTTTTTTTTTTTTTAAGATTTATTGTATTTATATCTTCCCATCCCCTTGTTGTTCACATTTGCTGTGTCTGTCTGTTGTGTGCTGGTCTTCTTTTTAGGAGGCACCGGGAACTGAACCCGGGACCTCCCATGTGGGAGGGAGGCGCCCAATCACTTGAGCCACCTCTGCTCCCTCAAATAACTTTTTGAAAGTATAGATGTGATTGGTGTTTGAGTCAACATTGCCCGTATCCATCTGGAAGCAGCACCAAATTGCAGAATAAAGTAAGTAGTGTTTAGAGAGACATATTACAGACTGCAGGGACTCAGGGAGCCACGATTAATGGTAATCAGAAGGTAACTAACTATTGATGAGAAGGGGTCAGGTGGAGCTTTATAAAGGAAGTATGCCTTGTAGGATAAGTGACCTTTTAAAAAGATGAAAAGCCTATAATTGATATACCATAAAATTTACCCATTTAAGGTATATAGTTCTTTTTTTTTTTTTTAGTATATACACAGGATTGTGCACTATCACCATATAATTTTAGACCATTCTCATTCCCCTGAAAAGAAACCCTTTACCCATTAGCAGTCAATTCCCATTCCTCCCTTCCCCAGCCCTCGGCAACCACTAAGCCGCTTTCTGTGTCTCTGGAATTGCCTATTGTGGTTTTTCATATAAATGATACCATACAATATATGACCTTTTGTGACTGACTTCTCTAACTTAGCATAATGTTTTCAAAGATCATTTATGTTGTAGCATGTATCAGTACCCCATTCCCTTTTATGGCTGAATGATATTCCATCATATGGATATACCACATTTTATTTATCCATTCATCAGTTGATAGACCTTTGGGTTGTTTCCATTTGGGGGCATTTATGAATAATGCTACTCTGAGCATTTATGTGTCAGTTATCATGTAGACATATATTTTCCTTTCTCTTGGGTTAAAGTAGGTATATATATATTTCCTACATAGGAGTGCTATATATGTAAGAATAGAAATGCTGGGTTATACAGCATATAATATGCTTTAAATATAGTTTTGTCAACATTTTGGAGCTGTAGATTTAGTTCTTTCAAATAATGGACAATGAATATCATGTAACCTAATTTGGCAAAGGCAGTCTTCATTGCCAAAACAATTTGCTAAATTTGACTTGTTTTTTTCTATCCCCCACCAAAAAAAAAATTCTGACTTCATTTTTCAGTCCACATAAGCTATTTAGTACACATTTCAGTGACGCTTTCTCAGTCTCAAAAACAACAAGAATTGAGCACGAGTTCATTCTCTTTCCTCACACGTAAGTTTAAAATGACATGAGTCATTTGGTATATATTTACCATTTAATGGCAATATCCAGTGCTCCCTTTAGTCAAGATATAATTCTTTGGCACCCAAGCCTTTTTTTTTTTTAATCTTTATTGAGATTTAATTCATATACCATAAATTCACCCATTTAAAGTGTACAACTTGGTGATTTTCTGTATGTTCACAAAGTAGTGCTACCATCCGCATGATCTTAGTTTAGAACATTGTGTTCCCAGAAGAAGCCCCATACCGCTTAGCAATCACTCCCCTTTCTCTTCTCTCTTTTGTGCCTGGCTTCTTTCACTTCAAATAGTGATTCAAGGTCATCCTTGTTAGAGCATGTACCAGTACTTCATTACTTTTTATAGCTGAATAATATTCCATTGTATGTATGGTCCACATTTTATTTATTCATCAGTTGATGGATATTTGAGTTGTTTGCATTTTTTCGCTATTATGAATAATGCTGCTTACAAGTTTTTATATAAATATAAGGTTTGATTCTCTTGGGTATATTCCTAGGGGTAAAATTGCTGGGTCATGGAGTAGTTTTGTGTTTTATTTTGATTTTTTTAATTTATTTAAAGATTTATTTATTTATTTCTCTCCCCTTCCACCCCCCCACACCCCGGTTGTCTGTTCTCTGTGTCTGTTTGCTGCCTCTTCTTTGTCCGCTTCTGTTGTTGTGAGCGGCCGGGAATCTGTTTCTTTTTGTTGCGTCATCTTGTGTCAGCTCTCGGTGTGTGCGGCGCCATTCCTGGGCAGGCTGCACTTTCTCTCACGCTGGGCGGCTCTCCTTATGGGGCGCACTCCTTGTGCATGGGGCTCCCCCATGCGGGGACACCCTGCGTGGCACGGCACACATTGTGTGCATCAGCCCTGCGCGTGGGCCAGCTCCACACGGGTCAAGGAGGCCCGGGGTTTGAACCGCAGACCTCCCATGTGGAAGGTGGACGCCCTATCCATTGGGCCAAGTCTGCTTCCCCTGTGTTTTAACTTTTTGAGGAAATGCCAGACTGCTTTCCGCAATGGCTGTACCATTTTATATTCCCATCAGCTGTGTATGAGGGTTCTAATTTCTCCACATCCTTATCAACGCTTGTGTCAATGAAGCATTTTTTTTTTTTTTTTAAATTTTTATCTACCCCCGTTCCCCCCTAGATGTCTCCCTCCTCTGCCTACTGGTCGTCTGCTTGTTTCTTTAGGAGGCACTGGGAACAGAACCCAGGACCTCCCATGAGGGAGGTGAGTGCCCAATTGCTTGAGCCACATCCGCTCCTGCTGGTTGCAGCATCTGCTCCTTGCATTTTTTAAATTTTGTTTATGTTTATTTGGACAACAAACAATTCCTTGGTAAGGAGTTAAACCAACAGAGTGGAAGGGTGAAGCTAATAGGGAAACAGGGAAGCAAGCAAGGAAATGTTCTGAATGGCTGATGTTAATTTTCGTTTTATGTAGGGGTGGTTTACAAATTGTGAAGCAGGTATACCTTGATTAGCATGGTATACCTGTCCATTCTGATAAGCTATCTCTACCAGAGGGAAACTGATTTATAACCAAGTGTTGCTTATCTGCAATTTTGTAGGGTGATTTCCATTCTTTTGTTTTCTCAGAAAGCCCCTATTGGTCAATAGTTTTTATCTTCTGGAAAATTCTTTCCAGAAGATGGGGTCCCTCCCAGCAACACCCAGTGCAAGCAGCCATTTGACTTTACTTCACTTTTATTGTTTCTCTTTTTGAGCCATAGCTTTTTTTTATAACTAAAACATTGTTCTGAAATTAAAGTGGAGTTTAAAGCTTGGGGAAAGCAATAAGGCCACCCTTGTGCAGGCAGAATCATTACAGCTTTCCTGCTGATAGACAACCTCCTGCCACAGTCCCAAATTGGACCCACATTACCTCAAATAAGTTTTGAGATTATCTTCATTTGTATTCCTAGGCAATTCTTTTCTTGCCATAATATGATCAGTACTGCAATTTCCTTTGTTGTAGCAACAAATGTAAATAATTAACTGAGAATGATAGTCCATGGTTGTATCAGTCTTTTATCTCTGCCTTTTTGCCACAATCTGCTAGAAAGTCTTCTGCCATTTCAAGCACTAAAAGAACTCTGAGGATTTTATATAAATGAGAGATGTTTTCATAGTATTGTTTAACAACCATATCAAAAGACTCAGGAATAATGCCTTCTGTGACAATATGGATGAAAAAAAACATAAAGTGAAAACCATTTTCCCTCTCACCACTTTACTGTCAATATATCTGAAATCGGAACATCCCTGTAAGGGCCAAAATACCTCACTCCTTGTCACACAGAAATACGTAACACACATGAGGACGTGAAGCCCTTCTGTCACCGGATATTTTTTTTTTCAGATTCTTGACTATGCTGGGGAAATGAATTTCAAGAGCACGCTGGGTGAGTTAGGCCAGTAATTTATTCAGGTAGGGAGGGAAGAGAAATGGGAGAAAATAACAGGGTCCCAGGTGGAAAGAAACGGGTTGAAAAGTGATAAAGCAGGCTGATTTACAGGCTACAATTACCCATTATAAGTTATAGATCCTCAGGTTTACTTGTGTGGCACATGGCAGAGGAAAAACAGGGAGAACGGTGCACAGAGGGCAGGAACAGTTCCAGAGGCAAGAGAGCCTAAGAGCAAGAGCTCAGCTTATGCCTGCCCTTTTAAACTGTTGACTATCCCACCCTTTTGCTAATGGCAGGGGAGGAGTGCCAGCTGTTTACCGATCTGATTGTTTATTTCTCTCATCAGTCTCCCAGGAGGTCCCAATGATAACGTCCTTGGGGACTATGCGAGCTTTTCTTGGCTTCCAGAGGAAGTCTTCTTCTGAGTGTCAGAATCTTGGGGTTATTGATATCCAGGTGGACTTCTTGTCAGGTTCCAGATCCATCTATTGATTCCCTATCTTACTAGCCAGCTTCACTACCATAGATTTCTGGTGCTTTGATTAAAGGATGGTGGTAGCAGAAGTCAGGATAGAAGTGAAAAGAATTGAAATTGGATGTATGGCAATTTGGTCGGGGGCATAAGTATCTTCTGAGAAATCTGCCATTGGAGGGAAAGAGAGAAGTAGAATGCCAGCTGCAGTGAAAGATAGGGTCAAGAGAAACTTCTGTTGTTTGGGATTTGTGGTCCTGAAATATATCCAGAGACTTAAGGGAAGAATTCAGAAAAGGAACTGAAAATACAAGAGAAGGAATAATGGAGACACTTAAGTTCCTAGAGGAAATGGGATGCTAAGAGCAAAAGACCAGAGGAGTTGTTGTCTCAGAGTCAGCCACATTCCCACATTCCCTCTGGGCCCAGACAAAACATCCAAAGTCTTCTCCATGATTTGTAGGCTTTCTGCTGCCCTGTGATCACCTCTTTATATACGCTGTCAAAATTTGGGTGCATTGGTGGCCTAATCATGTGTGTGTTTCTTAATCTTTTCAATAATGTTTTAGCCGTCTTTGGCTTATCTTGTCTTTCCTACAAGTTCTCTTCTGCAGTCCTCGTTTTTGTTCCTCTCGTCTCGTAGACCTGGTCTTTCCCCTGCCTGTCCCTGTCCTCCTCTTTTCTCTTGAACACCCAGTTCAGTGTTCCAGTCTGTAAGCTGCCAGTGGCAACGTTCAGCGTAAGACAAACTAATAGTTAGGTTTGCATTGTGAAAAATCAGTGTTTAATTTTTGAAAATGGCTAAAACTGTATTTTCTCATAACACATACTAAAATTTCATGCTTGGGACTTCTTTTAGGTTCAGCATGAGCTTTAACAGGCATAATCTGAAATACTACGTGTTACCGAAAAAGCCTAAGAAGGTGGCGTTTGATTGCTTGGAATGGATCAGAAAGCATCACCCATGTGAGTACAGCCATGTGCTGAATTATGTCTGGAAGAGGTTAAAAAAAGTCTTTTCAGTACCACAGTAGAATATGTAGAATTGCATGTTAAACATTTCTCACTTTGAGAGCACTAACTTGGTATTTAGAGAGCAGAATATTGCCACTCTCTCAATTCTGGTAATTGTAAAATCTCATTTGGTTTGATAATGATAAACCCTGACAAAAAGTATATTAAATACTCCCTCCTACACAACTATATTATAATTCTTGGTTTTATTGTCTTTACTCTGGCTTCTATCAGTGTATGAATTATACAACTCTTTGTTTTAGTGCCTTCTCTCAACTGTCTGCCTTTCAGTAATATTAATTTGAGATTCTGAAATTTATAGCTGTTTTCCATGTAGCCCCTTTTCCACTTTTCCATGGAGAATTTTTTGTTAAAAAATTCATTTGGTTTTTTAAAAATTAGTATACATGCTTGTTTGAACAAACAGTACAGAGATACAGCAAGAAAAAGTCAGTAACTCCCATTCCTGCTCTCTAAAGCAGCTAATATAAATAATTCAGAGTGTAAATCTATATCTTTGTCTCTGCCACAGAAAGTTGACTTTTTCTTTAATACCTTTTATTTTCTGATTTTAAAGATAACATACGTAAAAGCAAAAATATATACTAATTGATAAAAATTTAGAAAGCAGCAAAAAAAGTAAGAAGCAAAAGACAAGCCTCATTCTGAGACAAATCACCATTAACAGTTTGGCCTTTTTCCTTACAATAATTTTTATATGCCTTTTTTTCTTTCTTTCCTTTAGTATACTACATATACATTGTTTGTAGCCTTCACCTGCTTTGTTTCTTGATCATTTTCCCATGTCTTCTAAAAACTTAGAAAACACTTTTAATAGTTAGAGTATATTGCATTTTACATTTTACTTCCTTAATTTCCCTTCCCCTACTCTTGGCCTTTAAGATGTTTCTGATTTTTAAAATTATACTTAATTAAGTTTTATTTCTAAGGTAATGTAAATTCTGTTGTTAATGTTAAAAACATTATTTTCCAAATCCATTTTGGTTTCTTGACAGATGACTCTGGGATAATTTACTGCCTCTCTAGACGAGAATGTGACACCATGGCCGACACATTACAGAGAGATGGTCTTGCCGCTCTCGCTTATCACGCTGGCCTCAGTGATTCTGCTAGAGACGAAGTACAGCACAAGTGGATTAATCAGGATGGCTGCCAGGTAACTTAAAATAAAACAAAAGAAAACAATTTTTTATATTGTTGACTATAAAGCAATATGAATGCAAATTGTTTTTACCGTAAGTTAGTAAACATCAAAAATCAGACTGAAATTTAAAAACAGATTTTTTTTGAGACTTCCAAGGTTGTTTTCATTTTTTCTTCAATCAATTTTTTTTTTAGATGTAATTCACATAGCATAAAATCCACCTTTTAAAAGTAGAAAGGAATGAAGTTCTGCTACACACTACAACGTGGATGAACCTTAAAGATACCATGTTGGGTGAAGTTAGCCAGACATAAAAGGACAAATATTGTAAGAGCTTACTTATATGAAATTATTAGAATATGTAGATTTATAGAGTCAGAAATTTGAATCCAGGTTACCAGGGGTAGGGGTGGGGAACGAGAGTTCATGCTTAATGGATACAGAGTTTCTGTTTGGAACAATGGAGAAGTTTTAGTAATGCATGGTGTTGCTGGTAGCACAGCATTGTGAATATAGTTAACACCAATGAATTGTATGCTTGAAACTGGTTAAGATGGGAAATTTTATGTTGTATATATGTTACCACAATAAAAAAAATTTTTTTTTAATCATATCCAAAGTGAGATGGTAACAGGGGGGGCAAAAATATCCACAAAGGTAGACAACAAGGAAAATCTGGTATAAATAAGAGAGACATTCATGCTAAGGTCCAGTAAACGTTTCTATTAGTTAAATCAATGGGAATCAATGGGAATGGATTGAGAAACATTCTAGTGTATATTTTCTTACTCTCTGAATCAGAATGGTAAGCAGTGCCACTGAAAAGTAGGAAATCACTGACTTATTGGCAGGTCTGCCCCCACTCCAAGGCACAGAATGACTCCAATAAAAGAAATAAGCACAAGTTCTTCTAGCACTGAAACTGTCATCCCCATGTGTTGTTGTTGTCCCCTGCTCCCCGCCCAAGATGGCTCTCTTGTCTGTTTGCTCGCTGTTTTTGCTTGTTGTCTGTTTTTTATATTTAGGAACTGAACCCTGGACGTCCCGTGTGGGAGGGGGGTGCTCAATTGCTTGAGCCACATCTGCTCCTGGAACTGTCTTTTTAATTGACTTACCTACTCTTTTCCCATCTGTATTTTTCCTTATCAATCCAATCAGATTCTGAGATGACAAATTTGCCATTACCCAAGTGGACCAAGAGGGAAGCTGAGAACAACACTCTAGACATTCCATTTTTGTGACAAATGCCAGCTTTGGATTACTCCATCTCTAAATACAAGGAAGTACTTTAGAAAAATAACTGGTAATTATTTGGAGCCTATGAAAAGTTTTTCAGCTTAGGAAAACATAATCATTACCTTGAAGACTTCAAAATCTTCAAATAATCAAAAAGAAAAGAAAATCTTAGAGGATATCAGCCTAAGTATTCTCATAAAGTTGTAAGAAGACATGGCTTATATGAACTAGGAACAGTTTGCTATAAGGAGATCACAGGCTGAGATGAAGGGAGAAATAAAAATGCAGCTTATCCAAATAAGAAAATATAAGAAAAAAAACAAACAACAGAATTATATATCAAGAAACAAATGGGTCAACTCAGTGCAGACATTTGAATTAGGGATGTAGTGATGTAGTGATGAATGGATTTGAGATTGCAAAGGACAAAAACAAGGACGTGATCATTAAAAAAAAGGGGAAAATATTTGTTAGCAACAGGAAATGGGGTTCAGCCTAAGAATAATTAAGTGTGCCCAAAATAGTTGAAACCAATACAATAATCAAATGTGTATCTAAGTTACATAACAAATGTATAACAGGATTAAGAGATTTTCTCATAAAATTACTGCGCCAAAACTCATACCATGGTTCAGCAAATTGTTTAACTTACAAAGTGTCTTTGATTGCCAGGGCTGCTATAATAAAAGACCACAGACTAGTTGGCTTAAATGGCAAGAAATTACTTTTCCTCACAGTTTGGGGGGCTAGAAGTCCAGTCAAGGTGTAGACAGGATCGTGCTTTCCCTGAAGCCCGTAGCGTTCTGGTGTTGACTTGCTGGCAATCCATAACGCATTCTCTTTTTTTATTATTATTATTATTATTTTTATTGACTTTGTAATAATATTATTTTTTATTTTATTTTATTTTTTTTTACATAACTCATTCTCTACCTCTGTCCCCTTCTGTCTCGTACTCTTCCATGTCCAAATTTCCTCTGCTTATAAGGACTTGCATCATATCAGATTAAGGCTCACCCAAATTCCGTTTGGCCTCACCTTAGCTAATAACATCTTCAGAGGTCCCATTTACAAATGATTTCATACCCGTAAAACAGGGGGTTTGGACTGGAGCATGTGTTTGTGGGGGACGTGAGTCCATCCATAACACAAAGCTAAAAGAAATGATCTGTATGCATAATAGTAAGAGGTTACTCTACAAAGAACAAAAAACAGACCTACCTGAGACTGCTGTGATAGACAAGACAAGGAGGACTGTCAGAGCCAAAAGAGGGACCCTGGGACTCAAGAACTCCACACCTCGCTCCTTATCATATATGTTGAAAGCAACAAAAAGGCATTTTCTGAAATGCAGAAGTTCAGGAAATATATTATTTGTATCATTCCTGAAATAATTACTGATGTGAGTCTCTCCAAATTAATTTATTCATTTAACTAATCAAAAGCCCAGGGTTTTTCTGCAATAAACTTTTCCTAAAGTTTCCCTGAAAGAATATTTAAAGGAGAATAGCTAAAGGAGTTTAACAAGAAAATAACAACATGAACACTAGCTTTGCAGTACATTGACAGATCAGTGGAACAGAAAACCCAGAAATAGACTAGAATATGTATAAAAACTTGATATATGATAAGGAAGGCATTAAAAATTAATGAGGGGGGAAACAGACTTGGCCCAGTGGTTAGGGCATCCATCTCTACCACATGGGAGGTCCTTCGTTCAAACCCCGGGCCTCCTTGACCCGTGTGGAACTGGCCCATGCGCAGTGCTGATGCGCGCAAGGAGTGCCGTGCCACGCAGGGGTGTCCCCCGCGTAGGGGAGCCCCAGGCACAAGGAGTGCACCCTGGAAGGAGAGCCACCCAGCGCGAAAGAAAGTGCAGCCTGCCCAGGAATGGCGCCCACACATGGAGAGCTGACACAGCAACATGATGAACAAAAAGAAACACAGATTCCTGTGCTGCTGACAACAGAAGTGGACAAAGAAACAAGACACAGCAAATAGACACAGAAAACAGACAACTGGGCAGGGGGGAGAGAAATAAATAAATCTTTAAAAAAAAAATTAATGAGGGGAGCAGATGTGGCTCAAGCAACTGAGCTCCCATTTACCATATGGAGGACCTGCGTTCAAACCCTGGGACCTCCTGGTAAAAGAAAAAGGAAAAAGGTGTCCCAGACCTGTGCAGTGTGTGGTAAGGCACAAGGCCCCCGTGTGGCGAAGGGATGCACCAAAAACATGATGACCCAACCAGATGGAGAAAGAAATTTTAATTTAAAAAATTAATGCAAGAAAGTGGATGTGGCTCAAGCAGTTGGGTGCCTGCCTACCACATGGGAGGTCCTGGGTTCAGTTCTCAGTGCCTCCTAAAAAAGACGAGCAAGACAGCAAGCTAATGCAACAAGGAGACACAATGAGGAAATGCAGCAAAAACAAGCAGGGAGTGGATATAGGTCAAGCAATTAGATGCTTCCCTCCCAAATGGGAGGTCCCAGGTTCAGTTCCTCGTGCCCCCTAAAAAAAAAAGACGAGCAGACAGCACAAACAATAGGGAGAAGAGAAGTAAATAAATAAATCTTTTTTAAAAATTAAAGAAGGGAAAGATTATTCAACTAATTGTAGTGGTTACCTGATGGGGGAGTATTGTTTTAGATCTTCACATCAATATATATTATAGATAGATAAATAAGGTTGTGATACATAAAATATATGGTTTCTAATTGGAAAGCTTTCTAAGTTTAGAAGTGTTGGTGAGGAAAGCGGATGTGGCTAAACCAGTTAGGTGCCCACTTAGCACATGGGAAGTCCCGAGTTCAGGTTCCAGTGCCTCCTAAAGAAGACGAACAGACGCCACACCTGCGACAATGAGCAGAAACCTAAACGAGCAGGTGCCACAAGCCAGCAGACGCGCAGCGCTCGGGAAGTGGATGTGACTCAGGCCGTTGGGCAGCCCCCTCCCATGTGGGAGGTCCCTGGTTTGGGTCCCATTGCCTCCTGGAGAAGGCAAGCAAAGAATGAGCAGACAGACAATAGAACTACCTGGGGGAGTGGGGGATAAATAATAATAATAAAGTAAATTTTAAAAATTAAAAAGTATTGGTGATAATTCAGCGAAGACAGCAGGATGGACCCCTTCGACCTCGCCATCCTCTTCAGGCCTCGCTGATGTCCCTGCCTGGGGCCACGACCAGGTGTCCCGTCAAGCCCACCTGAATGAGCTGATGAAAACCGTCCTCACCCAGCTGAGAACATCTTCCCGAGCCCCAGGGAGCTGGAGGGCCCCATCCACAGCAGAGGAGGCGTGGAGGATTGCTGTGTGCCCTCACGGAGAGACTATCTTGGCTGAAGATCTACCCCAGATGTGACCGCAGAGCACAGGCGATGGTGAGCGTGAGCCCATCGAGGCCATTGCCAAGTTCAACCATGTGGGCCAGTCAGCCCCAGAGCTGTCGTCCAGGAAGGCAGCATCCCCGCTGCTTTACCAGCAGGCTTCTGATGACTGGTGGGGGGTCAGCACCGTGACATCGATGGACTCATCCCCCTCCGAGGCATCATGGTCCAGCCCCAAGCCCGAGACAGAGGTCATTTCTGAGCCATCTGCAGAAAAGGTTACAGCCAGAGCGGGGTGGGGGGGGGCAGTAGCTGTCCCCATGGGGGTCATGGAACTTCTTTATCTTGCAAACATCAGCAAGTAAGCTCTGCTTTTCATGTTCTGCACTCCCCGGTGCATTGCAACATCCAGCTCGCGCTTAGCCTAACCCCTCTCATTCCTGTGCTGCTTGCAGGGCCCCAGCTGCCCCACCTGTTGGCATGTGCTCGTTGCTCCTTCAAGGTGGACAGGACCAAGGAAGCTTCTTTAGGCCTCCTCGCTGGCAGGTCCAGGCCTGCGGCTGGCTGGCTGTCCTCACGCTGTGGAAGTGCTCTTCTCCGGGCCTCTGCACTGGCCGTCAGCTCAGCTCTTTCTGCAATCTGGCGGCTGGAACTTTGGCCAGAGCCTTGGTCGCTTTATGCAGCTTGGTTCCATACTGTTCCTCAGAGGTGCCTTCTCTTTTTCATTTCTAACTCAAATGATAGTCTTTGCTACCCCCCTCGGCCTCTGCCTATCCAAAGCTCTGAAGTCTTGCGAGACCTCCGCGAGGCTGATGTTCCCCAGGCGGGCTTGTTTAGATGTTGTGCACCCGTTTCTCCCCCGTGCCTCCCATTCATGCCTGTGGAGGAAGGGCAACCACCAGGCCCCCCAGGGAAGGTGCTTTTTCCTGAGCTATTTCCTCATTGCCGAACCCCTGGCTCCCTTTTGTTCTGCCTTTTCATGTCAGTAGAAGTAATTTCCCTGTTTCCCCCTATTACTTTAGCCCTGTGTGTTCTCCTGCCCTTTTAGTCCCCTTGCAGATTCCCATTCCTGTCCAGCAGGCCCTGAACTCTGACCCCAGCTTCCCTTGTAGCTGGTAGCAACTTCCCGGGGCTTTAACCCCACCCACACCCTGTCTGCTGTGTGCTGCTGCCTCCCTAGAGACAGTCAGGTTGTTAGAGAACTCCTCTCCAGGGCCAGGCGCCAAGTCCCAAAGCTACAGACCTCTTCCTGCCAGACCCTGGAGATTGCGCAGGGCCAGCAGGATGACAAGCCCCCGGGTCCCTGATAAATATCGATTGGAGATGATGTACAGTTTTTATTCCTCTCTGGCTGTGGGGGAATGAAATGATTTGTGCATTGAAAACCTGTTAACCAGTCGCCTCTGGACACTGAAACTAGAAGAATAAAAGAGGCTTGTTTTTAAATTGGGGGAAAAAAAAAAAAGGAAAGTATTGGTGATGATGTTGTAAGAGGTGCTTTCATGCAATCCTCATGAGAGCCTTCCTGGAAAATAACATGGCAGGCTTCATCAAGAGCCCTAAATCTAAACTGTGGGTGTGGTATTTACGTCGGTGCACTTTTTAATAGTGAAAAATTGTAAACAGCGTAAGTGTCCTGAGACAACAGTTGGGAACATTATGGTATATTCCCACCAGTAAAAATGATTTAAGAAGAATTTTTTTAATAATATAAAGATATTAAAGTGCTGATGATGTGGGGGAAAATCTGATTCAAATATATATAATTTCAATCATGTAAAAAGAAAATTGAGAAGGAAAAAATGAACAGAAGAAAGCCTAGAAGAAAATAGTCTAGAATTTAAGAGCAATAGCTCCTAATCATGTAATTAAAAGGGACTTTTCCAAGTTCTTTGAATCTTTGTGTGTATTTTAAATATTCTACAATGACTATATATATATTCCTTCTTTTAAAAAAAAATACAGTAAAAAATATGATGGGGAGCAGATGTAGCCCAGTGGTTGAGTACCCATTTCCCAGGTACGAGGTCCTGGGTTCAATCCCTGGTACCTCCTTTAAAAAAAAAGAGATGAGGCATCCTGTTTTTGGTTTTTGGTTTTAATCGTTTCTGCTTTCAGACTAGCTAATCCTAACAGTCAAATATAATGCTATCCTACACCAGCTGGACAACCTTGAGCCTGTTAGATTCATGAGACAGAATAAAACTCGGTTGTTTTCCTTTACAAAGAAATGGTTGTAGCCTGAAGTTTTAAAAACAACACCACCGAAATAAAGAAGGAAGTACCAGCTCAACCAAGCAAGTTTTCCCAGGTACGAGAGATAAGGGCTTTCAGAAAGACGTGGCACCCTCGCGGCTTTATTGGGAGTCTCAGGCTCTGCCTGGCGCACACGCACCCGCGCCACACGTAGACCTTGGGGGATGCAGCGGCCTTCCGCGTGAGCCCTCCGGCCGCGGCGTCTCACGTCCCTCTGCGCAGCCGCTCTGCCTGCTCTCCACCTCTAGCGGCTACCGGAGACTTTCTATTTCCAAGGAGATTTGACTTTGATCGAAGGGCCATAAATTCAGATGGATGACTAGCCCCCAGTGCTGGCCGTTGCCATTCCCAGTGTTGATAAATGTACCCATTTTCTGTCCGCGTCGTCTGTAGCTTGCAGTTCCTTTCTCTGGTACTCACGGTTACTCAATTCCATGTCAAAAGCTTCAGTCTGGCTGCCAGATATTTCATTTGCTTTTGAAATATTGTTCTTGCAGTAGCAGTTCATTTTTTTAAGTGCTAAAAAGTCTTACAGCTTTATTTATATAATGTCATTTTGCCTGGAGGTATAACTTTTTTGTCTGGGCTAAATAGGACCTAAATTTGCAACTGAAATGGATAAACTTGAAAACGATCTTTTGCTAAAAACTGATTTACCAAGCTCCTGAATTTTAACTATCACCTTGCTTCCACTAAGTATTTCGTATGGGCCAAGATTCACAGTCCTCGGTCTTTTTTTTTTCTTCTTCAATATAAACAACTCTCAGACTTTTACCCACATGAGTTTCTATAAAAATTTCACAAGTTTTGGCTTTGAAATCAGCTGATGAATAAAGGAGTTGGTGTATGACGAGGCGATACCACTGGGAAAACTGCCAGTAAGCTCTGGAGCAGGTGAGAAGGCCATTGTACCTGAATCATCACGGGAGCTGGCAGCTCTTACCTCTGGAAGATCAGACCTGGGAACCCGGAGCTCCTGAGCAACACGCTGTTTCTGATCACTGACCAGAATATCAGGGCTGTGTGAGCAACATCCCCCAAACCTCAATTTCAGAAATGGAAAGGGGGCGGGGTGTGGCTCAAGCCGTGGAGCGCCTGCTTTCCACATGGGAGGTCCCGGGTTCAGCTCCCGGGGCCTCCTCAAAACCAAACCAAACAAAAAAACAAGCAAACAAATGAAGAGGCCAACTCAGGGTAGCTGATGCGGCTCAGTGATTGAGCCTGGCTTCCATGTGTGAGGTCCCAGATTCAATTCCTGGCCCTGGTAAAAAAAAAAAAAAAAAAAGTAAGGTAACAATGTCAACGCGTCAGGGAGTGACTGGTTGATTCTGGCTCCCTTACATGATAGTACCAAAAGAAAGTCCCCGTCTCACCAAGCAGCTCTTCATCTCTTTACTTTTTTGGGTCTTAATAGAATGGCAAATTTTCAGTGTGAAAATCTCATATTACTCATGCTAAATGGTGGAATTAAGTTATTAAGTTGTGTGGAGTACATTTTAAAGTGAAATGGGATTAGAGCTTTTAGAAGCATCTATTATTAAAGTGTTCCTTTAAACACATTGGGAGTCTAATAAGCTTTTGCTTTTACATCAGGTTATCTGTGCTACAGTTGCATTTGGAATGGGAATTGACAAGCCCGATGTGCGATTCGTGATCCATGCGTCTCTCCCTAAATCCGTGGAGGGTTACTACCAAGAATCCGGCAGAGCTGGACGAGATGGTGAAATATCTCACTGCCTGCTGTTCTACACCTACCATGATGTGACCAGACTGAAAAGACTTATACTGAGTAAGCCCAGTGTCCCCGTGGAGACGTCTGTCCTCTCCAGGCTCGTGAACGTACTTCCGCTTTCCTGCTTCTTGTGGTAGTGTGGGTCCAGTTTTCCTTAAAATAATCTTAGGAAAACAGAAGTGCTTAAACAGATATAAAAAAATTATTTTAGCTCATTTTTATTATGAAAGTAGTACATGCTTGTTATGTAAAACTCAAATGATAAAATGATAGGAGTGTTTATAAAGCAGAAAGTTTCCAAAACATATCTTGTAGTCCTGCCCCAAGAAATAACTCTTATTGGTTTCCTTTGTATCCTTCCAGGACCAATTTCTGCAGGCATCCTTGCATACAACACACATGTCAAACATGCAGAAAAATAAAGACTATAGTGAACTCTGAAATACCACATAGGAAATAAAGCACAAACAGTAGAGCAAAAGCCCCCTATATAGCCCTCTCCTGTCTCATTCCCCTGCCCCCCCATCAGAGTAGCAATAGTTGTATTTAGTGTTTGACTTTCACAAATGCATGTATTTTAAAACATAAATGGAATTATTACGCATGCTTTTTTTTTCCACGAATTTGCGTGCCATCCTTTGTGCAGGGGCCATGCTAATCTCTGTATCATTCCAATTTTAGTATGTGTCTTGCCATAGCAAGCACCATGCTTTTTTCATATATAGTAATTTAATCTTTTCATTCATCACTAGAATGCAATTGTTTTTCCAATTAGTATGCATAGCTTGACTGCATAGAATTCTAAGGTATGATTATTTCATGTTTGTTTAATCCCCTCTTTTTTTTTTTATTGTGAATTCCCAGGTAACCAACATCCTCCCCCTATTCTCCTTTCCCCTATTTTTTTTGTCTTTATTTATTTAATGTTACATTCAAAAAATATGAGGTCCCCATATACCCCCCACCCCCCTCACCCCGCTCCTCCCCCCATAACAACAGCCTCCTCCATCATCATGAGACATTCATTGCATTTGGTGGATACATCTCTGAGCACCGCTGCACCTCATGGCCAGTGGTACACCATAGCCCGCACTCTCCCACAGTCCACCCAGTGGGTCATGGGAGGACATACAACGTCCGGTAACTGTCCCTGCAGCACCACCCAGTTCAACTCCAACCCCCGAAAATGCCCCCACATCACATCTCTTCCTCCCACTCCCTACTCCCAGCAGCCACCATGGCCACTTTCTCCACACCAATGCCACATTTTCTTCGATTACTAATCACAATAGTTCATGAATAGAATATCAGTAAGTCCACTCTAATCCATACTCTATTCCTCCATCCTGTGGACCTTAGAATGGTTGTGCCCACTCCACATCTATATCAAGAGGGGGCTTAGTTTCCACATGGATGCTGGATGTAATTCTCCCTATTTGTTTTTCACTGTTGTCAACAATGTAAGATTGATCATCCTTGTACATGATTTTGGAGCATTCATACAGTTATTTTATGTAGGATAAATTTCTAGAATTAGGCTGGCTGAGTCAAAGTGAATGCATTTTTTTTTTTTAAGATTTATTTTATTTATTTATTTCTCTTCCCTTTCCCCCCGCCCCGGCTGTCTGTTCTCTGTGTCTATTTGCTGCTTCTTTGTCTGCTTCTGTTGTCAGTGGCTCGGGAAGCTGTGTTTCTTTTGGTTGCGTCATCTTGTGTCAGCTCTCCGTGTGTGCAGAGCCATTCCTGGGCAGGCTGCACTCTCTTTCGCGCTGGGCAGCTCTCCCCAGGGGGCGCACTCCCTGCACATGGGGCTTCCCTTGCGGGGGACACCCCTGCGTGGCAGGGCACTTCTTGCGCGCATCAGCACCACATATGGGCCAGCCCCACACGGGTTAAGGAGGCCCGGGGTTTGAACCGCGCATCTCCCATGTGGTAGACGGACGTGCTAACCACTGGGCCAAGTCTGTTTCCCCATGAATGCGTATTTTAGAATTTGATTTTGTCCTTTGCCCATTTTTCTACTGGGTTATGATAGTTAAATATATTTCCCAGATACATTTACCAGTTTTCAAACTGCTTTTGAATTAACTCTGGCAGGGATTCTAAGCATGAAAAATGGCACTGACCAAGTACTTGTCCAGGTACTTATACATTCCCTTTTTTGCTCAGAACAACTAGCCTTTGAGGTACAGCTATTCCCTTGAGAAAACTGAACTTAAAGATTTTTGCAACTTGCTTCATGATCACTGATAGAGTGGCAATAGCAGCAGCTACGGTGGTGATAGTGGTAATAGTACAATAGCAGTAATAATTACATATGCTTTGCATATATCAGCTCATTTAATCCTCATAACTGTAAAAGGTAATATTATTTTCCCCATCTTACAGAGGAGGAAAATGAGATACAGAGCTGCGAAGTGACAGAGACCTCATAGAACCCAGGTTCATCTGGCTGCAAGGTCCATGTTCATTCCATTATCCCAAGATGATTCTCAGTGAAAAAATAAAACTTCTACATTTTGTTTGCCTATTTTTTTTAAAGATCCCTTATTAAGTTAGGTCCAAAAAACATAATAAACTTTTAAGTCCTACTAACTTAATAATAAGATACATCCAAATAACTTAGCCATAAATTGGAAGAAAAATTATATATTTATTTCATTCTTAACCATAACTGCTTACTAATGGGAAGTATGCACCTGTTCTTTTTTTTCCCTCTCTCTCTCTCCCCTTCCCCCCCTCCCCGGCCCAGTTGTCTGCTCTACGTTCATTCACTGTGTGTTCTTCTGTGTCCGCTTGTATTCTTGTCAGCGGTACCCAGAATCTGTGTTTCTTTTTGTTGCGTCATCTTGTTGTGTCAGCTCTCCGTGTTGCACCTGTTCTTAAACCTCAGAGTTAGTTTGGACACTGCCAACTATCCACCAGCTTCACAAAGATATGTTCTGTGAAGAAATGCACAGAAATATATTGTTAAAATTATGAGCTACTGCAAGGTAGTAGTTTGCATAGTATTTAACAGATCTCAAGTATTGCCATGTTTGTTTGTTTTTTAAGATATATTTATGCATGCCCCAGTTGTGCTCCTGCGCTCGCTGTCTGCTCTCTGTGTCTGCTTGTCTTCTCTTCTCGTCTTCTCTTTTAGGAGGCACCGGGAATGGATCCTGAGACCTTCGATGGGGGAGAGGTGCTCAATCACTTGAGCCACCTCACCTCCCTGGTTCCTTACGTCTCCACTGTTCCCGCTCACTGTGTCTTTTTTGTTGCATCATCTGTTGTACCAGCTCTCCGCACAGGCCAGCTTGCCGTGCGGGCCAGCTCATTTTCACCAGGAGGCCCCAGGAATTGAACCCAGGGCTTCCCATATGGTAGACGGGAGCCCAATCACTTGAGCCACATTTACTTCCCTGCCCTGTTTTTTAAGTCAAATCTTCATCTTAATGAGTAATGAAGATTTGCAAAAAAAAAATTTTTTTTCAACTGTTCCTGATAACATTCCTATAAAATCTAAAACTCTTGAAGGATGAACACACATAAGTACCCAGTTAATTATGAGATAAAATGGTGTCATATTGACAATGCTATTAAAATAATTTTTTTATTTCATTTCCTTAAATATTTGAAGTTATATGAATTTACTCTAAATATTTCTGTGATAGTCCGTTTTTCTACTCTGATAAATATGTTTTGCTATGCTCTTTATCTCTTTTAGTGGAAAAAGATGGAAATCATCATACAAAAGAGACTCACTTTAATAATTTGTACAGCATGGTACATTACTGTGAAAATATAACGGAATGCAGGAGAATGCAGCTTTTGGCTTACTTTGGTGAAAATGAGTTTAATCCTGATTTTTGTAAGAAGTACCTAGATGTTTCTTGTGATAATTGCTGTAAAACAAAGGTAAAATAAGACAATTTTAAATTCTTTATAATTAAGGAAATTACCAAGCTTTTTTCCTTCTCTCCATTTGGAAAAGTTGATACAAGTTAGATTATAATAGATGGGTCCCAAGGGACTAGATAGGAAAAAATGGCACCCTCACCAAAGCAATTTGGTATAGAAATATTTTATAAAAACAATTTTGTGGAATTTTCTTTTTCTTTAGAATTAGAAGCCTGTAAACAATTTATATATACTGAACATCCACCTGTCCAAAATGCTGAAGTTCAAGTAGGTGTACTGCCAGGCACAGGATATTTTAGAAATATTGGAATATGTAAACTGAACATCTAGAAAGACCCAACATGGGTGGCAGAATAATTATAGTTCAACCAAAACCTATATTTAAAGCTTCCATTCTCAGAATGGTTACAAGTAGAGTACTATGGGTTTGAAACACTGAAGAATAATGGCAGTGACTTCTGAATGAATTCACTATCATCTGTCCTAAAAATAACCTTGGAAGATTGTTAATTCAGTCATTGGGTAATTATCATACCTGTCATGGTAAATCTCCATAGTAATGGCTACTGGACTTCAGGTTTACAGAGCATTTTCATATTTGCTATATTATTTTAAATGTGCCCTGTGAAATAGAGGGACAGATAGTATTAGTCATGCCCACTTTATAGATTTGAAACCAAATATTAATGTTTGTGTAAGGTGCTGGGGATTCACAAAGGAATGTGGTGCGGGCCAATTCACTGTAAGAGAGGAGACAGATGTGTGTATTTATGTGACTAATATACCGTGTGATCAGTGCGGTTACGAAGGTGCACAGCATGGCCAGGGCAGAGGCGGTTTCCTCTTGGTGTGGACTCTGCAGGTTCAGTGGCCTCCCCACCCACCCAGCCTTGGAGACCTTGCTAATCAATCCCCTTACTCAGCAATTATTTGTTGAGCACCTACTGTATAACTGTCACTGTTCTAGGAGCCTGGAATACATCCTCAAACAAAGTAGATAAAGATCTTTGCCCTTGTGGAGCTTATGTATTAGTCTAGGGAAGCAGATTACAAACAATGTGTGTAATAAGTAAACCATGTGTTAAGGGATAAGAGCTGTGGTGACAAGGAAAGTACGGCAGAGCAGGGAGGCAGAAATGAGTGCGGAGCAGGATGCACTGCTAAAGAAGAGGGCCAGACGTGGTTTCAAGAAGGGGAGATGTGAGTAAAGACTTGACAAGTAGGGGGTTAACTGAGCAGCTCTCTGGGGAAGGGCATTCTTGGCAGAAGCAGGGCTAGAAAGAAGGCCCTAAGTGGGGGCACAGCTGGTGGCATGTGAGGACTAGTGAAGAAGCCCGTGTGGCTGAGCAGATTTAAGAGTTAGCAGGAGAGGTAATGGGGGGCCAGAGCAGGAGGGTCTTGTAGTCTGTTGTGGGGACTTTAGCTTTTACTCTGAATAAAATGGGGGTTTTGCAGGATTTTGAACAGAGGAGTGATGTGATCTGACTTAGTTTTAATGGACTGGAGAGGGAGCAGGACAGAGACAGAGAGGACGTTAGGGATGCTGTTGGCAGTAGATGACGGTGGCTCTCACCAAGTTGGCAGTGGTGAAGAAGGTGCAGCTGGTCAGATTCTAGATATGCTTTTAAGGATTTCTTGACTGCGTGGAGTGTGAGAGAAAGAAAAGTGTCGAGCCTGACTCCAAGCTTTGGAAGCCAAGTAACTAGAAGAATGGAGTTGCCCTTAGTCAAGAAGGAGAAGGCTGTGGATGGAACAGGTTGGGCAGAGATGGTCAGTAGTTCAGTTTGGGACAAGCTGAGTTAGCTTTGTCTGTTCGACTCCGAGTTCTGAAAAGATACTGGGGGTATACATATAAATTTGTGAGTGGTTGGCGGATAGACGGTATTTAAAGACAGATGAAATCATGAGGGGCGTACGTTTAGACAGAAGAGAATCAAAGAATGAGCCCTCGTACCTTACGAAGTTGAGGAGAGAATAAAGTAGGAAAGGAGACCAAGAAGAACCAGGAAGATAAGAGGAAAACCAAGGCAACAAAGTGCAGAAAGTGCTTCAAGGAGGAGGGAGTGCTATCTGTGTCAAATGCTACTGCTAAATTAAGTACAGCAGGGACTGAGAATTCACTGCAGACATTGTGGTGACCTCAAAGTGGAGTGGGGCCGTTCGGGTTTAAGAGAGAATGGGAGGAAAATTGGAGGCAGGCAATATAAACAGCTCTTTCCTTCAAGTTTTGCTGCAAAGATGAGCAGAGAAACAGTAATAGCTGGCGGAGGAAGTGAAGTCAAGAAAAGACAGGAAAAAAAGCTTGATTTTATGCTGTTGGGAATATGCCTATAGAGGATGAGAAATTGATGTGTAAAGAGAAGGAGAGGAAAATTGCTAAAGCAGTATCCTTGAGTAGGCAAAGGGGATCTAGTGTCTCAGTAGAGAGCTTGGCTTTCGATAGCAGCTAGGATAATTCATCTACAGTGACAGGTGGCAAGGTAAGAAAATATGAAGGCAGATGCTGGTAAGTGAGTAGAGGTAGTGGTGGGAGCTGACGAAAATTCCTTTCTGACAGTTTTCACTTTTCTCAGTGAAGTAGGAAGCAAGTTCTCAGCTGACTGTGAGGATAGCAGAGGGGATAGGAAAGGAAATGGTATGTGGTAGTCATCTAGGTCAGAAATTGGCAAACTTTCCTAAAGGGCCAGAGCGAACTGGGTTTTGCAGGCCGCATGATCTCTGTCTCAACTACTCTGGCGTCGTAGCCCCAAAGCAGCTGTCGACAATATGCAAATGAAAGGGGATGTATTCCAATAGAACTTATGTATGAAAACACAAGTGTCCAGCCCGTGGGCCATCGTTTGCCTGAGGTTTGTGGTTCTGTATGGAAAGTGAGAACAGTCCACATGGTTATGGGTGGAGAATTAAATCTGATGTTTTGGCTGAGCGTTGTGACAGAGTGCTCTAAGGACAAGGAGGTTGACAGTGTAAGAAAGGGAGCGATTGTCAGGAGGCCTCTGGAATTTAGGCTGAGCTAGGAGGACACTGAGGGCATCTGAGGGTGAGGATCAATGGATAGGTAGTCCCAGGGGGCCGAAGGATTGTTGGCGTTAGAATACTAGAGGGGTGAGCAGGAAAGAGGACACAGTGGTCAGAGAATAAAGGGGTGCTGGCATGAGTAAGGGGTGCCACGGAGTGAGGGGCCAGCGCGCCTGGGGAACTGGATTGCTGGAGCAGAGGAGGCCACGATGCCAGGGCCTCATCTCTGTACTGAGGTCACAGGAGTTACTGAGCAGACAGAAATGCTGTTAGAGGGAAGGATGGGGTACTCTCCCTTGCTGATTCTATGTGGGGTCTCAATCATTACCAGTCATTAGTACAAGAAGAGTCCTCTCACAGGAATGTCATGGAAAATGTTTTATATAGGTTGGAGTGTGGCAGATAAACAGACTAGAGAACAGCATACACAGGGCACAGAAGTTTAATGCCACTTTTTAGAACTGCAACAAGTTAGCACTGCTGGTGCAGAGAACTAGGATGTGGCAGCAGGAAGATCATCTAGTATAAAGGGTTTAAAAAGTGGACAAGTACAGTAACGCAAAATGTTAATGACAGGGAAAACTGGGTAGGAGGGTAATAGGGGAATTCTACTTCCTGTGTGATTTTTCTCTAAACCTAAAACTGCTCTAATAAAAAATGTTTAAGCAGGTAAAGTTTGGAGACAACTGGGGAGAATGAGAAAGGAAACAACTGATTGCAGAGAATAATAAAAGATCGATAGTGGCACCAAAGGCCCAAAAGAGATTAGAAATCATAAATTTGCATGGTTGGACGTTGTTTTTCATCCCGAAAGTCACCATATAGTAAGTGACAGCACTGTTCAATAAAAACAGTGTTCCTCCCACAGAGTGCTGTCGGGTTGTTGGAAGAAAAGGTGTATGTCTGTGAAACAATAAAATAGGGACAGTGGAGCACTGATTGCTCTAGACACAAGGTTACTACAAGAACTTAAAAAAGAATGAACACTTAAACCTTCCTTGTGGTTAGTCTTCCTCTTAGTCTGAAAATGCTGTATTATGAGACTACTATAGTTAATGTTGAATTCTAGCAATCTAGGATCCATTATCTTAATTACAGCAAAAGGTCTCTTTCTATTGATAGGATTATAAGACAAGAGATGTGACTGACGATGTGAAAAATATTGTACGATTTGTTCAAGAGCATAATTCATCAGCGAGAAATATAAAACACGCAGGTCCTTCTGGGAGATTTACTATGAATATGCTCGTTGACATTTTCTTGGGTAAGTCATCTGTTTTATTTGAGTTAAATTCATTGAAATTGAACATCATTACAAGTACATAGAAAAAATAATCTCTTGTCTATTTCTTTTTTTTTTTTTTTTTTAAAGATTTATTTATTTATTTAATTTCCCCCTCTCCCTTGGTTGTCTGTTCTTGGTGTCTATTTGTTTCTTTGTCTGCTTCTGTTGTCGTCTTGTCTATTTCTTATAGAACTTAATATTCAGGAGTTTCAGAATAAAACCTTTTTGAGTAACAAAAGAAAACCTGTTTTTATGTGGTTTTATAAAATTGCTTTAAGTTACTGAGATAAAGAGTATTCACCCAAAAAGAAGAAAATATTGAAGCGTGTGCAATTTCATCTGAGCAAGCAGAATGCGGCTTGCTCAGAGACCTACCTGCTGATTGACTTCTGGTTCAAGGTGGCAGCCCCAGCATCAGTATCTCCTTTTTTTCTTGAGACCCTATTAAAATGAGAATAAGGAAATAAAATGGAATTTGACCTATAACCACAGAGAACCGGAGAGAGGCTATTGTCAGATTAGAGGTTTTAAAAAATTTTTAGGAAATGGATGGAAACATGGTGACAAATGAAACAAAATAGGAAAAACTGCAGCCCAAAATAAATACAAGAGAGTGTTACAGCGGAGGGGGGGTGATCAGTCAGGCAGAATCTCACCACTAGGCATCAGGCTCACAGTTCAAAGGTCAGAGGGCAGGAGTAAAGGGAGGAAGCTAAAAACAGTGGGGAGCCTGTTAAAAGAACTGCATCAAGTACCTCCCTGGCCTCATCTCTGAATCCCAACAAAGCAGAAACAGCCTAGAAGTAATTCCTAGAACAAAAATAAATCAAGCAACTGCCTGGGAAGTGCAAGGGCAGCTGAGTTACTGGCCAGAGCCCTAGAAGAATGCTTTTGCCATTCCTGACATTTGAGAACTGCCCAGCCCAAAGTCTAGCTCTCCCTACATACCCGATCACAAAGCCTGATGGTTGGATATCCCCATTCAGGGGAAGAATTTTGGGGAAAATAGAACTAGATAGAAAACTGCAGAGGAAACCTGCTTTAAAAAAGTAATGTATCCCCCTAAGGTTAATATAATGGACAATGAAGAGAAAGACAGAAATTAAGTAGAATATTTGATCCTCAGGGATAGAGATAATTTAGAGGGAACTTTTAATTAGTATTGTCACAAAACTTTAGAGATTTAAGATACTGTTTTCTTTAATAATAATAGAATGTTATGGAAAAGAGATAAGGACAAGAAGGAGTTATTGGAAATTTTAAAACTCTGTTGACAGGGAAACAGATGTGGCTCAAGTGATAGAGCTTCCGCCTACCGTATGGGAGGACCTGGGTTCGATCCCTGGGGCCTCCAGGTGAAAAAGAAGAGAAAGCGTGGCTGTGCAGCAAGCCAGTGCCCACGTGGTGAGCCAGTGCCTGCACAAATGTCCCCACAAGTGCCCTTGTGAGCCAGTGCCCTGTGCAAGTGAGTGATGCAGCAAGATGATGATTCATCAAAACAGAGACAAGGGGAAAGTCAAGGTGAAGCGCAGCAGAAACCAGGAACTGAGGTGGCACAATTGATAGGGAACTTCTCTCCCCATCAGAGGTCTCCAGGATCAAATCCCAGTGAATCCTAGAGGAGAGAAAATGAGAAGGAAAGACAACACAGCAAAAACAGCAGGGCGGGAGGAGGGGAAGGGGAGGAAATAAATAAATCTTGTTTAAAAAGAAAACTCAATTGACAGAATAAATTTAGCAGAAGGAAGCAGATATGGCTCAGGCGGCTAGTCCCCACCTACCAAATGGGAGGTCTGGGTTCGGTTCCCAATGTCTCCTGGAGAAGACGTACAAGACGGCCAGCTGACACAAGATGATGTAACCAAAAGGCAGTGAGGAAACACAATGAGAGATGCAACAAAGCAGGGAGTGGAGGTGGCTCAGGCAATTAGCCTTGCTCTCCCACATGGGAGGTCCCCAGGTTCAGTCCTGGTGCCTCCTAGGAAGAGAAGACCGGCACACAACAAATGGACACAGCAAATACAAACAACGGAGGGGGTGGGGAGGGATAAATAAATAAATAAGCAGAAAAGTTGGAAAATGAAGTCAAGAAAATATCCTAAGAGCTGAACAAAAAAGATATATGGAAAATATGAGAGAAAAGATAGAAAAAAACAGTCCTTCAGAGCTGTAAAATCTGATTAATAAAATTTTGGAAATAGACAGTAGGAAAAAGGGTATTATCAAACAAATAATGTAAGAAAATTTCCCAGGGTGGAAGAGAAAAGCCTTCAGATTAAAAGGCCCATTGAATGTTAAATGGAATGCCTTTTTTAAAAATTAATACATATCTCTGTGAAATTTGAGAGTACCAAGAGTAAAATAACATCCTTGAAAGCTTTTGAAAAGAAAAAACTTACCAAAACCAGCCTGGCATCAGATTAATATCAGCAACTCTCGTGACTAGAGAAGGCAGAGAAAGTGCACATTGTATGATACGATACACAGAGCAGCTAAACTCTGGGTCCACTGAGAAGAAGTTACTGAATCACAGCTATGCCGCAGGTCTAATAAGCCATCTGCAAATTGAAACTGAAAGGCAAGCAAACAAATTTGTTTCAAAGAACACAAATGTTACTTCTGAACAATAAAAAAAGAGAATGGTACCTAGAAATTCCAGAGAGCAAATTATACAAGAAAACCAAGGTCAAATGTACAACGAAGGATATTGTAATATGGTTTTGAGTGATTGGTAAAACGTACAAGAAGATAATCTATCTGACCCGGATGCAGTAAACATTGTCCTTTGGGTTGCACAACAGCCATGATGTTCCAAGTAGGGGACAGAAGCTTGTCATAATATAAATACTGTGTGTTAGTTACTACAATTAGAATCATTTATAGACTTTAACATGGTTACAGAACAGGACAGGGTATAAATGTCAATCTTCACAGTATAAGTATAAAAGTACAATAAATAAAAATAAAAGAAAGGGTGGGTACAGAGGAGGCTTGGGATGCTAGTAAACTCTACGTAGTGGGGTGGAAGAGTGGTCAGAAACTATCTATAGATAATGAGGCAAGAAATAGAGGTTTCTCTAATTATATCATTTATAGTTACAAAAGTAACCAATAGATGAACCAAGATAATTTTATAACTAGCAATGTTTGGGGAAGGATGGGTGATGTAAGTAAGATAAAGCCTTACCTTTCATAATATGGAGTAAATAGATAAATGTGAGGTGCTAAGCCTGGCTAGCAGAATTACCCCACAGTTAAGGGTTTTGTATGTAGGTAACCATTAAAAGAGCTTAAAACAAAAACTGTTTAAACCGTGATTGCCGTGGAGAAATGAGTGAGACTGGAAAGAGGAAAGATGGAGCAGAGAAATGTTGCTTTTAATTATAAAACCTTCAGAACCACATTTTATTTTTCCAATATACATGTTTTATTTTGATTAAAAATATATTAAGCAATTAATTAGGTAATCCGTTTTGAAAATCAGTAGCCCAAATTGGAGTAGGAAGATGGTTTGCTCAGTTTCACAGTTGTGTTTCTTCTGGATCTGCTCATTCCCTCAGGCAAAAGCAGCTCCTGCTGGGCTTCTATCCCTGGATTCTGGCCTTCTCCTACTTTGGACCTCTTTTTGTTTGCAAGGGGTTGCAGATAAAACAATTAAAACAGTGATACATGATACTCCACATTCCACTATGTAGAAAACTGAAAAATGCAAATAACTCCAGAAAAAAGTACTGCTGGTATTTTAATGTGTTTCTTCACAGTTATGTATCAATTTTATATACAATTTTATTCTTATTTAACAAGATATAAACATTTTCTTAATCTTTTATTCTTCCTAATAGTTTTTAATAGTTAATGATATATTGAGGAAATAAGTGTATTTAGGTAGTCCTTATTTTAGTGTGTATTTTCCTATTACAAATAATGCTGTGATAAACTAGCCTTTAAACCTTTGACTCTTCCTCTGATTACAGATTATTGCATGAGACATTTTTTTCTGGCACGTTTTTTAGTTTGTTAGCTCTTAGGTGTTTTACGAAGCTTGTTTATGTCATCCAGCTTTTTCAGTTACTCTCAGCTACTGCTGGGATATGGGCTGCTTAGTCCATATTAGCCAGCCCACCATTACCAGAAGCAGGAGTCCTGCCATTCTGTGATGTGACATTTCAGAGGTACACATCATTTGGAGAAAGAAAAACTTGAATAATTCAGCACCTATGTCCAGAAGCCATCTAAAATTTATAACCATGTAATTATTGGCAACTCTTAAAGTAGAGCTGAAGCTTTACAAAGTACAGTTAATTTTGATTTTGATCATTGTCGCAGGGTTTGTTGAGTAGATTGGTATAATAAAATTGTGTTTATGATGAAGACATCAGTCATTACAGCAGCTTGGAAAGGAACCAAAGGACTCCAGGCCACTGTGGGGCTCTCAGCTTGCCGGAGAAAGAGGGAAGTGTACACATTCTCTGTCAAACACAGACTTAAATACTAGGATTATGACAAGTAGCAGGTTCATGAACCAAACTAAAGATGATATTTATAAAGTTTATTGTCAAGAATGTTTTGTAACTAAATCAGAAATGCACAATTACCCTAATATATCAAAGTGATATGAAACTAGTGTAGTTTATACAAACTTGCTTTAATTTCTTAGCTCTAATGTACTTTTATAAGCTGTAATTGTAATGTTTTAAACTGACAAACTTTATTTTGCTCCTATTTCAATCAATGCATCTTTAAAAAGGTGAGAAAAATACACACAACCATAGAAATTTCAGGGTTGTTTTTTGTGGGGGGGTTTTAGTTTTGTTTTTGTTTTTTCTGTTTTCTCAAAATATTCTCATTTTACAAAAATGTGTGTCTATTTGCACCATGGCTTTCCCTATGGAATATATTGTCTATTCCATTTATCCAGATTTACCCATAAATATCTTTTTCAGCCTCTATTTGAAGGTAGTAATGTACTTAACATTTGCTAATCTGACTTCTTGTACCTTCTTATCAGGGAGTAAGAGTGCAAAAATTCAGTCGGGGATCTTTGGAAAGGGATCTGCTTATTCACGGCACAATGCCGAAAGACTTTTTAAAAAACTGATACTTGACAAGATTTTGGATGAAGACTTATACATCAATGCCAATGATCAAGCAATTGCCTATATCATGCCTGGGGAGAAAGCCCAAGCTATACTAAATGGGCATTTAAAGGTATGGCATTTAAAATGCTTATTTTATTATCTCATGAGTGGCCAAAAAATGTATTAACTGCAAATTTTAGTGTATTACCCAAAGCTTATGATTACTGAATGGCCTCTATGAACGTATTCTGTTCCTAATTTGGAAAGAGATCTTAAAGTTGAACCCAAGTAATGTTGACACCCATCAAAATGAATTTATTTTATTTAAGATTTATTTTTTATTTACCCCCCCAATTGTCTGCTCTCTATGTCCATTGGTTGTGTGTTCTTCTGTGACCTCTTCAATCCTTATCAGTGGCACCTGATAAGGTGTTTCTTTTTGTTGCATCATCTTGTTGTGTCAGCTCTCCATGTGTACAGCACCATTCCTGGGCAGGCTGCACTTTCGCACTGGTCGGCTCTCCTTACAGGGCACACTCCTTGCACGTGGGGCTTCCCTATGCAGGGGACACCCGTGTGTCAGGGCACTCCTTGCGCTCATCAGCACTGCGCATGGGCCAGCTCCACACGGGTCAAGGAAGCCCGGGGTTTGAACCGCAGACCTCCCATGTGGTAGGCAGATGCCCTTTCCATTGGGCCAAGTCCGCTTCCGCCATCAAAATGAATTTAATGGGTGATCAGCTCACTAACTCCTCATACATTCATTGAATAAACATTTATCAAGAGGCTGTTCTGTGTTAGGCACTGGAGCTATAAAGCTGGAAAACACACAGCGCTTTTTCCTAAGGGGCTTGCTCTCTTCTTGGGCAAAAGGAAAGTGCAAAATAATAAATGGAATCGAGCATTAAATAAAGCCCCTGTTTGGGTTCAAATGTGCACATCCCAGCCCTCTGATTTCTTTCTCTCTCACGAAGGTAGACTTCATGGAAACAGAAAACTCCAGCAGCATGAAAAAACAAAAAGCTTTAGTAGCAAAGGTCTCTCAGAGGGAGGAGATGGTTAAGAAATGTCTTGGAGAACTTACAGAAGTCTGCAAATCTCTGGGAAAAGTTTTTGGTGTCCATTACTTCAATATTTTTAATACTGGCACTCTCAAGAAGCTTGCAGGTGAGTGTGTGGGGGTCTTCTGATATGTGGCACAAATTAATAAGCTAAAAACTCGTCTTGCTAAGGAACTTTTTAAGTGCATAAATTCTCAGTCTTTATTGTTGTTATTTGATCTCTGAATCAAAAGCTCAGAGAAACAGTTTAAGCTCATTGTTGAGATAAAATATCTTTAAAATATATTTTGTACCGTACTTGTTATTCAGACATCCGGTATAATCTTAATTTTACCCTTTTCCCTATTTAGGCCTGTTGTTAGGATAGCGATCATTGTAGTCTCTAAAATCGGATTGATATTTTGTTTCTTAATGATTTTTTGTTGGTTATTTGCCTGCTTTACTATGTTTAGCTGTGTTATGTACTTATGTCTGTGATGAAGAGCTAAGTGCCTTATGAAAAGAGAGGGTGTTTTACTGTTCTTTGAATCTGGTTCCAGCATACTGCTGTGTCTTCAGTTAATCAATACTTGCTAATGAAAGTTATTTATACAGTTGCAGCTAGCTTAATCCAGAATTTCAATAATAAAATCCCTGGAAAAATAAGTTGTTCACAGAGTCAGCTGACTGTTATACACTGCCTTCTATAGCCTCCCTTTATAAAATCTCATACTCATCGTGCCTCTCTTTTCCATTTCCACTCCTCCCACAGCAGGTCTTTACAGTATTTCATTGACGCTAAAATGCCATCTATTTTCAGGCACTGTTATTTTAAGGACTTCTAAGAAAGAAAAAGTTCTGCTAATTAAACTCTGACAGTGCTTTTATTGAAATAATTAGTTTTTACTTATTTAGACATAGATTTTTATCATCTATAACCCTATGTGTATATAAAACATGTTAAGTTGATTTAGGAATGTGTAAAAATTCACATTAAAGTCTGACTCTTCTGAATCAGTTTTTGACTCAGTTGTTCATGTCTTTTTTCTGCCTCATGTCATCAAGAATGTTAGCAAGACAGCTTTGTTGTTTTTTTTTTAAATTCTTTCTGCCTCCCAGTCTCCAGATCTATTACTGATTCTCCATAGTGCCATGGGATTTAACCTTCTAAAAGACAAATCTAATCCAGGAGCATAACTATTTAAATGGCTTCATATCATCTACTGGATAAAGTCCAAATTCTTTTGTGTAGCTTAAAATGCTCTTCATGATTTGGCTCTTGGTTACTCCTGTTGCTTTCCACCTTGTACTTTTTTTTTTTTAATTAATTTTATTGATACATTTTAATAAAGCATACAGTTCATCCAAAGTGTGCAGTCATTGGTATTTGGTATAATCACTTAGGTGTGCATTCCTCACTTCAATCGTTATTAAAGCATTTTCATTATTTCAATAATAATAATAAATAAAACAGACAAGAAAATTCATTGTCTCTCAATCTCTCTCTGCTTCCCCTGCTGTACATAGCTGCTATTTCTGGCTATTCTTACACGTTTTTTTATTTTTAGGCAGTTTTATTGAGATATATTCACATACCATATAATCCAATGTGTATCATCAGCGGCTTTTAGTGTAATCACAGTGTTGTGCATTTATCACCACAAAAAATTTTAGAACAATTTCATTACTCCAAAAAGAAAGACTCCACACCCCTTAGCAGTCACCTCTCAGTCCCTCTCTCCTTCCCCAGCCCCACATAACCACTAATCTAATTCCATCTTTATAAATAAGACAGCGTTTTTTAAGAGTGTGCCATTGTATTCCCCAGGATTTTCACCAAAACCTCTGTCACCACTCTGAATGTTCTGATGGTGGCCATCTCTGAATGATACCAGAAGGTGTCAATGGAAGGTCGCACATCTCTCAGTAGCAAGATACTCTAGGTATCTCCTTTTTTTTTTTTTTTTTTTAAGTTTTTTAAGGTGCTTAGATGCTTGCAAAAACCTGCAGAATTTTTGTTCATTTCCTCAGAGGCAGAATTTTGCTTTATTAATGCCAAATGTACTCCCTATTACTCTAGGTTTCTATGCTTTTCTGCATTCACGTTCATGTTTTCTTTTCAATGCTGATCACAGAATAGTCTTTTTTCAGACATTTCTATGGCAGTTAAACTCTACACGTGAGACACAGCAAAGCAATGATATTTTTGACGCCACCCGTATCAACAGCGATGACTGAGTTCTCACGTGCTCAGGCAATAACAGCCACCTTACAGCTGCCATTTGGCCATCAGCAGGTGTACAATACATCTTGGTTTTGAAAATGCTAAAATATGAAAATCATGAGTCTTAGAATCGATGGTATTTTATTCCTAGGCTGTTAGTGTAGTTTCCTAACTCGTTTTCTTTCTTCCAGATGTGAATATGATATACATTTTAATCTCTCAGAAACTCTAGTAAAACTGTAACAGCTCTGCAGCTCAGGATAAAGTGTACATTCTATCAAGGTGTTACATTTCTACTTGCCTCTCCAATGTCATCTTCCACTACCCCCTTCAGAAACCTATCTTGTCCTACAGCCCTTTTCCCCCTAAACATAGGAATGATGTGAAAATTACAGATTTGAAAGGAGTGAAAATCCACCCATTTGCTCAAGTCAGATACATAGAAATTATTATGCCCTTGCTTGCCATAGAATTCATCAGCAAATCCTACAGCCCCAGCCTCTAAAACTTGTCAGAAACGGTCTTGTTCATCTCCACTAGTGGAGTTCTAGTGTAATCCATCCCTGCTTAGTCCTGTAGTAGCTTCTCCCAGGCTCCCAGTTTCACTCTCTCCCTTTCCCATCCACTTTCCATAACGGCAGCCAGAGTCATCTTTAAAAATACAGGTGTGTCTAGCTACAAGGCTGATGTGCCATCCATATGCAGAGGACTCCTAACCAACTACTTGTTAATGCCGTCATAAAACACTTGCTTCCCCCTCATGGGAAAAGGCTAGAGGAAGAACAGGTTGGTTTGGGAAGAAGCAAGAATTTGGCGATGACCTCACTGCATAGGACACACATGTCTGGAGTACAGAGAAGGCAGAGCTAGAACTCGAATGTGCGTATTCTCTGCAAACACATGGTCTTGCACCTCGCTGAGCCTTGAGCACGATGGCCAGGGCAAAGTCTGATTAAACTCTTGAGGCAGAAAGTGCTGGTCCCACCCATTAGGTTTCTCCACATGGCCTTGGCTGTCTCCCACCTCCTGCCCTGGCTTCTCCCCCTTTGCAGCTGGAGTGGGAAGATGGGCTCCTGCTTCTCCACCCGTCCGCTGCCTCTCATGATGCTAACTTCGCCTTTCAGAAAATCGGTCCCTGTGCCCAGGGCTTTGCAGTTAGTTGGCACTTAACAAACGTGTGCCGAGTGGGTGGGTGAGCTTGGATTTTGCGGGTTCTCCGTGGTTATTAATTTAAATTCTTAATTTTATTCCCATGCACAGAATCTTTATCTTCTGATCCTGAGGTTTTGCTTCAGATTGATGGTGTTACTGAAGACAAACTGGAAAAATACGGTGCAGAAGTGATCCCTATATTACAGAAATACTCTGAGTGGACATTGCCAGGTTCAGTATACCGCGAATATGTGTTTTCTGAAAGCTTGTCTTGATGCAAGTGGCGCATCTCACTGGGTTAGAACTGCCTGGTTTCTGGGTTACTACTCCCTCACCTCGTCCCACTGAAGCTCGGCGGCAGCCCACAGTGGTGCCAGGCATCTTGAGAGGGCACTAAGGGTTTCGGTATTGGGGTGCCAGTTACTGAACCTGCTAATGGGAGCCAGAGAGGACTTTTGAACCCAGGCGGTGTCGGTTCTGTTGGGAATCAGGGGCCCTGGGTGCCCATCTCAGTCCTGCCACCATCTCCCTTTTTATGATCCTTGGCAGGTCAAGGATAACCTCTCTGTGCTTCAGTTTCCTTATGTCAGGAAGCATGTCTAAAGATGAAATTAAAAGAGTAGAGTTTAAATGTTTTGAAAATATGAACATGTAATTGGGATGCCAAGTTGTCTTTTATCATTAGTCATTGAAAGAATCTGCCCCCGTGAGTGCATCATTAGCAACTGTTCCCGAAGGTGACATTAGCTGTCAGTGTGCACCTCTACTTATAAGCTCATCACTGAGCTATAGAAAGCATTGACTGAGGGAAAATTGTTAGCAGTTTTGTTGTAGGAGATATGAAGAGTGCACAAGTTTTATGCCCTCCTCTAACGAATCACTACACGACAAAAAACAACAGAAAAGCCAAGTTAAATGTTTATCCTATTCCTAGAACACCAAGGAGGGTGAGAAATGTGAGCATGTATTTTAAGTTTTGTCTCTCCACAATCATGTTTTATCCTTTAGTAAAATGCTGAAAAGTAGGGTTTCTTTCATTCCTGTATTACAGTCATCCCATTAAAAGCTTTGCTTTGAATACATTCAAAAAACGAAGCATCTTTTGTAGTGACTGGTTCAGAAGGGGGTTTTGCAGACAGAAGACAAGGATGCTTTGCAGAAACAGCCCAACAGGGTGAGGATTTATCGAGGGCCCTGTGCCAAGCACTTTGCCTGGTTTTCGTCATTTAATCCTCACAACACCCATTTTACAGGGAAGGAGGGAGGCTCTTCCATTTTTCCAAAGTCACGCCGCTAGGATGACAGAGCTCTTTACCCAGCGCTGCGCGGCTTTCCCGTGTGAACCAGAGCCGGCCAGATAAGGAGGCCGTGCCTGCCACAGAGGAGCCCAGGGCCCATCACGCGCTTCCTGCCAGGCAGAGCGCGCCTGCGGCTGAACCAGACCACGCAGGAAACATGTCTGCAGAAAGTGGTGACACGATCACTGTGACCAGGGAGCGGTCATGCTTTCTCTGTGCCTTGGGATGCAAACACCTATGGAAATTACACCGTCTATGCAAATGTGTGCTTTCACATAGACCCATTTCCTGCAAGGTTCACAGCTCTTATGCAAAAAGGTGTTTTTTGTCTGTAAAGAGTAACATATGGTCTAGAATTCTCTGATGTTTATTTACTAAGTAGCTATTATTCAAGGATGAAGCAGAGTACTTTATATTTTCCAAAGAACGTAACAGCATTAATTGCCCAATCAATAACAGGGCCACAGGCCATACACAAGAGTGTGTGAGGTAAACCTGATGTCTCTTAATTAAGTTAAAGAGTATCACGAGTTTTTTTAAATGAATTCTGATTCCCTTTCATTAAAATAAATTGCCATTGAGCATTCTGGGGCTTTGTGAAATAAGAAATGTTCTGCTCTTTTTTGTTTTCTTTCTTTTTTTTTTTGACATTCCCCCCTTTTTCTTTATTTTTAAAGAAGGTTCAGATTACAGAAAAGTTACACCAAAAATATAGGGGATTCCCATTTACCTCACCCCCTCCCATACTTTTCCCCCATTAGCAACATCTTCTTTTGGAGGAGGAGGAGGAGGAATGGGAGATTGAACCCGGGACCTCTTACATGGGAAGGCGGTGCTCAACCACTGAGCAGCACCCACTCCCCAGCTTTCCTTAGTGTGGTACATTTGTTACAATTGATGCGCACAAATTGAAGCATTGCCACTAACCATGGTCTATAGTTTACATTATGGTTTACACTTTGCACCACACGATTTTATAGGTTTTGACAAAATATATAATGGCCTGTATCCACCATTGCAAAGTCATGCAGAACCATTCCATTATCCCCAAAACGCCCCATGTTCCACCTCTTCTTCCCTCTCCCTCCCCTCAGAACCTCTGGTGACCACTGCCTTTCTATGAATGTTACAAGGAAATGTTCTATTCTTGCTGAATTACCAAATCTGAATCACAGGCAGACACCAGGAAAGCAGCTTAGGTGTCAGGTGGCCCGGAAACCCTGGTGTTTCTCTTCACATAGACTCAGAACCAGCCCAGTACTGTCTGTAATGTCTGCGTTGTGTCCACTTGTAGCTGACAGCGATTCCCCACGTCTAAGCCTGTCCAGCAGCAGAGGCCCTGGAAGAAATGCCACTGAGGAGCTGGAGGAGGAAACACCCACATCTTCTCACTACTTTGCAAATAAAACCAAAAATGAAAGAAAGAGGAAAAGGATGTCAGCTTCCCAGAGGGCTAAGAGGAGAAAAACTGGTTACCGTGGTTCTAATGCAAAGGGGTATGTTCTGTGAAGTCTTTTGCAATGCAGGGTATAAGGGAGAAAAGTGCAAGATTCTAACTACTCTGGTTCGCTCTGAAGCCCTTATCAAAATAAGCCATATTTAAATATTGCCTCTTCAGCCTGTAGAGGGATGGCGAAGGTCTGGTCTAAAATAAACATTTGTTCAGATTTTTTTTTAAGTATCTACTGCTAGGTTAATATGACTCAAGTTTTCTAATTTGCAAAGACTCCAGTTTCAACTCTACCATAGACATTTTTTTTGGTGATAATTGCCCTTCTTAAGAGACTTTTCCACCTAAAATGCTAAAACATATACCATGCAAGTAAATAACAAGTTTTGTTTTCTCATCACTTTTATGACTCTGCCAATACTTGCTGCATTGCTTTTATTGCTGCAAAATTCTGCGAGCCTCCCCGACAGAGGCTTGTCCACACTCCCTGCCACTCCTTAATGCCTTGGTGGGAGGATCAGAGAGAGGAGGCTGCCACAGAAAAAACAAAGTGCAGTGAAGCCAGGCATCTTCAGGGGCTGCCTAAGTGGCGTAAGTCCTCCCTCTCCCGCCTCGCTGGGCCCGTGTGCTTGGGAGGCTCCCTGCACACCAAAAGGACAAAGCTAGCATCGTCATGTGCTCAGCAGTGACCTTGGGTGTCTCGTGTCTTCGTGCTGCATTCCTCCTGATGACCCCTTTTCCTTGCCTTCTGCACGGGTGTCCTCTTTTTCTGCCTTAAACGTGAGGTCTGGCAGGATCCTGACCAGCCCATAAATCTGGAGCACGTGGCCCCCAAATAGCTGCATATTGTAACAGAATTGCTTACAGAAAAAGGAAACCAAGTCCTTAGGAAGCTTTGCAAGCTTTTGTGTTTTCTTTTGAAGTTTTTCTACCTCTTCTTCTGGGTAATAAAAAACAAAAATTGGGTGAGGGAAGAGAAAGGAAGGCAAATGTTACCAAATTGTCATTTTCTTGTTAAACCCATAAACAAGCATCTTGTATGTGCTAATCCTTCTGCCAGGATACAGAAATTAAAGGCTTTGGTAAATGTTAGTTTAATTTTGTGGTTTTTAGTGCGCAAGTGACCAGCAGATGTTCTTCAGTGGGGACATTTTCTTATTTTCTTCATTTATTCCTCCAGTTTGGGAAACACTCGTTTCCTAAGTAACTCACGCGGAACAGAAGGAGACCTTCAGAGGCAGCTGGTCCAGCCCCCTCGGGTTTGTGGCAGGGAAGCTCAGTCCTTGTCAGCCTGGTTGGGGACAGGCAGAAGTGGGGTTGGACAAGGGGTCACCCGTGCCCGCGTGGAGCACTTTGGCTTCTGCACAGTGTCTGTGGTTATTCCTGGAAGGACAAGATGACCTGCATCTCACTTTTACTTAGCTGTTAGGACAAAGCCGTAATGTAGGGTTCGTTGCCATCGACTCCCTAATTTCGTTTTAACAACTTTCATTTATTCTAAGAGTATTTTCTTCTAGACCCAAACCTAAGTAAGAAGCAGTAAAACTCTCACTTGTCCAAAAGCCTCACATTACCAATTTTGGTGTGGTTTTTAATTAGCCTACGTGTTTAAAATAGGATTCTTTTCTAATTCCTACTGGCTAAGTTCAGTAAGTTTTTTGTTTTGTTTTGTTTTTTAACTCTTGCAGCAGTCTCTTTAAAAAGAAAAAATAGAAACCAGCTGTCTTCGTATCTGTGCCCCATTCTGCTTACCTGGTTGAGTCCCTGTGCAGTGACAGAATAAGCGGGGCTCTCTGCCAGAGACCTGACCTCTCCATCCTACCCGCGGAGCTTTACCTCTTCACAGTAACACAATGAGCCAGTTGTGCTCCGGGCTCACTGAGCGAGAGGAAAATGGATGGCCCGGGTGAAATGGAGGCTGCTGTTGGCAGATTCGTTCTGTAAATCAACACTAACAGCAGGTTTTCACTCGGGGCTTAATTTCTCAGCAGGAAATCAACATAGGGAAACTTAAGGCTGCTTCTCAGCTGATTTAGAATGGGTGGCACATCTTGCCATGTTCTGTAGTAAAATTGCCCTGGAGCAAGAATTTTAAACTGTTGAAAAGCCACTCTTCCCCCACCACCCTACCAGATGGTTCTTACCTATGGGCTGGTGGCTGTGATACCCTGGCCCCTAACTCAGAGCTGGGAGGCCACTTGCGTGTCCTGATGCTATGGAATTGATGTTGGGCATGAATTCAACCCAATTACAAAGCAGCGAGAAGTACTTGCATAGGAAGAGGCTCCTGTAGCTAAAGCTGCTCTAGTCCGGTATACATGCTAGCCCTGTGAAATTTTTTTATTCTGTTGGGGATAAAAGCTGTTATCTTCAGGTCAGCAAGGGAAGTGAGGTGCTAGAAGGACTTTGTGATAGGCCCTGGCAGGGGCTTCTTCCCTGCCTTTAAAAGGCAGAGTGGGAGGTGAGCGCTGGCAGAGAGCTTGGAGCAGAGGCAAGCCACGGAGCCCACTGCTGGCGACGTGGCGCTGACAGAGGCGAGCCAGACCTCAGCGGCTGGGCCAGAGCAGCTCATGTCACCCTCCCCGGCGAGCCCCGTCGGCAGCCCTGCCCGCAGCGCCACTGCACCACACCCGCCCACCTGGCAGGCAGCCGGCCCCAGCACGGGACCCCGGCTCTGCCCCCATCTCCACTACCCACAGAGCCACCTCTCCTCACTGTGCAAGTACAGCAGTCCCACGGCCTGCAGGGACTCGGGGCCTTAAAACGAGCTCTTTTCACTTCCTTCATTTGGCTGGACTAGATCAGGGCACGTGGATCTCAGCTCTGCTGTCCGGAGGAGGAATCTGGTGATAGGCTGCAAAAGGGGTGGGCGGGCGGAGGGCACGAGGTGTTGGCCACAAGGGACAGAATTGGGAAACAGTCTCTGACATTTTAGAAAGGCAAATTAGGACAGATTTGTGTGGAGGGCGGCACGGCTTCATTGCTTGAGTAATAGAGGAAACCCTCCTCACCCAAGGGGCGCACGGGGCAGAAAACGCAGACAGAAAAGACAGAGGAGGCTCACCCAAGGGGCGCGCAGGGCAGAAAACGCAGACAGAAAAGACAGAGGAGGCTCGGGAGGCTTAGCCCCATGCCAGGAAAGGAAGAAGCTTGTTCACTTGTTTCTCTTTAAGATTTTAATTTTCTTTTCTTTTTCACATTTTAGGGCATCTACCACAAGCAGAAAGATCTCGTCTAAATCTAAGTCCTCCAACACATCTGCGTCCAGCTCTGCCTCGTGTGGTTCTCCTGCGATTTCAGGAGTTGTTAGAAAACTGGGGATTATGGCTCCACCAAAGCCTAAAAATAGACCATTTCTTAAGCCTTCATATGCATTTTTATAACAACCAAATCACAACATACATAGATCTTATTTCTTGTTTGTCAGCATCTGACCATCTGTGAATTTAAAACTGTTAGTCTTATTATATCATTTGTAATTTTTTTTACCCAGTAAATATTAATATTTAAATAAATGCTTGGGGTGGTAGTTCTTATTTTTAAAATAAACATTTTTCTTTTGAATAAGCATGATTTGCTGCCACTGCAAGTGCTGAGGCTGTTGTTTCTCAGAATGTCTGAAACAGCAGCTGAATCATCTCAGTGAGAGAAATTCTAAGCACAACTTGAAACCCAGAAGCCAAAGGAAAAGACTTAGACGTGTGACATTGGGAAACTGTAAAACTTTGTGTAAGACAGTGTAAACGAAGTGAAAAAGAGAAATGACAGAGAACATGTATTACAAAGAATTAATATCCATAATATATAAAGAATATCTATAAATTACTTAGAAAACAGCCCAGTAGAAAAATGGACAAAGAATGTGAATAGGTATTCTTAGAAGGAATACAAATGGTCCACAAATACGTGAAAGGTCCTCAATCTCCCTTATTAAAAATGTAAGTCAAAGCAATGAGATACCATTCTTTTGTCTCATCAGGTTTGGCACTCGACGATATCCTCATATCCAGAGTAAACAGGAGTGGTCAGACAGATTCATATTTTACTGAAATTATATTAATGTTGATATAGTCCCTTTTTTATTAAGGAGGACTTATTTTTTAAGACTATCCATTAATAGGCTGGTTGGCCAAAGTCTTAAGGTGCACTTTGGAGCCTTTTTTTTTTTTTAAGATTTATTTTTATTTCTTTCCCCCCGCCCTTGTCTGCTATCTGTGTCCATTCGCTGATTGTTCTTCTGTGTCCACTTGCATTCTTGTCAGCAGCACCAGGAATCCACGTGTCTTTTTGGTGCTCTCCATGTGTGCAGCACCTCTCCTGGGCAGGCTGTGCTTTTTTCACACAGGGGCGGCTCTCCTTCCAAGGCACACTCTTTGCTCATGGGGCTCACCTACACGGGGGACACCCGTGTGGCACAGCACTCCTTGCACGCATCAGCACTGCACATGGACCAGCTCACCACACGGTTTGAACCCTGGACCTCCCATGTGGGGCGGACGCTCTATCTGTTGAACCACATCCGCTTCCCTGGAGCCTCTTTTTGAGGTACTGGGGGCTGGGGCTCAGGACCTTGTATGTGGGAAGTCAGCACTCAACCACTGAGCCACACTGGCTCCCCAGAGTTGGTTTTATTGTTTTGCTTGTTTATTTTTGTTGTTTTTCAGGGGGCACAAGGAGCTGGACCCAGGACCTCCCATGTGGGAGATGGGCACTCAACTGCTTTGAGTCATGTCCACTCCCTTGCTAGAGCCTTGATGGCCAGTTTGGTGTCCACGTCTCTTCTTGGCCTCAGGCAGGAGGGTGGAGCCGGGAGGCCCCAAGCCAGGCCAGCAGTGTTGAGGAGAGTTGGTGGGAGCCTGTGACCTTCCTCCAGGGACTCGGCTCTGAGGTGGACCCTTACCCATCCTGAGGAGCCACCTTCAGAGCTGCAAACCTACTTCCCGCCACCTGCGGCACTTGGCTTCAGTTTAATTCAGGGGGCTGGCCAGACAGGAGTCTGCCGGAGGCTGAGCACTATTGCGCTATTGCACCAGTACGCCTTCCAGAGCCCCGTGTTTCCAGGAATGGCTCGTGGGGAGATGATGCGTTTTCAGAGATACCATCTTTGTGTCAAGCCCTGACTCATTTGTCAAGAGGACTGCCTCTGGAGTGGGGGTGGGGAGGTGGGGACAGAGGACAAAGTAGCCAGGAGGTGAGGCTCTTGGGATAATGTCCCCAGCACCAGGTCACCTTGGAAAGCAGCTGGTCCTGAGGCCATTCCACCACCTGTTCCCCACTGGAGGGACAGACTCAGCAGAGCTGCTGCCATGGGCCTTGGGGCCCTTTCCCCGCTCTGACTCCATCACTCATTCGTTTCCTGGGCCCCCCACAGGCAAGGGGGATGTGACTTACCCGCTCCAAGTGTGCGCGCCCCTGCTGCAAGGGGCATCCCGGGCACTGGGGGCAGTGTGCAGGCGGGCGCAGAGGCTGTGAGCTGGGACAGCATACCCCCAGCCCTGAGAAGGACAGGAGGCTTGACTTGCTCAAGACCAAATGGCCGCAAGTGGCAGAACCAGGCCCCGCCCAGCTCCTGAAAGACTCCTGGTTGGAACAGGCGCTGCTCAGCCATGCATGCCCCAGGAGCAGGCATAGAAAATACAAGCTGCCTCTTCCCTCCAGCTCTGCCCCCAGCCTTCCCGTGCACCCAGGGAATGTGGCCGTGGGCATTTAGGGTAAAGCACAGAGACCCCGGAACCAAGGCCCAGGGCCCCTGGCGACGGGAGAGCTGCTCCCCAGGCACAGAGCTCCAGCCTGGAAGCCCTCCCCACCACCTTCCTGGGAGCAGGAAGGCCTGCGGGAGGGCACGGGCCCAGGGCTCTCCACAGAGGCCGCCCTCTGTCGCCCGCGCCTTTGCCCCTTTGGAGGGCTCAGGGAAGCTTGGAATCCGACTTGCAGCTGCACACGCCCCAGCTGTAGGCCCCTGCGCACCTCCGGGGACAGGGAGCCTATTACCTCCCAGAAGAGGATGAACATCAAGGGCAGTTCCGGGGAGTTTCACATAGTTCAATTCACCCCTTTAATCCCCCCAGCATCCCTGGGAGCAGGCACATGCTGTTAGCCTTTTTTTGATGAAACTAGAATTCAGGGAGGTTATGTCATGTGCCCAATCCACACAGCTAGGAAGTGGTAATAAGTAGAACAGCAGCTTCTTGGTTTTTCCTCGAGTCCCCGTGTACATCTTGTCCTGGTGTAGTAATTAACGCAGCTCCCTTTCCTTCTCAGAAGTGCTCCAGTTTGGGCAATAAAGCACGTGAGCCTAGGAATGTTCAGGAATCTGAACAACCCGGTACCCCCGCCTCATCTGGCCATCCACAGCCTCCAGGCCTGTGCTCTTGCTTGCTGCAGGCTCCAGGGACAGGCTCAGAATTATCAGCCAGCACAGCTGAGCTGCGGTTTTTCTCCAGAAGAGGAAGCAGGCTGTGGTCCAGGCCCCCTCGTTCTTCAGAAACGGCTTCTTCCCGTGCCGCAGCCTGGAGCTGTTTGCGTTCCAAGGCCTGCGCTAGCCTGGGTGGCTCCCAGCACCCCAGGCCCAGCTCTGCCTTGGGCGGTGGCCTGGGTTAGGGAGCGGGCAGCACCCAGGCCCTCACCCAGCCCTGGGCAACCACCCGGCAGGGGCCTGCGGGCAGAGGGGCACCGACTGTGATCCCCTGTGGAGAGCGGCTGCGGCCCCTTCCCCCGCTTGCAGCAGCCACAGCCCACAGGCAGTTCAAGGGCCCCAGGCCTGCCCCCGGGACCCCAGGCCTGCCCCCAGGACCCCAGGCCTGCCCCCAGGACCCCAGGCCTGCCCCCAGGGCCCCAGGCCTGCCCCGGGACCCCAGGCCTGCCCCCAGGACCCCAGGCCTGCCCCCAGGACCCCAGGCCTGCCCCCGGGGCCCCAGGCCTGCCCCAGGACCCCAGGACTGCCCCCGGGACCCTAGGACCCCAGGCCTGCCCCGGGACCCCAGGCCTGCCCCCGGGGCCCCAGGCCTGCCCCGGGACCCCAGGACTGCCCCGGGACCCCAGGCCTGCCCCTGGGGCCCCAGGCCTGCCCCCAGGACCCCAGGCCTGCCCCGGGACCCCAGGCCTGCCCCCGGGACCCCAGGACTGCCCCGGGACCCCAGGCCTGCCCCCGGGGCCCCAGGCCTGCCCCCAGGACCCCAGGCCTGCCCCGGGACCCCAGGCCTGCCCCCGGGACCCCAGGCCTGCCCCGGGACCCCAGGCCTGCCCCCAGGGCCCCAGGCTTGCCCTGCGGGCGTTTGGATGCCAGGGCTCCGTTCCTGCAGCTCCGGGCAGCGCCAGGGCTGCGAAAACAAGCACTCTTGGCCTCCACAAAGCTCCTGCTACCCCCCACAGCCTCTCCCCACACTGCAGGTCTCCCCAGCCAGGCTCAGGGCCTGATGGCAGGAGGGGACAGAGGCAGGGAGCGAGCCCCCATGGTGGCTGGGGGGCTCTGTCTTCCTGGTCACCGCTGGGAGGGCAGGGGACAGGACAGTGGGTCCCAGGAGCCGAGGCAGGAAGGCCTCCCCTGCACAGGGCTGTGGCGGACAGAGCGTGGGTGCCGTGGCTCGACAGCCCGGTGCCGTGTCGGTGAGGAAGGTGTCAGGCCCAGGGCGGCCCGAGGCTCCGGAGCTCACCCACGCCTTGGCCCCCTGGGTCCCACACGCGGGCCCGGGAAGGCGGGGCTGTGGGTGGGTGAAGGCTCCTGAGGGACAGACCCGGGCCGGTGCAGTCAGGGAGGGTCTGAAGAGCCTCCATCGCGGACTGCACTCGCCGCCGTGGGAGAATGCTGCCCCGGCACCCTGGCGCCGCCCCGCCCGAGGGCCCGAGCACCCGTGTAGCCCGCTCACCTCCCAGGCCCCGGGCGGGCGCGGCGGCGCCTGCGGGCAGCGGCGGCGTAGCAGGAGGCGCCGGAGGGGGCCGCCCACGCCGGCCGGGGGGCCCCGCGCCCCGATTCTCCCACACCCCGCCCCGAAGGCTGCCGGGGGCGCCCTTCCCGTCACACGTCCCACAGGCGTTTCTTGGCGCCACCCAGGATCGTGAGGGAAACCACAAACGGTGCTGGCGGCCCCCTGGGGGACGAGAGCAGGAGCCGCGCGGGGGGTGCTCGGGGGGTCCCAGGTGAGGCCTCGTTTCCTGGGTGCACAAGGAAAGGGGAGTTAGAGCAGGGGCTCTTACCCGTTTCTGTCCCACCCACCCCTGTGCCAGTCAGTGAAAAGCACGGAGCCCTTCTCAGAACGCAGCCGCAGGTGGTTTCGTGACACTCAAGGCCAGAAGTCAGAAAACAAAGAGAATACGTGGATGTTTTTCAATTCAAGCTCACGTACCACCTGGTTAAGAACCCCCAAGTTAGAGCCCTGAAGAATGAGCAGGAATTCACCAGAACAAGAAGAGAAGGAGCCCTCAGGCAAGAGGTGTCAGCCCTGAAGGGAAAGTGAGGGGACCCCCACCAGGTCCCCTCTAGGTCTCAGGACAGGGGCGTGGTAAGAGGAGGGGGCAGCCAACCAGCCTCAAAGGGGCGCCAGCAGGAGAGGGACGTGATCCATGGGGTCTCAGTCCCCCTGAAATTCCCCCGCCCCCCGCTGCCTGAGGGAGAGGGTTGTGCCCTCCTGCTGGGCCAGGCAAACGCCATCCCCGACACTGTCTTTTGGGGATCTCTACACAGGAGGCCCTGGGCCCACCGTAGAGCCCTCCCCCACCTTTGCCCAGCCCCCAACCGGGTCCAACTGCCCAAGCTGGGACAGAGTAAGTATCAGACAAAGCCGCGCCTGGCTACGAGGGTCACCAAGCCCCGAGAAAAGAAGGCTAACGGCTCTAGAATCCGACTTCTGGGGGCCAAAAGCCAACTTTACCCTTCCTCTGGCACCTTGCATAACTCACTTCTCTAGTATAAACAATATGGGATTGATTGCTATGAGGATTTAACAAGAAAATGCACGTTGAACATGCAGTGCAGTACCTGGTACACACTAAACATTAGCTATTGTTACTAAAATACCGACTCATCCTCGCTTTCCATTGTGGGTTGCATATGCTTGTGCCGAAGTTGACTGGAGAATAAACGACATGGTTCTGCTCTGTGGACTCAGGCAATCCCCAACCTAATCCTTTTGTGACGATATAAAATTGCTCTGTCTGAAAAAGAATCCTCCTTCAGGCATGGCCTCATCCTGCTATCTGACTTTAACAAGCGGACAGATCCTGGGTTTCTGGAGATTGGCAGAGCAGGAAGACAGCCCCTGAGAACAGGCAGTCTCCGGCTAAGAACTGGAAGATCCAGGATGGGTGGCAGAGGGCGTCCAAACCTTTCGATGGTACCTGCTATTGTTGTGAATGTGCCCAGGATTCCAGGAGAAGGCCCATGATTTTCATCAGATTGTCCAAGGGGCCAGCGCCCCTAAAAGGTGAAGAGGAGACCTTGACCGAGACGGTTGAAGAAGGCTTCAGCAGAGGCCTCGACAGCACAGCCCCCGACCCCAAAACTGGGACCTGAGAGGGGCTGCGCGGCGCTGCACCTCCTTCCCCGAGAGCAGGCCCTCTCCAAACTGGGGAGGAGGAGTCCACAAAGTAAAAAGCCAGCGCCAAGTAGGAAACAGAGCCCAGCAGAAATGCGTTAGCACCATTAGCAGAACAGCAAGCTGCCTGCCGTCCTGTCGGGGTCAGCCCTGTGGCCCCCCCACGTCACAGGCCATGACACCAGGCATGAGTCCTCAGCCGGGCGGGGGGCTGGGGACCGCAGGACACCCGGCCTTGGAGACGCGGGCCGAGCAGGCGCAGAAGGGCCGGGTCCCGCTCCGTGGCCCCTCGCCTGGCATGCCCGTCCCTTCGCCTCAGCTGTCCCCCCCTGAGGTCGCAGGGAGCCCCCGGCCTGCCTCACTGCCAGAGGTGCGGCCTTCGAGGTCTGCGCCAGAAGCCCCAGGGGCCTGGGAGGCCCGAGCTCAAGGCCCACGTGAGCTCTCGGTCCACCCCCAAGTGCTCCTGGGCCTAATTGGGCCCCAACAGTCCCTGCCTCGGGGTCGATGAGAATCCGCAAGGGACAAGACGTGCTCCATGCACCTCCCAGAGCCCTGCGCGGGCCGTGGCTGCTTCTGTGTTTTATGTGGAAAAGGACAGAGACTCTCCAGGACACACCTGGATGTCGGCAGGGCAGGATCCCAATGCCCCGGGAGAAGTGAAATTGCAGCTTTCTGGGGAAAGGTGAGATTTCTTTTCCCATCTCCTCACACACACACAAAACACCACCCTCCAGGCAACATTCCGGCTGCCTTGTGGAATGAGCCTCTTTGGAGCTCGTGGCCTTGTCCTCGGGGCCTGTGCTTCTGCGTTCTCGGCTCTTCACGTGGATTAATGGCCACGGCGTCCCCTCGAGGAGGGTCCTGGGTGCCCCTTCCTACAGCTGCGGCGGCTGAGCCACGGGGCTAGGAAGGGGTGGCCCCGGGGCTCTCCTCGGGCTGCCTGGTGTCATGGGGCAAGGGGCGGCCAGAGGACAGAGCCCGGGGCCCAGGACACTCACCTGGCGGGCCCAGGTGCCCCAGGCTCCAGCCCAGCTTCCCCCCCCCAGGCTCAAGCTTCCGGGCCAGGTTGTGGCCTGCACTGCCCCAGGTGGCGCCTCGAGGTGGGGCCCTCCTGGAACAGCAGGGCCGCTGCCCCTCTCTGCCCCTCTCTGCCCACCCCAGCCCCCCACCCCCCGCCAGACTCCCCGCCCTTCCCCCAGCGGCTCCCCCGCCCCCCACCTCCACCAGTCACGTCCAGCCTCCGCCTCTGCTGAGAGCACCTGCTGGGTGGGAGGGTGGAGGCACCCAGGGATGAGGGTGGGTGGGTCAGTCTCTGAAGACCGGGATGGGCCCCGCACCCCCTCCCTTCTAACCCGCCATGCCCCCCCAGCGTAGCTCAGGGCGGGGTCTCCCAGGGCCAGGGCCACCGCGACTGCCCGTCTGTAAGGCCCAGAGACGGGAAGGAAGCCCCTCACGCCCCCACCCTCCACCTGCCTGCCCTGGGAGGCGGGCGGGCTGGGCCCCCAGTCCCAGGTGTGGGGCTGGCACTCCCCGTTCTTCAAATCTGCGAGTCGCTTGAAGCAGGCGAGTGAGAGAGGGAATCAGTAGAAGGATCTGGAACCTGGCAAGAAGTCCACGTGGACGTCAATTACCCCCCAGACGGCTGCTGGGAGACCCTCCCCAAGATTCTGCCACTCAGAGTAAAGACTTCCTCTGGAAGCCAGGAGAAGCCCGGATATTCCCCAAGGACTTTATCATTGGGTCCTCCTGGGAGATTGATGGATGGGGTAACCAATCAGAACAGCAAACAGCCGGGACCTCTCCCCGCCATTAGGGAAGAGGGGGATAATTAATAGTTTATGAAGCAGACCCGAGGCTTGAGTGCGCTCCACTCTCTCGCCCCTGGACCCCTTCCTGCCCTCTGCGCGCCGCTCTCGCCATTTTTCCTCTGCCACGGGGCCACGCAAGTAAACCTGGGCATTTATAACCTACAATGGGGAACTGTAGTCGGTAAATCACCCTGCTCTATCCCTTTTCACCCCCTCCCTCTCTACCTGGGACCCCTGCTCTGTTATTTTCTCCCATTTCTCGTCCCTCCCTGCCTGAATAAACTACTGGCCTAACTCACCCTTTGTGCTCCTGAAATTCATTTCTGCAGCATAGCCAAGAACCTAGATAAAATCCTGGTAACATTGCTGACTTGCTGTGTGACCTTAGGCAAGTCACTTCCCCTCTCTGGGCCCCAGAGGCACCACCAACAAAAGGGATAACTCGCTCACCCACTCTGACATTCCAAGACTCTTCGGTGTTGAGGGCCTCATGGATTTACACAACCAGATTGACGTCACCAGAGATGCATTCTGGACTAACGTGCACGCGCTACTCGGAGGTGACTCAGCCTCTTCACTCCAGACCTGCACACCCACAGCACTTGGGGGAGAATGGAGGGCCCCCCCCAGGCCCAGAGCGTCTGCCTCTCCTTTGAAGAGACTGCCCGGGTGGGGGGTGAGGCTTTAGGAGGCAGAGGGAAGGCAGACCACGGGGGTCCCTACCCAGACACCTGATGAAATGAAGAACAATGACAACTGGTCTATGACAGACAGCAGACAGCGGGGGATGGGGAGAGAAACAAATAAAATACATCTTGGAAAAAAAAAAAAAGACGTGATCGTCAAACCCAGAAGACTGGCAGTTTCCACGGAAATGGCCTCGGGGGCCTCCATCTCCAGGGCGCCCTGGGGGCCTGAGCCTTTAAGGGTGGCCGAAAAGAGCCTCCCCTCCCCCACCTCTGCAAATTTAGCCCAAAGCAAGCCCCAGGAGCTGTCCTCCGCAGGGGAAGACAGGCTGGTCCCAGGATTAGAACACGCAGGAGAAGGTGCTGCGTTACCTGTGAGATGAAAAGAACTTACCGGGCTTGGGAAGGAAGACACGTGAAGGGACACGCCGGAAGAAGGCCTGAGCTGAGCACCGAGGGCTGCTTCCTTGTGACTAACAGCTTCATGCTTTAAAGAAGTTAATGAGTTAATACGACAGTTAATAAAAGTCAGTATGGGAATGGGTCGTCAAAAGAGTCCCCAAAAATAACAGCATGAGATGCGAAAGGAGCTAGCAGAGCTGGGGAAACATACTGGGGTCCAAAACAGCACCTCTGAAAACTGGGCTAATAACGAGTCGGGGTCAAGTTTGCAGGTTACAGCATTTTATCCACGACACCCAAAGTTTGCTGCAGCAAGGAAGCTGGGGCACTTGCAAGAATGGAAGCAGCTTCCAGCTTCCAGGCAGGGCAAATGGGTGTTACAGACAGAAGAACGACGCTGGCTGGACTCCTGCTGCTGGATGGGAGTTTCTGCCTGAAAGGGGCGGGTTTAGGGCAGGCAGGCTTTGCTTTGCCTTGGGTCAAAGGAGTGAAGTGGGGCGTGACTGGCTATCTGTGTCTGCTGCCTTGGTGGGGCTTCACATTTCAAAAGATTTAAAGCAGCAATTCAAGGAGGAAGAAGAGAATGGGTTTTCTTGGCTCGAAAGAGTCCTCAGGATCATATATATATAATGTGTGTGTAAATGTGTGTGTGTGTGTGTGTGTGTGTGTGTGTATATATATATATATATATATATATTTTTTAAGTACTGGGGCCTGGGATTGAACCCAGGACCTGGTAAGGGGGATGTGGTACTCAACCACTGAGCCACATCCGCTCCCCTCCTATATATAACTTGATCAAAATGGAGTGCACATGCCTGAAAAGAATCAAGTTAATAGCATAGAAGAGAAATGTGAAATAATCACAGTGAAGTCAGAAAAAGGTACAAGGGAATGACAACCACTAGGGAGATGAGCATTATGGAACTCAGCCCTTCCGGCATAGGGGTGATGGAGTCCCTGAAGGAGATTATCCAACAGCTAACACAAAAGAATGTTAGGGAAAATCCCCCTGAATGGAAGAAAGAATAGGCTGAGAGGGCACACAGTCCACCAGGGAGCTGAGCTGAGAGCCATCAAGAGCAGGAACATACTGGCTAAGTTACTGAACCTTTAAAGAGAGAAAAATTCTACCGCATCCAGGCAGAAAAATCACATAACCTACAAGCAGAAGGGGGAAAAGAATCAATCTGCCCTTAATTTTTTCCACAGCAACATTCAATACCAGATGAAGAAGCTGAATCTTAAGTTGTATAGAAAAAGGAGACCCAAGAATATTCCATCAATGTTCAAATTCAAAGGGAACACAGGAAGAAGTCAAGGAAGATAGCACCCATGAGACTTTTTGGGAATTAGGAAAAAAAAAAACCTACTCAGAAGTGAAATTCAGCTCACCATTCAAAGGGTACACAATTTTTTAAGGTGAAATCTTGGCTCCCTGACAAATACAAAATGAACACATGGCAAATATTTTATTTAATTCATTAAATATTGAGGAACCAAGTAATATAACTGATTCACAGGAAAATTCAAACAACATATACATACATAGGCAGGTAAGGAATGGTGAAATTAATTTACTGATCAATACTCACAGGGCAACAATCAATTGTATTCCACCGGACAGAATTCATTTGCATTTCTATGGGCAAGAATCATTTGCATTACTATATTTTCTATAATTTAGATTTGTATGATAACTCAAAGACAATGAAAGTCACAGATCCCTAAAGAATCAGGCAACCCAGGAAGTGCTACCCAAGTGACCCGATAATTTTTTATTTTTTATTTTTTATTATTCTTTCCAAAGCCTTTTAGCATTTGCACACTGATGTTCATAACAGCATTACTCACCACTGCCAAAAAACGAAAGCAACCCAAGCGTCCATCGACCAAAGCATGGATGAATATGTATGTGGTGCATACATACAATGGAATATTACTTAGCTGTAAAAAGGAATGAAGGGGGTTTTTTGGTTTGTTTATGGAGGTACCGGAACGGGGAATTGAACCCAGCACCTCTATGTGGGAAGCCGGCACTCAACCGCTGAGCCACAAAGGCTCCCAGGAATGAAGTTCTGATACAGGCAACTACATGGAATAATCTTGAAGATATCATGCTGAATGAAATAACCCAGACGCAAAAGAATAAATTTGTATGATCTCACTGACATGAAATAATTAAGCAAATTGAAGCAAGAAACTAGGTTTCCAGGGCTCAGGTGGGATTCAGAAGGGGGGTTATACTTAATTGGTGCAGAATTTCTGTTTAGACTGATGGAAAGGCTTTGGGGATGGATGGTAGTGATGGTGGCACAACATTGTGAATGAAGTTGATAACACTGAATTATATATTTGAATGTTGTTAAAAGGGGGAATTTTAGGTTTTGTGTATATGTTGCTAGAATAAAAATTAAAATTAATTCAAAATTTTAAAAAACCAGAGGACTATACAATACAAACAGTGAACCCTAATGTAAATGGTGGACTATAGTAAGTAGTACAATTATAATAGTATTCTTTCATTGAGTGTAAAAAAAGTGCCACACTATTGGAAAGTGTTAATAGGGAGATGCATGGAAACTGTATTTTTTTGCATGATTTTTCTGTAAACTTATAATTTCTCTAATTTAAAAAAATATATATTTTAAAAAGCCTTTCATGGACAAATTCCTAGAAACACACAAGATATCTATGCTAACTGAAGAAGAAATAGAAGATCACAACAGACCAATAACAAGAAAAGAGATTAAATGAGTAATCAAAATCCTCCCTAAAAGGAAAGGCCAGAACCAGATAGCTTTACTGGTGAATTTCACCAAACATTCCAAGAATTAAGACCAGTTCTGGGGAAGTGGATGTGGCTCAAGCAGTTGGGCTCCTGTCTACCGTATGGGAGGCTCCACGTTTGATTCCTGGGGCCTCCGGATGAAGGCAGGCTGGCCTGCGCGGCAGAGAGCTGGTGCAGCAAGATGACGCAGCAAAGGGACACAAGCAGGCACAGAAGAATGCACAGCAAATGGACACTGAGAGCAGACAGTGAGTACAAGCAGCAAGGGGGGACAGGAATAAATAAATAAAAATAAATCTTTAAAAGAAAAAAAAAGACCAATTCTTCTCAAATTCTTCCAAAAAATTGAAGAGAAGGGGAACATTCCCTAAATTACTTTATGAGGACATCACCCTAATATGAGAGCCATGTAAACATGCCACAAGAAAAGAAAATTATAGACCAATATCCCTTAAGAATATAGATGCAAAACTCTTTAAAAAAAAATAGTAGCAAACTGAATCCAACAGCACATTGAAAGAATTATACATCATGATGAACTGGGTTTTATCCCAGGTATGCAAGGATGGTTATACATAAGAAAATCAATCAATGTAATATAGCACATTAATAGAATGAAGAATTAAAACCACAGGGGGGAGCAGATGTAGCTCAGTGGTTGAGTGCCTGCTTCACATGTACGAGGTCCCCGGTTCAATCCCTGGTACCTCCTAAAAATACATACATACCTACATAAGAAAGATAAACCACATGATCATTTCAATTAATGCAGAAAAGACATTTCACAAAATCCAACACCACTTCTTGATTAAAAAAACACCTAGGAAACTAGAATAGAAGGAAATCTCCTCGGGGTGATGAAAGGGCATCCATGAAATCTCATAGTTAATAGCATACTCAATGGTGAAAGAATGAGTTTTCCCTCTAAAATCAGAAACAAAGCATGAATGCTGTGTGTCACCAACCTTATTCAACATTGTACTGGATGTTCTTGCCAGAGCCATTAGGCAAGAAAAATAAATAAAATTGCATTCAAATTTAAAGGAAGAAGTAAAACTTTCCCTATTTGCAAATGACACGATCCTATATATAGATAATCCTGAAAAATCTGCAGTAAAGCTAGGAGAGCTAATAAGTGAATTCAGTAAATGTCAAAGATGAATAGGCCCAAATCAGCAGTGTTCTAAACACTAGTAATGAACAATCTGAACAAGAAATAAAATAAAAATTCTATTTCCAATAGCTACTAAATGAATCAAATATCTAGGAAGAAATTTAACCAAGGATATATTGGACTTACGCAAGGAAAACTAGAAACATTGCCAAAATAAAGTAAAGAAGATCTAAATAAAGGAAAGGATATTCCATGCTCCTGGATTGGAAGAATAAATATTGTTAAGATGTCAGTTCTACCCAACACATTCTACAATTTCAACACAATCACTATAAAAATTCCAATAGCCTTCTTTACAAAAATGAAAAAGTAATCATCGATTTTATATGGGAGGATAAGGGGTCCTGAATAGACAAAATCACCTTGAAAAAGAAAATGAAGTTGGAGGACTCACACTTCCAAATTTTAAAATGTATTACAAAGTTACAAAAATCAAAACAGCATGGTACTGGCACAAGGACAGACATATGAACTAATGGAGGGGCAGCCAATGTGGCTCAGTGTTTGAGCTCCGGCTTCCCACATACGAGGTCCCAGGTTCAATCCCTGACTTGGATACCTAAAAAAAAAAAATTTAATTAAAAAAAACAAATAAATCAATTGAACTGAATTGAGAGTTCAGAAATAGACCCTTGCATCTATTACCAATAGATTTTTGACAAGTGTGAAAAGTCCACTCAATTGGGAAAGAATCATCTCTTCAACAAATGGTGATGGGAAAACTGGACATCCATATGCAAAAGAATATAGAAGGAGTCCTAACGCACACCGTATACAAACAATTAACTGAAAATGAATCAAATAATTAAATATAAAACCCAAACTAGGGAAACAGATGTGGCTCAGGTGACTGGGCTCCTGCCTACCACATGGGAGGTTGCTGGTTTGGATCCTCGTGTCTCCTAAGAAGAGAGTAAGCTGACATGATGGGCAGGTGTGGCAAGCTGACTCAATGAGAACACAAGAAGAAAAACCATAATGAGACACACAACAAGGCAGGGAGCGAACATTCCTGATGCCTCCTAAAGACAACAGTGAGCTGACGGGATGGGCAGGTGTGGCAAACTGACACAACAAGATGACGCAACAAGAGAGGCAGGGAGGTAAAACATAATGAGACAGAACAAAAAGCAGGGAGTGGAGGTGGCTCGAGTGATTAGGCACCTCCCTCTCACATCAGAGGTCCCCGGTTCATCTCCCGGTGTCTCCTAAGAAACAAGGAAGACAAACAAACAGCAAGTGAAAAACAACAAGGGGGTGGAGAGAAATAAATAAAAATAAAATAAATCTTAAAAAACACAAACAGGGAAGTGGACTTGGCCCAATGGATAGGGTGTCCGCCTACCACATGGGAGGTCCGCGGTTCAAACCCCGGGCCTCCTTGACCCGTGTGGAGCTGGCCCATGCGCAGTGCTGATGCGCGCAAGGAGTGCCCTGCCACGCAGGGGTGTCCTTCATGTAGGGGAGCCCCATGTGCAAGGCGTGCGCCCCTTAAGGAGAGCCGCCCAGCATGAAAGAAAGTGCAGCCTGCCCAGGAATGGCGCCGCCCACATGGAGAGCTGACACACAAGATGACGCAACAAAAAGAAACACAGATTCCCGTGCCACTGATAAGGATAGAAGCAGTCACAGAGGTCACAGAAGAACACGCAGCGAATGGACACAGAAAGCAGACAACTGCGGGGGGGAGGGGAGAGAAATAAATTTTTTTAAAAAAAGCTCTAGAGAAGTCATACAAATGGCTTCTTTAAAAAAAAAAACAAACACACAAACAAAAAGATGCAAACTATAAAAAGCCTAGAAGAAAACATATGGAAGTCTCTTCGGGAGCTTGTTTTGGGCAATGGTTTCTCAGACTTTACACCAAAAGCATAAACAACAAGGGAGAAAATTGATAGATGGGACATCATCAAGATGAAAATCTTTTGCGCATCAAAGGATTTTGTCATAAAGGTGGAGATGGCAGCCTATAGAACGAGGGAAAAATATTCAGAAACCACATATCCGAGAAGGGTTTAATGTCTAGATTATATAGATAAATCCTACAGCTCAACAAAAGAAAGACAAGCAACCCAACTGGAAGATAGCCAAGGGATTTGAATGGATGTTTTTCCAAAGAAAACATATAAATGGCAAAGGAGCTGGTTATTGGAGGTGTGAATCAAAACCACGAAGAGATACCATTTCACACCCACTAGAATGGCAACTATTTATAGGAACAGAAAATTGCAAGTGTTGGAGAGGAGACAGCAAAATGGGAATACTCATTCATTTTGGTGGAAATGTAAAATGGTATACAACCACCACGGGAAAAGTTGGGCATTTACTCAGAAAGTTAAGTACAGAATTACCGTAAGACCTGCTGGTTTAGTTTCCTAGCTGCAAAAAACAGATACCACACCCTGAGCCTCAGCAGAGTTGCAGCACCTACTCTCCGGTTCCTTGGACTTACCCAGGTCTGCTGACGGGGAGGTGAGGATGGTCAACCACCACACCAGGGAACCGAGAGAGCCTCCAACTGCAAGCAGGAGAACCGCATCCCTCAGCCATGTGGGATCTAAGCCCCCTCTCAGTTTAGAGGTGGAGTGGACATCGCCATCCCAGGGTCCGCAGGATGGAGGAATAAAATATGCATTAGAGTGGACTTACTGGTATTCTACTCTAGAACTGTTGTGACTCTAGCAATGGAAGAAATTCTATCATTGATGAGACAGTGGCCATGGGAGTGGCTGAGGGCAGGGAGAGGGAGGAAGAGGTATGATATGTTGCATTTTCGGGACTTGGAGCTGTTCTGAATGATATTGCAGGGACAGATGCAGGACATGGTATATCCTGCCATAGCCCACTGGATGGACTGGGGAAGAGTGTGAGCTTCAATGTCAGCTATGGTCCGTGTGGTGTGGCCGTGATCCAGGGTGTGTTCACCAAATGCAATGAATGTGCCACAATGATGAAAGGGGGTGTTGATATGGGAAGAGTGGGGAGTAGGGCATATGGCAACTCGTGTTTTTTAACGTAACGTTTTGTGTGATCTATATATCTTTTTTAAAAAGACAGTAAAAGAAAAAAGAAAAAAAAATACCACATAATGTGTTGGCTTAAAAACAGGAATTTCTTGGCGCCTGGTTTCCGAGGCTAGAGTGTTTGCTCCCCATCCAGGGTCGGCCTCTACTGGCTGGCAGGCAGTCTTTGGAGTTCCCAGCTTCTGGCTGTTCCCTGTGGCTTCTCTTTCCCTGTCCAATTTCCTTTGCTTTTACAGACTCAAGCCACGTTGGGTTAAGGTCCATCCTCAATGAGTTTGGTCACACCTTAACTACTAACGTCTTCAAAGGTCCTATTTACAAATGGTTCCCACCCACAGGGCCAGGCGTTGGGACCCAAACATACCTCTGGTGGGGGGTGATTCAATCCCTGATGCCCAGATATCTTACTTGTGGTTGCAAACCCCAAGGAATTGAAAGCAGGAACTTGAACACTGCACACCCACATTCGTAGCAGCACGTTTCACAATTGCCGAAAAGATGGGAGCGGCCCTGTGCCCGCCGACAGATGAATGGATGAATGAAATGTGGTATGTGGGACGTGGATACAGCTCAGCTGATAGAGCGTCCGCCTGCCACATGGGAGGTCCAGGGTTCAAACCCAGGGCCTCCTGACCCGTGCAGCGAGCTGACCCACATGCAGAGCTGCCATGAGCAAGGAGTGCCGGGCCACACAGGGGCGACCCTGCGAGGGGGTGCCCCACGTGCAAGGAGTGCACCCTGCAAGGAGAGCCAGCCCACGTGTAAAAGCGCAGCCCACCCAGGAGTGGCGCCGCACACGCGGAGAGCTGACACCGCAAGATGATGCAACAAAAAGGAGATGCAGTTTCCCGGTGCCACTGAGGGTGCAAGCGGACAGAGAAGAACACACAGCGAGTGGACGGACACAGAGCAGACAACTGGGGCCGGGGGGGTGGGGGAATTAAAAAGAAAAAAAAGAAATGTGGTATGTGCATACGATGGAACGTCATTCAACCGCGGGAGGGAGTGAAGTTCTGAAGCCTGTGATACCGTTGATGACCCTTGATGGCATGGTGTCACGTGAAATAAGCCAGGCATAAGAGGACAAATACTGATTCATTTCTTTGATATGAAATAATTAGAATCTGCAAACTCAGAGTCAGAAACTAGAATGTGGGTTTTCAAGGGCCAGGGTGGGGCCTGGGAATGGGAAATTAGTGCGTAATTGGTACAGAATTTCTGTTGGGGGTGATGGAAAAGTTTTGGTGATTGATGTTGGTGATGACAACACACATTGTGAACGTCATTGCCACCAGTGAGCCACATATTTCAACGTGGTTGGCTAAGAGTTGTAGAAATGTTCCGAGAACGCAAATGAAAAACAACATAGGATTGTACAGCATAAACGATGACCCCTAATGCAAAGTGTAGTTAGTAGTACAATTATAATAATATTCTTTCATTAATTGCAAACAAAAGTACCATACTAATGCAAAGTGCTAAACAAAGGGAAAATTGCATGTGAGGGTGGGGGAGTATAGGGAAACACTATATTTTCTGTTTGATTTTTTCTGTAAGCCTACACTTCTCTAATAATAATAAATAATAAAAAAGAAAAGCCTTCAGCAATTTTTCCTGGCACAACCAAAATATGACCCAAAATGCCAAACTCGGGAACAAAATGTAGGTAAAAAATATACTTGAGTCTATTTAAATACAAGACTAAGACTAAATAGTAGGAGAGTTAAGGCTATAGAACAGACCTTAAGTGTTATAAACCTTGGAAAGTAAAAATATTAGCATCTAAATCAGGAGCAAGGGAAGGGAAGGCGGGATGTGTGAGGCAAGTAAACCCCTGTCCATCCCAAGAAATGATAAAACCTGCTGAAAATGAAATGAGGTGGTTTTTTTTCCCCCAAGACTCCAATCTCTTAATAAGTTTCATAATTTTTCTTAACCTTGAAGAAATCTATCATGAACTAATAGCTCTTACGGAAAGTAAAGATTTATCTAAGATTCACATATTTTCTGATCTTTTTCTTGTTAAACTCAAGTAAATAGTTTAAAACATAGCAGAGGTGATGCAATCCCATCTTTTACGATTATTTGGTCTGTTTACCTTTCTCTCCGTCTGTTCCTCTTTAGTTCTTCAAACTTCCCTGGGTATGCATGCACAGAGCTGGGTCTTGAATGACATTCACCAAATGTTCATACTGGGAAGTGGATGTGGCTCAAATGATTGAGCTCCCACCTACCACACAGGAGATCCCTGGTTCGGTTCTCCATGCCTCCTCAAGAAGACAGTGAGCTGGCACGACAGGCAGGCACAGCAAGCTGATACAACAAGAGATACAAGAAGAAAAATATGAGAGACACAACAAAGTAGGGAGCGGAGGTTTCCAGTGCCTCCTCTGTTAGCTGATGTGACAGGCAGGTGCGGCAAGCTGACGCAACAAGATGATACAACAAGAGACACAAGAAGTAAAACACGGGAAGCAGATGTGGCTCAAGCGATACGACCTCCGCCTACCGTATGGGAGGACCTGGGTTTGGATCCTGGGGCTTCTTGGTGAAAAAGAAGAGAAAGCGTGCCTGTGAGGTGAGCCAGTGCCCGAGTGGCGAGCCAGGTGCTCACGTGAGTGCCCACGTGGCCAGCCAAGTGCCTGCATGGTGAGCCGAGTGCCTGCATGATGAGCCGAGTGCCCATGTGGCCAGCCAAGTGCCTGCATGGTGAGCCAAGTGCCCACGTGGCAAGCCGAGTGCCCACGTGGTGAGCTGAGTGCCCACGTGAGTGCCCGAGTGGTGAGCCAGTGCACACACAGCAAACTAGTGCCTGCACGGTGAACCAGCGCCTGCATGGCAAGCCGAGTGCCTGCACCGCAAGCTGAGTATCTCCGCAGTGAGCCAGTGCCCAGATAAGTGAGTCACGTAGCAAGATGATGATGCAAGAAAAAAGAGACAGGGGGAGAGTCAAGGTGAAGCACAGCAGAGACCAGGATCTGAGGTGGCGCAATTGACAGGGGACCTCTCTCCACATCAGAGGTCTCCAGGATTGAATCCCAGTGAATCCTAGAGGAGAAAGACAAGAAGACAAAAAGAGAAATAGATACAGAAGATCACACAGCGAATGGACACAGACAGCAAAAACAGCAGGGAGTGGAGGAGGAGGGGGAGGAAAAGAAAAAGAAGGAAAACACAATGAGAGACACAACAAAAAGCAGGGAGAGGAGGTGGCTCAAGCGATTAGGCACCTCCCCCTCCCACAGCAGAGGTCCCGGGTTCGGCCCCTTGTGCCTCCTAAAGAAACAAGCAAGACGAACAGACACAGGAAGTGAAAACAACAAGGGGGTGGGGAGAAACTAAAAAATAAAATAAACCTTAAAAAAAAAAAGTTAATACTAGCTGTAGACTGCATTAAGCATCTACTGTAGGCCAGAAAGTTCTCAGTGCTGGGGATATAGCAGGGAAGAGCACAGAGGAAAAGCCTGCCCTGGCAAAGCTGCCGTTCCAACCGTCCTCCTTCCTACTTTCCTGCATTGCTTGTTGTTTGTTTGTTTTGAGAGTGGAAATAGATCAGTTTTATAAAAACAGCACAGGCACGTACTCCTCGGGAGGAGTCTTCTGAATAGCCTGCCTTGAGAACCGCTGCGTTTTAAGCTGTATGAGTCATTGACACTCGAGTGTAAATAACGTTTGCAGGAAGGCAGGGTGAGGACTCAGGATCTGGAAACCGGGAAGGGCTGAAGAAGGCAAGGGCTGAAGAAGGGAAGGCGCTCAGCCCCTCTGGAGCTTAAAAGATGGAGCTTGTCTCCCCACCCCCATTGCCAGGGATGCCCGTCCCAGCCCCAGTCCCCAGCCCCGGTGACAGGGGCGCCCTGTGACAAGTGCCCGCTGCAGGGCCTGCCTCCGGGAGCTTCGGCTCCCCCCCTGATCCCACCGCCCCCATCACCCCGCGCCCACTCCCCGAGCCCAGCCCCTACTCCTGCCCTCTCCCTCTGTCCCCTCCCTCCAGCTCCAGCCTTATGCTTTTCCCTCCACCCTGCTTTCCTTCCTGCCCTCCTTCCTGCGTCCCCCGGAAACCTCGGATTCAGCCCTCCCGAGGGCCTCCCTGACACGCCCCCCGAGCCCCCGGGTCAGGGCCGCCCCCGGTGCTCCGGCAGCGCCCCCAGCCCCCGCTGAGGGCCCCTGCAGCCCGGGGCCCAGGCAGGGACAGGAAGACAGAGGCTGCGAGCCCGACCTTGGCCTCTTACCAGCTGCGCACAGCAGCCAAGTTCCTTGTACCCTGTCTCCACATCTGGAAAAACCGGGACATGATAACGCCGTCCTCGGGGTCCTTGAGAGGGAAAAAAGATAGTATGGGTAATGTTAGCTATTTCTATTTTTAGATTTATTGGAAGAATGATAATGAAATATAAGCTTAAGGAAGGAAAGGAGGGAAAAATTCAGCAAGGGAAGAGAAGGGATAAAAAGTTTAGTTGGGGGAAAAAAGAAACGGATGGAAAAAAAAAAAGCCTCGAGGCCCAGTGGGGCCCCCATTCGACTCCCCCATCTCTTTCAGCTCTGTCTCTGTAGCCCCCCAGATCCTGGGAAGGGCCCCCACTCACCGTCTCCACCGGCCCCTCCAGAAGTTCCCCGAAATCACACTGAGTGCCCGGTGAGCCCACCAGCTGCAGGTGAGCCCATGCAGGAGGAACTTGATCAGGTGGGGGCGGGAACCACAAGCACCTTGAGGTCCTGCAGCCCCCCGAGGAAATACTGGCGGGAACTCTTCCCCTCAGGGCGCCGGCATCTGCTTTGGGGGCCGCTGAGAGGGTGCAGAGACTGCCTGCCCTTGTCTGCCCTCCCCGCCCCCCGGGACTTCAGTCACCTCCACCTTTATTGAACACCTGCTCTGCACCAGGTGCTCAGCTCACCTGGGGAGGTAGGTGAATTGTCTCCATATTACCATCAGGGAACTGAGGCACAGAGAGGTGATGGGCGGGGGTCTGCAGGCCCACCCGGCTCGGGAGCCTTCCATCCTCCCCGCGCTCCCCCGCCCAGCCCCACGCACACAGGAACAGCGCTGCAAACCATCAGCGGGAGGGAGAGTGGTGCGGGGCTCGGGGCTGGAACCGGATTCGATCCCGGTTCTTGGCTATGCTGCAGAAATCAGTGTCAAGAGCACGCCGGGTGAGTTAGGCCAGTAATTTATTCAGGTAGGGAGGGACAGGAAATGGGAGAAAATAACAGAGCAGGGGTCCCAGGTAGAGGAAGGGGCCGAGAAGTGATAGGGAGGGCTGATTTACAGATTACCGTTCCCCATCACAGGGTATAAGCGCCCAGTTTAATTGCGTGGCATCGTGGCAGAGGAAAAACGGCGAGAGCAGTGCGCAGAGGCAGGGATGAACCAGGAACGAGGGAGCGCGAGAGCCAGGGCGCTTAGGCCCTGTGCCTGCCCTTTTGAACTGCTAATTATTCCCCCCTTTGCTAATGACAGGGGAGGGGTCCCAGCTGTTCGCTGTTTTGATTGATCACCCCACCCATGGTGAGGAACCCAGCGATAAAGTCCTTGGGGAATATCCTGGGCTTCTCCTGGCTTCCAGAGGAAGCCTTTGCTCTCTAAATGGCAGAATCTTGGGGTGGCAGGTCTTCCAGCAGCCATCTTGGGGGTGACTGATGTCCACGTGGACTCCCTGCCACGTTCCAGATCCGTCGATTGATCCCCTATCTTACTAGTCTGCTTCAGGGAGACACCAGGACACCCCAGCTAAGACAAGTAGGGCAGCCTTGGGGGCATGGAATGGGCAAAGTGCCCACTTGGGGGGCCAGGACACCACAGAACCTCATTTTTCAAAAGGGCTAGTGCCCCAGCAGTTATCGATCCCCTGTTGCTGGACATGCGGGTTATTGCTAGTCTTCTGCCAGGACAAACAGTGCCGCGTGAATACCCTTGTCATACACCCCTGCGTGTGAGTGCGTGTCGGACAAACGCTCGAGGGGCCAGTCTGGCAGAATCCCAGGCCTCAGGGCAGGAAGGGGCAGTTTCAGGGAGAGTCACCTGGGACTGACCCAAGCTCCTACTAGAGCCAGCTGTTTCCCAAGCGCTCAATTCTCCAGGCGAGCAAGTTGCCCTGAAACCACTAAGGATTTTAGTGTTCCAGACCTTTTGTTTGTTAGTTTAGCCCAAGGCAGTGCTGGGTATGGAAGCAACAAAGCTGGTCTGAGGAAGCAGAGATTGGAGAGCGGAGAGCTTCCCACCAGCCAAGGGGAGGAGCCCCCACCCAGGCTCTGCAGCCCCAGGGAGTGGGGCTCAGCCCGGGGCTCCTGCCCCCTGCCCCTCGGCCTCAGCCCGTGCATTCCTGGGGCCCCTCTGAGCTCCAGCCAGGTGCTGTGACAGGTGCTGGGCCAGGAAGGCCATGTCCTTCCCCTGCACCAGCTCGGGCCCCCAGTTGCTTGTCAGAGCGTCCAACGGGCCAGGCCACGCAAGTGACGCAGGGACACCCCTGGGGCCTCCTCTGTGCCCACAGCCCCTGTGTACCCCAACCCAGCCCGGCCCCTCCACATGCATTTTCACGGCGCCACCTCCTCTGCATGCATTTTCACAGCGCCACCTCCTCTGCATGCATTTTCACGGTGGGGCTACCTCTGGGGCAGCCAGGGCCTCGGTGGGAGGGCCAAAGAATGCCTGGCCAAAGGGCCCCCAAGTGGGGCCCACCTGAGAGGGCACCTAGCAGGGCTTCCACCGTTCACACCCTGGGGTCCCGGGCAGCAACTCAGCCCAAGGGAGGAGAAAAGAAACGAGCCGTCCCAGCTGGCCAGCCGGGCCCTCTTTGGACCACTGCAGGATTCTTCTGGGCTGCCCCAAGGACTCTCGCGGCTGGGCCTGGCGATCCAGGAAGCATTTGTGAGCTCTCCGTGGTTCCAGACATGCAGCCACCCACGTCCCCACTCGTGCTTTGGCCAGTTTTCCCTGCGCAAAGGGGACATGGAACAAGGCGGCCCAGGGCCGCTGCCCCGCTGGGGAGGAATGACGCCCCCGCCGCACGTCAGGTCAGCTCGCGGCTGCCCTGCAGACTGACGATGGGAAGGCGACGCTGAGTGCCCGAAGCCCTGGGGCCCACTTGCGTCAGCGCCGGGCAGTGGCCACAGCCCTGGCTCGTCCTATTCCAGCTCCCTCCAGCTTCTGGCTGGGGCCCCGATGGCCCGGTGTGACAAGTACCCAGGGCAGACCACCCCCCTGCCCAACGGCCCGTGCTGGAAACAAGCCCGTGGGCCTCTCCCCGGCAGCTCCCACATCATCCTTCTCGTTTTAACAGATAATTTTCAGGAAGAGGTAAAATCACCACTCTCATACATTTATAAAAAGGAGCGCACACACAAAAACAGCCATAGGACAGTACAACTCAGTGACTTCTAAGGAAAACTACAGACAATAGTTAATAGTACAACATATTCTCTCATCAACCGTATGTTGAGAAGAGGGCCGGTATGTGGGAACTCTGTATTTTCTGCTTGAGTTTTGTGTAAACTTATAACTTCGCTAATAAAAAAAAAAAAGAATACAAATTAAAGATTTACTCTATTTATAAATCTCCGAGGGGACCGGGTAGATGTTATAACCAGTTCAAAAGATAATCTGAAGAACAGACACATTTATCGATCAGGAATATTGAAATGAAGGCGTAAACGAAGGCAAAACTGGGAGGTGGGACTAGGGAACGGTTCAGAATTTGCATGGCTATAGACAAGAATTATTTTGCACTGCTTTCAGTTACTACAATTTACAGAGCTGTAAAATAGCTTTCATAGCATGGACTCAACCAGAAGGCTGTCTTCTAAAGTCTGAATAATAGATAGTTTTCCACTGATGTACAAATATTTTCCTATAACCCCGACCACTCAAAGGCTTTGGTTTGGCCAACTTAGCCAACACCCCACTCAGGGAGCTTTCCCAGGCTGGGTTGGCTGCCGTGCACTGGCTCCCACAGCCCCTCAAAGTTGTTTGTTGTTGCTTTATTCCCCCTTTGTGGCTTTTTGCATGCTGTCTGCTCTCGGTGCCCATTCGCTGTGCATTCTGTGTCTGTATTTATTTTATTTTATTTTTTTAAATTCCCACCCCCCTTGCGGCTTGCTTGCTGTCTGCTCCCTGTGTCCATTTGCTGCACGCTCTTTTGTGTTTTTGCTTGTCTCCCTTTTTTGGTTGCGTCACCTTGCCGAGTCGGCTCTCCGCGGCGTTTGCAGGCCCGGCGGCGCTCTGCGGCGTGCGGGCGAGCCTGCCTCCACAAGGAGGCCCCGGGACGTGAACCCAGGGCCTCCCAGATGGTAGCCGGGAGCCCAGCTGCTGGAGCCACAGCCGCTTCCCTGTTGTTGTTTTTAACAAATCAATTTTATGGATACATATTAATAAGGCATAAATCCATCCAAAGTGTACAATCAATGGTATTTGTTATAACCACAATAGTTGTGCATTCATCCCTTCAATCGTTGTTAGAGCATTTTCATTATTCCAATAATAAGAATAAAAAACAAAAAACAGACCGAAAAAAAACCCTCATCACCTCTCAATCTCTCTATGCTTCCTCTGCTGTACATAGCTGCTAATCTGTTTCTATTTATGTTTATATTTTGTAAAAACAGTCTTATGTCTGCAATATTACCCATATCCACATTTCACATGAGTTTTCACTATGTTATACAGTCCCATGTTAATGTTCTTTAGCTTTCCTTCTAGCTCCCTTGAAGTATCTATCTATCTATCTATCTATCTATCTATCTATCTATCTATCTATCTATCTATCTATCTATCTATCTATCTCAACCCTTCTCATTGTTTGCACTCGCCTGTTCGTTGTTTGCTCGTCCTCCTTTTTTTCAGGAGGCACCGGGAACTGAACCTGGAACCTCCCATGTGGGAGGGAGGGGCCCAATTGCTTGAGCCACCTCTGCTTCCTGCTTTGTTGTGTCTCACATTACATTTTCCTTCTTGTGCCTCTTGTTGCGTCATCTTGTTGCATCAGCTTGCCATGCCAGCCCGTCGTGTCAGTTCACTGTCTTGCTCGTCTCTTTTAGGAGGCAGGGGGAACAAAACTTGGGAACCTCCCATGTGGTAGGTAGGAGCTCAGTTGCGTGAGCCACATCCTCTTTCCTCTCTTGAAGTTTTTTTTTTAAGATTTATTTTATTATTTATTTCTCCCCCCTTCCCCCCTCCCCCATTGTCTGCTCTCTGTGTCCATTTGCTGTGTGTGTTCTTCTGTGTCCACTTGGATTCTTGGCGGCACCAGAAATCTGTGTCTCTTTTTGTTGCATCATCTTGTTGTGTCAGCTCTCCATGTGTGCAGCGCCAGTCCTGGACGGGCTGCACTTTTTTCACTCAGGGTGGCTCAATGCAGGGCGCACTCCTTGCATGTGGGGCTCCCCTACGCAGGTGACACTCCTGTGTGGCACGGCACTCCTTGTGCACGGCAGCACTGCGCGTGGGCCAGCTCCACATGGGCCAGGAGGCCCTGGGTTTGAACCCTGGACCTCCCATATGGTAGGCGGACGCTCTATCAGTTGAGGCACATCTGCTTCCCTCCCTTGAAGTTTTTTTTTTTTAAAGATTTCATTTTTTATTTATTTCTCTCCCCTTCCCTCCCCAGTTGTCTGCTCTCTGTATCCATTCACTGTGTGTTCTTCTGTGACCACTTCTATCCTTACCAGTGGCACCAGGAATCTGTGTTTCTTTTTGTTGAGTCATCTTGTTGTGTCAGCTCTCCGCATGAGCGGTGACATTCCTGGGCAGGCTGCACTTTCTTTCGCACTGGGTGGCTCTCCTTACAGGGCGCACTCCTTGTGCATGGGGCTCCCCTATGCGGGGACACCCCTGCGTGGCAGGGCACTCCTTGCATGCATCAGCACTGCACGTAGGCCAGCTCCACACGGGTCAAGGAGGCCTGGGGTTTGAACCGAGGACCTCCCATGTGGTAGGCGGATGCTCTATCCATTGGGCCAAGTCCACTTCCCTCATTGTAGTTTTGATTTGCATTTCCCTAATCATTAGTGATATGGAGCGTTTCTCCTTGTGTTTATGGCAACTGATAGAGCGTCTGCCTACCACATGGGAGGTCCAGGGTTCAAACCCAGGGCCTCCTGGCCCACGTGGCGCCCGGCTCAGTATCATTTACAAAAACGCACGTAGCCCTCTGCGTAGCTGCCGCGGGCCTGCACCCCCTCGCTTAGCCTCACAGCCACCCTCGGAGGCCCGAGGAAGAAGACGAGGCAGGGGGAGGGCTACGGGAGGGGAGGACAGGGCCTGAGGTCCCGCACCGCCGAGGGGCCGCTCTGACGGGGCGCGAGGCCCTGAGAGAATGAGCCGCCGGTGGCTTGGCCGGACCAGGGACTTAAAAAAGCCCGGATTCTCCTTCCCCACTCGCCCCGCTCCTTCCTGTCCAGACAGAGTCACTCTGGGTCCTGTCGAAGGGGCAGCTTGGGCCGAGGTGACGGGGGGGTGGACAGTGCTTCAAGTCGAGGCCTGCCCGGTGCCGGGCGAGATGGGCCCAGGCTGAGGCGGCCCTCCCCGCCCGGCCGGCGGCCCGCCCTTTCCCTCCCCTGCCCCTCGCTTCTCGCTTATTTGGGGGTTCAGGAACCCGAGGCTCCCTGCCTCTCTCCCCTCTCAGCCCTCCTGGGGACAGGGCTCGGCTCTCAACACCCCGCAGCGGTGGCCACGGCCTGCGGGCCCCAGGGCGGGTGTGAGGCCTGCCAGGTAAACAGCGGGCCCCACCCAGGCCGCAGCCCGCCCAGGGCTTGCTCAGAGACGTGACTCAGCCGGCGTGCGCAGACAGCCTTTCCACATTCTGTGGACTAAAGGTGTTTTCCTAAGAGCTGGGGGGGACGAGCAGCAGCGGGCTGTAAACAGAGCGGTGAAAAGGGCCCCGGCTGAGCCGCTCCGTCAGCGGGGCCTCCTGCCAGCCCAGGGAGGTCAAGGGCTCTGGGCTTCGTGCGGAGAGCGAACTGCACGGCCCGGGCCACCTCCTTAGGGGAGGAGGGATGTGAGTGACAGAGCCGGGCCTGCGGCTAGGCCCAGTTCTGTCCTCCTGGGCTGCCGGGAGGCTCCTGTAGGGCTGGGGTCCTTCTCTGAGCCGGCGCCCTGGGACCAAGAATCTGAGGGCACGTGGAGGGCGGGCACAGTCCCACCATGTAGGTCGAGAGGACGCCGCCCCCAGGAGGCTCAGTCACACTCGGGGAAGATGGCACAGATCCACTAAAACAACCAGTGCTTGAAACAAGGAGTCGGGAGGCGGGGCGACTCAGCCCCTCACTCTTGCCTTCAGCCTGCCATTGGCCCCCCTCGTGGGCCACCCTCAGCCTCTTTCCCAGGCTCTCCCATCTCGGTGAGTGGCACCGCCACCCTCCCTGCTGCTTAGGCCAAAAGCCAAGTCATCATCTTTTAAAAAATTACTATTATTCTAGTAACATATGTACAACCTAAAATTTTCCTGTGACCCACATTCAGATCTGTAAGTCCGTGGTGTTAATTGAATTCCCAGTGCTGTGTCACCATCACCACCATCCGTGACCAAAACTTTTCCATGCCCCCACCTGGTAAACATTAACTCCTCAATCCCCTTCCCCACCAAGACCCCTGGTACCTTGTAATCTTCTTTCTGCTCTATGAATTTGCATATTCTAGTTATTGGGTAGGATGATCATACAATAGCTGTTCTTTTTTTTTTTTTTAAGATTTATTTTATTTATCACCTCCCTCGTTGTTTGTCCTCCCTGTCTGCTCTCTGTGCTCACTTGCTGTGTTCTCTCTGTGTCTGTTCATCTTCTCTTTAGGAGTCATCAGGAACCGAACCCGGTACCTCCCATGTGGAAGAGAGGCATTCAGTCACCTGAGCCACCTCAGCTTCCTGGTTCGTTGTCTCTCATTGTCTTTCCGCATTGTGTCTCTTTTTGTTGCATCATCTCGTTATGTCGTCTGGCTGCACCTGCCCGGTGCACCAGCTCACCTTCTCCAGGAGGCTCCAGGAACCAAACCCGGGACCTCCCATGTGGAAGGCAGAAGCCCAATCGCTTGAGCCACATCCACTTTCCAATGGCTGTCCTTTATGTCTGGCTTAATTCATGCAACGTGAGGTCTTCAAGGCTCATCCGTGTTGTCACATATATCAGAGCTTTGTTCCTTTTTATGGCTGAATAATATTCTACAGTTTGGATAGACCATATTTTGTTTTTCCCTTCATCTGTTGATGGACTCTTGGGTTGCTTCCACATTCTGCCTATTGTGCATAATGCTGCCATGAACACTGGTGTACAGATATCTGTCCAACGAGGAGTCATATTTGATGCCCGTTTGCTTCACACACACACACACACTCCACACACACACATGATCCATCCGCAGGACGTGTCCACTTGGCTTGCACCACACCTAACGTCAGCCCGCCTCTTGGCACCCACCAAGGCCAGGCCTCTCGCCTCTGGCTTGGACGCTGCCGCAGCCATCCAGAGGTCCCCTGCCCGCTGGCGACTGACTTCTACAACCAGTTCTCCACTCATCAGAGTGACGTCGTTACAGCCTCATTCTGCCCGTGCCATTTCCCAGCACAAAGTCCTCCAAAGGGTCCCACCAGACATTAAAACTTTTTAAAGAAATAGAAGACCAAATGGCTTTGTTATCTGAATATAAAAAGACTAAATGAGCAGGAGAGGCCCAGAAACGGAACTGTGCCGAAATGAGAAGTTGACATATGACAGAGAGAGACATTACCCACCAGTGGGGAAAAGACAGGCTCTTTTATAAATGGTGCCGGGACAAGTGGTGATCCATATGGAAAAGGTATAATTAGATCCCACCTAACACCACACACACACAACTCCAGGTGGAGTCAAGATTTACATGTGAATAACATTTAGAAGAAAATATGGGAGAATATTTTTTATGACCTCAGAGGAAGGAATGCGTTCTTATCTAAGTCAATTTTCTGTTTAATATAACATATAAAAAGAAATAGTGCACAAAGCATAAAGACAGATCAAGAAACGGAGTGTGGCCAGCGCCCGGATCAGCTCCCTGGTGCCCTTGGATGGGGAGGGATATGTTAGGCACAAAGAGAAAAAGATTGGTGAGTGTGATGACATTGACATTTAAATCTCCCGTTCAACAGAAAGTACCATAAATAAGTAAAAGATATGCCACGATCTGGAAGGAGATATTTGCAACACATATAACCAGAAAGCAATTAGTACCCAGAATCCATAGAGGACTTCTGCAAATCAATAAGAAAGACAACCCACCTGACCAAAAGTTCAGCATTATTTATCAACAAGTGCCTCACAGGAAAAGAAACCCATGTGGCCAATAATCACATGAAAAAGAGGCTCTGTTTCACTGGTTTTAGAGAAATATAAAATAAAAGGACAATGAGATCTCACCGATCAGATCAACAACAAAAAACAAACCAGGTGGAAGGTCCCTGGGGGAATGGATGGCCAGGCTGCCTGGAAGGAGGATGAGGTACAGACTCTCCTGAAGCTTTTCCCATGCGAGCCCCAGGAGAGAGGAATCGTCTACATGTTCATCCACAGACCCACAAAGCATGATGCAATGGCGAATGGCATGGCCATGAAAACGAACGAAAATAAAACGGAACGTACAGACTGTAAGATGGAGAAAGCAGGATGGGTGCTCAAGGCAGGACCCAAGGGGCTCTGTCAGGGGGGCGAGAGGGGAGAGTCCTCCCGAAGGGGTCCGCGGCCGGGGTCTCGAGCCCTGGGGAGAACGTACGCAGGCGGAAACGGGGAAGGAGAACGTGCGCAGGGCATGGGGCTGCTGCCAAAGGGGCCGACCGTCTAGTCTGCAAAGAAAACAGAGTGGACATGCCAGGTACTCTTCTACATAACAAGGTGCCTCCAAACTTAGCGGCACACAACGACCATTGACTAGGCCACAGGTTGTGTGGGTCAGGAATTTGGACAGGGCCCAGCGGGGACAGTTTGTCTCCAGCCCAGGCTGTCTGCGGCTCCGCTGGAGAACTGGAAGATCCCCCTCAAACCCCGCTCACTGCGTTCTAGCCACTGCTGCTCGCTGTCGTCTGGGCATGCGCCGGAACTTCCTTCCGTGGCTCTTCCGTGGCCCTTCCGTGGCCCTGCTGTGCAGCCTGCGCTTCCTCCCAGCATGGTGGAAGGTTCAAGGCTGAGCACCCAGAGAGAGAGAGATGCTGTGTGATGAGCTGGCTCACATGCACTGCTGCCACGCGCAAGGAGTGCCCTGCCACGCAGGGGTGTCCCCCACGTAGGGGAGCCCCACGCGCAAGGAGTGCGCCCCGCAAGGAGAGCGGCCCCACGTGAAAAAATGCAGCCCTCCCAGGAGTGGCGCCGCACACACAGAGAGCTCACGCAACAAAAAAGAGACTCAGATTCCCGGTGCCCTGATAAGGATAGAAGTGGTCACAGAAGAACACACAGCGAATGGACACAGAGCGCAGAGAACTGGGGTGGGAGCGGGGGTGGCGGGGAAGGGGAGAGAAATAAATAAAAAATAAATCTTAAAAAAACAAAACAGAACCTGAGGCAAGAAACGAGCCCCCTCCTGGGGTCGTGACTTGCACTCGGGCACACACAAGTAAAACCGGGGGGGAACCTCGAGGGGGGCGGGTGCCAGGCTGGCTTGGAGGTTAAGGGCAGCCTTGGGGAGACGGCCCGGCCGGGCGGGACCCCTGCCACCACTCCCCGGGCAGGCGGCTCTCGGCCGGGGCCCCGCCACCCCTCTAAGAGGTGGCTGTGGACACGTGGGGTCTTTGGGGTTGTCCCGGCAGCTGAGCCTTTAGTGGGAGCGTCCCCCTGCCATGCCTGGGACAGACTTACGGAAAGAATTGTCTCCCCCCCAGTGCCAGGGGCCTCCCCCACGGAGAGAAGCCTTTCCCAGCCTCTCTAAAGGGAGGCGATGAGGGCGAAGGGGCTGGGAATACGGGCCAGCCAGCCCACGGCCCCTGCCACAGCCGCCCCTGGGGGCTGCAGGGACAAAGGCCAGCCGAGGCCAGCGCAGGGGACGTGGGTGGAGATTCCCCCAGGGGCAAAAGACGGCCGCGGAGGGTGCTGACACCCGAGCCTCTGTGCGTCCCACCAGTCCACATGACCCCGGTCTAAGAGGAGACACCGCCAAGGACAAACCACAGGGCAGGGTGCTGGACACTCGTGGGGACAGAACACGTCTGCCTGTGCTCTGGTTGCCCTCTGAGCTTGGTGCTTCTATTTATAGCCTCCCCCCTCCCCCCGCCGCCACCGGGGGCTGCCGAACAGGTCATGCCACATCCTACCGTGTCATGCCACATCCCGCCATCGGCCCCCAAAGGAACCCTGACTCAGCGGCAGACACGGCAGGGCAGGTGGAAGGAAGTGGGGGAAACACCGTCACTTGTCGCCTCGTCCGCCTGACCCAGTTCCTGGCAGAGAGTCAGCCCCCTGGCGGGTGTGGGCCAAAGTCACGGCAAGGCGCTCCAGGGACCTCCGCCACCGTCAGGACTCGGGGCAGGGGAGGTCGGAGCTGACCCCCAGCCAAGAGGGAGGAAGTGCGCCTCCCCTTGGCCTGAGGGACAGACCCCCAGCCTCCCGCCATTTCTGAGACAGGCCCTGTCCCACGCCGGCCTGAGGCCACCGGCCAGTAAGCCTGGCCTCTGCTCGTGGCCCGAGCCCACGCCATAGGCTGCGCTTACCATTGTGAAGAGGTCACGGTTTTTGTTGGTGCTGTTCTGATGGCAACAGCAAAGCATGGAGAGTTGTTGCTTGGTGGGCTATAGAGTGTTTGGAAATTTTGGAAATTTAAAAACAAAGTTAATTGGAAAAAAAATTAAAAAGCAAATCATGTTCACTACGGTAAAGTTTAAAAGGCACAAAGGAAATTTAAATCCAGCGCAAGCCCGTCACCCGGTGACCATCCAGTGCCCGTTGGTTTACTTCCTTTCAGTGATTTTTTTTTTCCAATGTGTAAATGTAAACTTCATTTATACGTATTGTTTTTATAAACAGCTTATTTTTCTTTTAATGCCATAGTATGGGTGGGTTTTATTTTAAAACACAAATCAGGCAAGCCCAACCCTTCCTCCCTCAAGCAGTGCCATCTCCCACTCTTCCCCGCCGTCACCCGGGGGTGGGGTGGGCGAGGGTGCACAGTGTCCCGTCTCTCTCTGCCAGGAGGTTCACCCGTCTACCCACCCGGGCCCTGACCACACTGGAAAGCCTCTCCGAGAGTGGGAGGGGGCCTCGAGCTCCCCCCTCCCCACCCAATGGCACCCACACAGAGGGAGGCCACAGAGAAAGTGGGCAACAGCAGGGAGCTGTGTGGAAGTTTCTGGGCCATTCCTCAGAGAGAGTGAGAGAAAGCCCTCGTTCCCCCAGTTCAGGAGACACACTTCTCTAGCCCGCCACGCTCTGCTGAGCTAGTTCAGTTCTGGTGACCACGGGGCCCGTGGGAGATGGAGGACGGGGCGGCCTCTCAGAGCTGGAGAGGTCCTCAGGTGATCGTCCCAGGTGCCTCCCCGAGCACCTGCTGTGTGCGGGGCAGCAAGTCAGGCATGTGTATTATTATCTCCTCACACTCTTGTGACATCTCAGCAGGGAAGGTGTCATTATCCCCATTCAGTGGATGAAGAAACTGAAGCTCCGGGTGACTAAGCTACAGGCCGAATTCCTCGCTGAGGGACCAGGAGTCAGAGGCAGGGGAAGAGAGGTGGCCCCCTGGTGTGGAGACCCCTTCCAAGGCAGGGCTCGTAGGCTGGGCTGGGGGCGCCCGCCTGGCCCTTGCTGAGGGCGCTGGGCGTTTGCTCTGGACATAGCCCAGGAGCCAAGGTTCAAATGGACACGTCCGGCCAGCATCTGGGTCACGGGCACCCAGTTGCCCAACATCTGCCCACCGCTGCCCTGCTGACTCACGGAGTCCAGGAAGTCCAAGTTTTACAAGGTCAATCCGAGCCTGCTGGGAGCTCACACTCTACTTGTCTACTTGGCTTCTGCTGGGGACATGGGCATGGTCACACCTGGCTCCGTCTCCGGGAGCCCCTGTCCAGGTGCAGGTGAGAGCCCCTGGACCAGAAAGGGGAAGGCCTGAGTTCCGGACCCACCTTCCCCACTAACTCCACCGAGCCCTTGTCCAGATCTCCCTCCCTCCCTGAGCTCGGACTTGTCACCTGAGAAATCCTAACCCTGGGATGCTCGAAGGGTGCCGAAGACACGTTTCTTTTGCCCCATCTTTCGGGGTGGCTCTTACCCCAGGAATAGCCACAGAGTTTCACCTCCTCTACTGATTCTGATGGATCTGCAGTGACTGGGGAGAAGGGTCACAGCTGTGCGGCAATGGATTAGCAATGCCTGCCACAGGCGCCAGCCAAGGCAGTGGTGGCGTGTATGACGCGGGCTTATCGGAACCGTGATCCCCCAGCATCCTGTGTCGGTGGCCCTCGATGAATTCCCCAAAGGCTCACCATAGCTCAGATGCCCCAGTAACCCCATTTCTTAGAAGACGGAGCCCTAGGAGAGATTGTGCAGCTGTCGAGAGGGGATTCTGCGTCGGCCTTTCCTCTCGTAGCCACTTCCTGTCCCAGATAACTAGCTCCAGGGCCCACACCGGGGCTTCATCTGTGAGGTCACAGGGTATGACTTGAGGCTTTTCCACTCTGCATTCTCCTGCCAGAGCAGACTTCCCTGACAGTGCCCTCGCTTCTAGATGCCCCCATGACCGAAATCCCCACTCCTTCCTCCTGCTTCGTGTGCCTGAGATGGCAGAACATCTGCCTCTCCTGGGAGTGCTTTTTCTTTTTCTTTTGGTCCTTCTTCCAACCACTTCATAGGCAGAGCTAAGTAGGTAGCACGTTGTACCTGCCTTTTTCCCCCCCATTTTAAAAAATTAGAACAGTTGTAGGTTTACATGCAGAAGGGACAGAGTTCCCGTATATGCCCCCACACACAGTTTTCCCTCTTATTAACATTTTCATTAATGAGGTGCCCTTACTAAAACCGATGAAACGTTATTCTAACTACATAGTCTTGCTACAGTCCACAGTTTATGTAAGGTTCGCTCTTGGTGGTATACGCTTCACGTTTGGCTTTATATTCTGGTAATATATACTTAGCCTAGAATTTCCCATTTTAACACCTTGAAAGCCTGTAATTCCGCAGCATTGACGACACGCACAACGTTGCGCTGCCAGCGCCACCATCCAGGGGCGCGTTTTGAAAGCAGAAACCTAACCGCTCCGCGCCCGCGGGAATGGCTGTTTAAAACCGGAAAACAACAAAGGTCAGCAGGGATGTGGAAAAACAGGAACCCTCGTGCACTGTCGGTAGAAACGTGAAGCGGTGCAGCCACCGTGGAAACCCGTTCGGTGGTTCCTCGGAAAGCCACGTGGCCCTGCAATCCCCCTTCTAGGTCCATTCCCCCAAGAACCGAAAGCAGCTCTCCCGCAGAGGTTTGCCCCCAGGGTCAGAGCAGCATTATTCACTGCAGGAGGCGGAAGCAGCCGAGCCCGGCGACCGTGAATGGACAGACAAAATACCGTCTATCCAGGTACCTGGCTATTATGCAGCCATAAGGAGGAGTGACGTGCTGATGCAGGCGTCAGCATAGATGAAACCTCCACCGTGTGGAGGAAGATCCGCCAGACACAAAAGGACAGCTATCAGGTCAGCTGACAGCGAGGTGAAAGTCAACCACCACACCAGGGAGCCGAGAGCCTACAGCTGCCAGCAGGAGAACCGCATCCATCAGCCCTGTGGGAGCTAAGCCCCCTCTCCATATAGAGGTGGAGTGGACCTCACCATCCCAGGGCCCACGGGATGGAGGAATAAAATATGCATTAGAGTGGACTTACTGATCTTCTGCTACGGAACTAGTGTGACCCGTAAAGGAAGGAATTAGCATTGAGGTGGAGAAAGTGGCCACGGCAGTTGCTGAGGGCAGGGAGAGGAAGGGGGAGATGTGATGTGGGGGCATTTTCGGGACTTGGAGTTGTCCTCAATGATAGTGCAGGGACAGAAACTGGACACTGTATGTCCCGTGATAGCCCACTGAGCGTACTGGGGGAGAGTGTAAGCTACGATGTAAACTATTGTCCATGTGGTGCAGCAGTGCTCCAGGGTGCGTTCACCAAATGCAGTGGGTGTGCCACGATGATGCGGGAGGTGGTTGGTGTGGGAGGAGTGGGGTGGGGGGCTGGGGGGTATACGGGAACCTCTAATGTTTTTTATAATGTAACTTTTTTGTGATGTATGTATCTTCAAAAAAATACAATTTACCAAAATGATGGGGGTGGGGGGTGGGGGTGGGTTATATTGGAACCTCATGGTTTTTTAATGTAATGCTCTTTGTGATCTATTAACTTTAATAATAATAATAATTTAAAAACGATAGCTATTGTATGAGTCCACTTATATGAAATAAGCAGAATATGCAAATCCACAGGAGACAGAAAGAAAATAACAGGGCACCGGGGCCTGGGGGGGGGGGGCTGGGTTAGGGAAGTTATTGCTTTGCTAACACAGAGTTTCTGTTTGGGGACAGCAGTTTGGGTGATGGATGGCAGTGACGGTGGCACAACATTGGACATATAATTAAGGCCACTGAATTGTGTCTTGGAAAGGAGTTACAACAGGAGCAGGAAGTTGGTGTTGCAGGCCGGTCATCGCACACTTGAAGCTGAAACGTGCCTGTCTCTGACAGCGGGGTTCCCAGCTTTGTGGTCGGTCAGGGAGGTGTGGGCGGTGGCCATGGGGACGTTCCTCAAGGCGGGCGCACACGGCCTGTCGCTGTTTTGTTTTGTTTTTTGTTCATTTGTTTTTAAGATTCATTTTTTAATTTCTCTCCCCTTCCTCGCCCTCCCCCCGCCAGTTGTCTGCTCTCTGTGTCCATTCGCTGTGTGTTCTTCTGTGTCCACTTGCATTCTTGTCAGCGGCACCAGGAATCTGTGTCTCTTTTTGTTGCATCATCTTGCCACATCAGCTCTCCGTGTGTGCAGTGCCAATCCTGGGCAGGCTGTACTTTTCTCGCATGGAGGCGCTCTCCTTATGGGGCACACTCCTTGCGTGTGGGGCTCCCCTACGCGGGGGACACCCTTGCGTGGCCTGGCACTCCTTGCGCACATCAGCACTGCACATGGGCCAGCTCCACACGAGTCAAGGAGGCCCGGGGTTTGAACCGTGGACCTCCCATGTGGTAGGCAGACGCTCTATCCCTTGACCCAAATCCACTTCCTGGCCTGTCGCTGTGGACTGAGTGCCGGGAGGCGAGCTCTGCTTCACTTCCTCCTGACACAGCCCTGTTTGGCTCCAGCCCCACCCACGCTCCCCGCCTTCCCGGATGGAGGGCACCCCACCCAGGGCTCAGGGCTCCAAAACCTCGGGCTGGAAGAGTTACTTGGAGGTTCTGAAATCCAGAGAGCACTTTGGGGTGGGGGGTTGGGGGCCGGCGTGGGGTGGAGACGGAAGTATTTCACAGGATTCCAGAATTTTCCTGAGAGTGGGCCCCATAACCCCACCTCCACCAGGCGCTCGAATCCTTCCCCCAACCAGCTCCCTCACCAAACGGCTCCCACTGAAATGCCTCCAGGGACGGGGAGCTCAGTTAGAAGGGAGGGAGAGTCTAGGTGCCTACATTTCTTCTTTGGGTTTTTATGTAGATTTGACTTTTCTACAATGAAATTCTTTTGACACAGAGCTAGGGTGTACTTATTATGTCCCAGGCACTGTTGCAGACATAGCGCACACAGCAGTGAGCAAAATCGAGCAAAATCCCTACCTGCCTGAAAGGAGCTAACCTTCTAGCGGGAGGACACAGACAAGAAACAGACCAATGAGAAAAGAGAGTACGTGCAATGTCGAAAAGTGCTGTGGGGAGAAACGGGGCAGGGAAGGGGGCGGGGAGGGCTGGCTTTGCATTTTGACGGACAGCATTCAGTGAAGGTGACATCTGAGCAGAGCTCTGAAGGACCCCGGGGGGTTCGGCCACAGGGTGTGCTGGAAGCCAGGTGCAGGCAGAGGGAACGGCCCCTGCGAGGGCCCTGAGGTAGGGGTGCAGCTGGCAGGCTAGAGAGACGGCAGGGAGAGCAGAGCCGGGTGGAGAATTGAGGGCGCGGAGGGCAGGGAGCGGAGCCTGCACAGGCTTTTGGGAAGCAGGAAACCAAGTGTTCTAAGCATGAATGGCTGAATTCCTGCAGAGGCTCAGACCTGGTGAAAAGATTGGGAAGACCCAAAGCCAACCGTGGCCAGCCCGGAGAAGGGAGCCTGAGCGCCAGGCGGATCACCGGCTCTGACCTATCACCTAAACCAAAGGTCACTTAGTCTTTACAACCAGTCGTATGGCTGCAGGAAAACTGAAAGCACACTGCTCTGTGAAGCAAAAGCCTTCCCTGAAAGCGCAGGGCTGCCATGGTACAGGGGCGATGGGGTAAGTGAGGGGGGATGAGCCAATGGGTCAGTGTCCCTAGCCTGCATCTGGGGAAGGGAGGTGGGTGGGACGGTGGCGTCCTGCCCCCTTAGCCCGTGGGGGCCTCCCGGGACCTCCGAGGCCCCCGCAGCGGTGGGACTGTGGGACACTGGAGAGGGCCAGGCCTGGTGGCGGGTCAGCCCCCAGGAGCCTGCCCAGCGCTGAGTGCCCTGCTCCTCGAGGGCCACCCCCCACTGGGGCTCCAGGAGGGGGGCCGCCAGCTACCCAGGGGACACTACAGGGCCCTGGCCTTCCGGCGGGAGCCGCGTGCCCGCCCGCTGCCCGCCCAGGAAGAAGCTGGGCCCTGCTCCGACTTGTTAACGAAGCCGCGGGCCTGGCCTCCGGCTCCAGGCCTAACTGGCCACCCTGCCCCTGGCCCGGGCTCCAGGACGAGTTCTGCTCCAGTGGGGAACAGCAGGCCGCGGCAGGAGGTGGCAGTGCGGCGGGGGATGACGCGGGGCAGGGCGGGAGGGGAGGCGGGCTAAACGCCAAGTCCACCTCACACCTCGAGCGCGGCCGTGCCCCAGCAGGTGCAGCAGGCCGGGGGCCCTGCAGGAACGTAAGATCCCTCCATCCTTCGCCAGAACCTGACGTGTCATTGTTACAGTTGTGGACATAAGATCATTATCTTCCTAAATGGTATTTTTTTTCTTAAGATTTTTTTAAAATTAATTTATTCCCCCGCCCCGCCCCGGTTGTGTTTCTGTGCTCTCTGTCTGCTCTCTGTGTCCATTCGCCACGCGCCCTCTGTGTCTACTTGTCTTCTCTCCTCATCTTCTCTTTAGGAGGCACCGGGAACCCATCCCGGGACCTCGATGTGGGAGAGAAAATCACTTGAGCCCTCTCAGCTCCCTGGTTCTCTGCGTCTCCCATTGTCCCTCCTCTGTGTCTCCTTTGGTGCATTTGCCTCGCAGTCCAGTTTGCTTACGCCAGGAGGACGTGGGCATTGGACCAGGACCTCCTATATGGTAGACAGGAGTCCAATTGCTTGAGCCACATCCGCTTCCCCCCAAATGGTGTTTTTGGCATGTGTGTTTATTCGCTTTGACATTGGGAGACAGGTGTTGGGGTCATGTCACCAGGCTCGGTGGATTTCACCCAGGACTTCAGAGGGATGGTTTCTCCGGGGTACAGGCCCAAACAGGGACGGTGACCCCACACTCCCCTTCCACCGTCTGCCCAGGGGCCATAGGTATACTGTGCAGCCCAGCGGGCCTGCCCAGGGGTCAGCAGGTACGCCCGGGAGCTGTTTGGCAAATGGCATGCCACCACCCCTGACCTTCGGGGTCAGGAAGGCACGAGTTCAAATTCTGACTCTACCACTTATGGCTCAGCGACCTGAGCAAGTTATGTGTCCCTCTAAGACCAGATGTTCTTCTTGGTGAAATGGATATCCAAAAAAAAAAGGATATCCAGATAAGACTTCCTTTACAGCAGGGGTTCTTAACAGGGGGTCTGGGAGCTTAAATTGAAATTCAAAAAAACATTATTCTTGTGGGGGCATGTTGGTGCGGGTGTGACATATTTATTAAATAATAGAGAGGGAAGCGAATGTGGCTCAAGAGATTGGGCTCCTGCCTACCACATGGGAGGTCCAGGGTTCAGTTCCTGGTGCTTCCTAAAGAAGACAGTAAGCTGGTGCGATGGGCAAGCACAAGCATGCTGACACAACAAGGTGATGCCAGAAGAGACACAAGAAAAAAACCATAATGAGAGCCACACCAAAGCAGGGGGCAGAGGTTCCCAGTGCCTCCTAAAAAGGATGCGCAGGACAGCGAGCTGGCACGATGGGCAGCCGTGGTGAGCTGATGTGACAAGGTGACGCAACAAGAGACATGAGGAAAAACATAATGAGAGCCACAACACAGCGGGGAATGGACGTGGCTCAAGCGATTAGGTGCCTCCCGCCCACATCGGAGGTCCTGGGCTTGGTTCCTGGTGCCTCCTAAAGAAACAAAGAAGATGAAAAGACAGCAAGTACAAAGAACCAGGGGGTGGGAGACATAAATAAATAAAATAAATCTTAAAAATCATAATAATAAGCGACAGTATAGTGTGGACTTAGGGGTCCATGGAACAAAAAAGGTTACCCTGCTTTACAGGGTGGTCTGCAGGATTAAAGAAGACACTGCACCACGTAAAGCACTTAGCTTGGTGCTGGCTTAGAGTAAGCATCAGTGCACGTTAGCCATGACGATCATTTTTATTATTATTACTGTCGGCACGACCACTTTTATTATTACTGTCGGCACGACCACTTCGCAATCTAGCCTTGACACAGGACCTCAGTGCCCGAGCTCGCATGCGTGTGCGTATGATTGTGTTGGTATCAAGCAGTCCTTTTTAATTGCTGCTGGCTAACAAGAAAAGAACGGAGGCGGATTTAATGCGTAAATGATGCGTTGAAGCCAAGCGAAGGCCAGGTGATGTAACAGCCTACTGTGCAAACAAAAAGTACTGCAGTCATGCAAATAGAGAAAAGTAGTGGGAACACTGACTCGTTCCCCAGCACTGGGCAGCACCCGCAGCATGCCTGCCCAAAGGAGACCCACCTGCTGCAAGTGGCTGTTTGGTTCCAGCCAAACAACGTCATCCTTCCCATTAAACTGATGTTACTTTGAATTTTGTGGGCTTTGTAGTTTACATGTACTTGTAAATCTCTCCAGGATCTAACTCTAAGTGAAGGATATATAAGATGCCACCTTTTGATAAAGAGAGGTAGATATAGACAGATAAATGTGTGTATTTTGCAAAAAGATACACTGATAGAATAAATCCGCTCTATTGAAAATGAGTACCTGGGTGTAGAGGCCCGCACTGAAGAAGGCAGGAGCAAGATGCCTTGGCTGTGTTTGCTATGTAGCTGTGAGCTGGGAATCCTGCACCACCTATTCTGGGATTGCTGCCTACGTGAGACCCTGGATTTGGCCCAATGGATAGGGCCTCCACCTACCACATGGGAGGTCCAGGGTTCAAACCCCGGGCCTCCTGACCCATGTGATGAGCTGGCCCATGCGCAGTGCTGATGTGCGCAAGAAGTGCCGTGCCATTTAGGGGTGTCCCCCGCGTAGGGGAGCCCCACACACAAGGAGTGCGCCCCGCAAGGAGAGCCATCCACCGCGAAAAAAGTGCAGTCTGCCCAGGAGTGGCGCTGCACACACAGAGAGCTGACGCACCAAAAAGAGACACAGATTCCCGGTGCCGCTGACAAGAATGCAAGCAGACACAGAAGAACACACAGCAAATGGACACAGAGAGCAGACAATGGGGGGGGGGGAGAGAAATAAATTTTTAAAAATTAATCTTTAAAAAAAAAGAAAGAAGACCCCCCCCCGAAAGGGAGCTGCACAGGGTCCAAATTAGAGACCTACTGCCACAGTAGGACCTGTTGCCGCCCAGGGAAACAATCTTTTCTCCCTGGAAATTTCCTTTGCTCTAAAATGATCCATTCAGGCCCTGGAAGGGGAGAACGGGGCCGGCTCTGCAGTGGCGTGGCTGGAGGAGGCCACCCGGGACCAGGCCGCTCCGAGGGCACTGCCCGCTTGCGTGCCCGGGGTGGGCTCTAGGCCCCGCGGCCCCTGGCAGGCCTCAGGGCCTCGGCCGTTTGCCCTAACGGCTGCCCTCATGTCCGGCATGTCATGAGGTGAACACGTTGGGACGTTTAGCCTCTGCCCTCCGCCCTCCGCCCTCAGAGGCCACAGGTCCAAGGAGCAGGCAGATCGCAAAATGGGTACCAGGACCATGTGGATCTCCCAGGAACCAGGCGGCACCAGGGGCTGTGCTGAGCACTGACGGCAAGGCAGGCCGGTCGGCAGTTTCCTGCCCAGGAAAAAAATAGCCTACAACCACCAACAGGGCCGAGTCTTCATCCTTGGAAGCCTGGATTTCGGCAAGCACAGGGGGGTCGACCAGTCGGCGGGCCGCGGGAGGGTAAGTGTTCTGCCCTGGAGCAATCGGGTGATTTTGGTGCTAGATTTGAACTCAGGGCTGGGCAGGTAGCCAGCGTGCTCTATTGCCTCCTCTGAAATGTCAGTGTGTGGACGGAGAGGGGAGGGTGTTACTTGGGTTAGCGGCACAACCATATAGAAAAATCACCTTGCGCAACTGTGAGATCAAAGGTGAGCAAGCCTCCTCGTCCCAGGAAAAGCTGAACGTGAATCAGCCGCCTCATGATGCCTGAGAGACCCCGCCTCCCACTTGGCCATAGTTCAGGCCTCTTTTAGAGGCAGAAAGGGCGTGATTGAGGTGCAGGCTTCTCATCCCCCCTCCCCAGGATCAAAGCTGTGACTCCCAGCAAACTCTCCAGGCCTCTGTTTCCTAATCCATAAAATGGGGATGATAGTCGTTGCCTCCAGGGTTGTTACGAGCAATAAATGAGATTACTGGGGTAAAGCGCTTAGTACAGGGCCTTGAAGCAGGCTTGTAAGATAGGGAATCAATAGATGGATCTGGAACCTGGCAAGAAGTCCACATGGACATCAATAACCTCCCAGATGGCTGCTGGAAGACCCTCCCCAAGATTCTGCCACTCAGAGCAAAGACTTCCTCTGGAAGCCAGGAGAAGCCCGGATATTCCCCAAGGACTTTATCATTGGGTCCTCCTGGGAGATTGATGGGTGGGGTAACCAATCAGAACAGCAAACAGCCGGGACCCCTCCCCGCCGTTAGCAAATGGGTGGAATAATTAACAAGAGCAGGCACAAGGCCTGAACTCACGCACTTGCTCTCTCTTGCCTTTGGACCCCTGTTCCTGCCCTCTGCGCCCTGCTCTCACCGTTTTCCCTGCCATGATGGACACACAAGTAAAGCCTGAGCATTTATAATCCAGAATGGGGAACGGTAGCATGTAAATCAGCCCGCTTCATCACTTTTCACCCCTTCCTCTTCACCTGGGCCCCCTGATCAGTTATTTTCTCCCATTTCTGTTCTTCTCTCCCTACCTGGATGAATTACTGGCCTAACTCACCGACCTGCTCTTGAAATTCATAGCCAAGAACCCAGACAAGACCTAGCCTGGCATGGAATGGGGCTCGTTGCCAGGTCCCTGTGAAAGATGCCCACTGAACCCAGGAGGACCCAAGTGGCTGGGCCCTGGGGTCCCCGTGAGGCAGGTTAGAAGGGAAGATCTGGGTCACAGCTGAAGACCCTTCGGACAACCTGCCCAGCAGATAGCAGGCCCTGAGACCCTGCCCGGAAACCTCCCAGGGATCCCGCCAGCCCCTGGAATGAGACTCTCGATTGAAATGAGAATCCTGTTCGGGGTCAAGGGACAGCCCCGGCTAACCTCAAGGGGCCGCACCACGGGCCCCCTGAGAAATGACAGGTGGGGTAGCCAATCAGAGCAGCAAACAGACTTTAAACCGCCCTGACCTGCCGCCCCACGCACAGCTCACCCTGCCGTGGGCCCGTGGCCCGTGTCTTGGACCCCGTACTTTTCTCTTTTTATTTCTTAATAAACTTCTTGGCCCCTTGCCTACCCTCTGGCGTGTCCTCAAATTCCGTTACGTGACCTAAGCCAAGAACCTAGAAGCCCAGAACCCAGGGCCTGCCGGCAACCCCGGGGCCCCGGCCCCCTCTCGGCCCGTGAATGCCCCACTTCCCAGGACAGAGTGTGGCCTCATGCCCACCCCGCCTCCCAGGCCTGCTCAGGAGCCCACGGTCCCCTCTGCCGGTTGATGAGTGTGACTCGACTTCCCCAGGCCTGTCCTCCACGGTCACACGGAGATGCTCACTGAGGCCTCCATTCTGACCCCCTCCATCTCCCATCCCCAAGCGGTCGGGGGCCCTTGAAAGACGCAATCGGCAAAATTCTCCAGAAACTGCCCATCACACTGAGAACAGAGGTCAAACCCTTGACCAGCCTGCAGAGCCCTTTGACCCAGCTCTCGCCACCTCTCTCGCGCTTGCCTTTCCCCTCACGCTCTCCCCTGTGACCTTGCAGTTCCCTCTGCTGGCAACTTCCTTCCAGGGCTTCCCGCCATTGCCCGTCTTGAGCCTCAGCTCAAATATCACCTCCTCCGAGAGGCCCCCCCTGACCACCCCAGCTACAGTGCCCTCCCCTGCAGTATCATATAGCCGTGTGTTCTTACTCACGTACTTAGGATCACCTGAATGTCTCTTCTAAACTGGCTTATTGGTCTGTGTACTATCTGCCTCACCCGCTAGCACTGAGCTCTGTGAGGGTCAGGATGGCACCTCTTATCCACCTAGAAGAAGCCCTGGCCCCAGGATGTGTTCAATCAGCCTCTGAGGAGTGAATGAACGAAAGGCCTGATGTAGAGTCCACCTTCTGCAGTTTCGTTTGGTTTTGGTACTAAAATACAAGTAACCTAAAATCATCCTACCCATTTTGAAGTGAGCAGTTCCGTGAGGCTTAGTATATTGTCAATGTTGTGTAACCTTCGTCGCTATTTCCAGGACATTTTCATCATCCAAAGCAGAACCTCGTACCCGTTAGGCAATAACTCCTCATTAAACAGAGGCTTTTCTTATCACACACAACTTCCCTCCCACGCGTCCTCTCCTTGCCCTCCTGCCTTACTCAGGGCCTCCCCCGAGCCTCCGTGGAGGTGTCCAGCCACTCAGAAGTGTCCGGCCTGTCACCGACAGACCCCTCCCAGGGCTCCCTGCAGGGCATCTGGGGCAGCCCTCCCTGCCGAGCGCACCCCCCGGGCCTAAGAGGGGCTGGTGCCTTTAAAGTGCGGGCTGGCGGGCACCTGTAAAGTGCTCGCGCTCCCGGGTGCACCTGCCCCACGAGGTCTAGGGCCTGCCCTCCGTATCAGCGGACTTCTCCCCGCGGTGTTTGTTTTAGGGATTAAAGCTAGTGGAGGAGCCTGCCGCCCAGAATCATCTGACCTTTCCTGGCAGACAGCATGGTATTGGTTGTTTTATTTTCCCAGGCCCCCAACAACACCGGGCCAGACCTGTTGGTATACAGCCTCACGCAACGGAAAGACTCCGAGGCGTCCCCAGGCCGTAGGCCAACGCCGGACAGACTGCTGTCAGCCTCCCTTGGCCTTCTCTTCTGTCAACCTTGTGGTCCCCAATTGTTTTTTCTCCTCTCCCATTCTCTTTTTAAGCACTACAGTGACCCCTCATTTATCTGCCATTGACAAGGAATGGACTACTTCTGAAATACCTATTTAACGCTAAGACGTTATTTCCTGGATTTGGCGGTCTCACTAATACTCATTACTGGAAGCCACGTCCTCAGACGCCATGCAGAAGCTCAGCTCAGTTGTCGTGAACACCCTGTTGTACGGCGATGCTGGGCACCTGGGTTCTTCTCCCTCACTGCCGGCTGCCTCGGTGCACACCTCTCAGCAGTCTCCTGCTGCCGGGCGCCCTGGCTCGGCGGCCACCGGCCCACCCACTCCTCACTCGGCACCAGCGGTTCTCAACCAGAGACGATTCTGCCCCAAGACATTTGGCAATGTCTGATGACAGTCTGGGTTGTCATGACTCGTGATGGGGGGGGGTGTCTATGTCTACTCGTGGGTCGAGGTCAGGACTCCACTAAACACCCGGCAACGGCACAGGATGGCCACGCCACAAGGAACTGTCAGGCCCCAAATGTAACAGCGCCAAGTGCGGGAAACCCTCGTGTGGAAGACAACCAGACTGCACAACTCAGCAAGATGTCACAACCACCCATCGCTTCACTCTTCTGGATCAAGAGGGAGCAGCGAGGCCAGCAGGCCTGTTGGAGCTGCAAGAACACCGGAGCTCTTGGCTCCGGGAAGAGCTAGGCACATCTCTGCTCTCCTCCTTCCAACTTTGTCTTCCTGAGGACAAGGCTTAGAGACGCAACTCTGCGGCTGCAGGGCCCAGCCCTGAGCAGGTGCTCAACGAATATCTGTCAAACTAGATTGGACTCGAGGCATTCACCAGGTGCCTGAGCGTGGGTAGCCCCGGCTGGGCCTTGGCTGTAAGGCGGAAGACGCAGAGCTGGCAGCAGGAAACCGTGAGAGCCATGGACGCCCGGGATGCGTGAAGTCCGCAGGTGGAGCGCAGACCCGTCCACCAACAGAGAGATGAGAAGGGCTGGCCAGCATCACCACGTGCACACGTCACCACCAAGTCACTTCCCGCTCCCCCCCCACGCCCTATTTACCTGTCTTAATAAAGGAAGTTTTCCCAGAGTGGTTTAGTCAGAACTGGAAGGGCCCTGCCCTGTGGGGACAGGGGAGCAGCCTGGCGGGCACCCGCAGCTAGCGGGGGTGAGCAGTGCGGTCAGCAGGGACCCCAGCTCTCCCCGGCCCCCTGGTGAAGCACGGGTGGGCTTCAGCCAATTTTGCATGACTGAAAGGTTGAAGTTTTTCTTTATGTAAGTTACTGTAGACATTCCTGAAAATACTGGTAAGCAAAAGGAAGCAGACCAAAAGCTCCCAAACCGCACTCGCCAGAGAAACCGCCAGTCGAGTTTTGTTGCACGTCCTCGCATTCAGGTATGGATGTTGTGTAGACATTTTGATTAAAACCAGGTGTGGGTGCTGTGGCTGAAGGCTTCCTTTGAGGTGCTCGAGAGTGGGAAAGAGATTTTGAGAAAGGGGACCCCGAAGCACCCCAAGGAGACAACGGGGGGCTCTTGAGAATTGGGGTGACTGAGTGGGTTTAGGATTCGGGGTTACTCCTGGGAGACTCGCAGTTTAGCCCCAAATCCAAGGATGAAGAGAGGCCTGGCTGGCCTGACCTTCCTCCTGGAGCCCCTTCCCCCTTGGGCCTCACCCATCAGCCCTCCCCTGCCATCTCCAGGCTTCTGTCCTGTGCCACTTCCAAGTAACTGCTGTGGACACCTGATAAGCTGGGATCACAGGGGACCTTGGACTCCTAAGGCCCTGCCTAGGGCAGGAGACCTGGGCTCTAGCTGCAGCTTCAGCCCTGAATCTGGCCTCAGGTAACTCAGCTGGAGTGATAAGGAGAACAATACCTGCCCTCTGGACTGCTGAGAACTCTGGGCCAGGCTGCATCTGTCCCATCTTGCTGCACTCACTCCAGAAGGCCCAGCTAGACTAGGCGGCTTTCAAATCCTTTTTAGCAGAGCCGTTGTAAAACACAATCTTAGGTGAAACTTCAAAACGAGAGAGAGGGACGAAAGGGGAGATGCTTTGGGGGACACGGACAGGGGCTCACCTGGGCGGTCCTCCCTGCCTCCTTTCTCTTGGGGAGACACCTCTGAGCAGCACGCCTGGAAGCAGTCCGTTTTAGGCCCCAGGCAGGGCTAGAGGGGCAGTCGGGCAGGGGGATCCCTTGGGACCAACTTCCAGGATGGGTGGGACATTTCAGGCGGCCAGACTTGCTCTCTTTCTGGTCAGAACTTTTTTCTAGGGTGGGGGGCAGGAGGGAAGGGCGCTGGGGGACTCCGGGGCTAGGCGGGGCCAGCCCTGTCCCTATTTCCCCTCAATGGGCTTCTCTTGCTCACAGACTGAGGAAGAACCGTGTGACTCACTTCCTGCCTCCAACTGCATAAGTATTGTTCTCCCAACTGCGGCTGCCCTGCTGGGGGCTACCCCACGGTGACCCCCGGCGTCTTCGCTCCTCGGGGGGTAGGCAGGGGGATAAGCCCTGACTCTACGAGGAGGCCAGCCAGACTCAATGCCTGGGTCAGCTCTGAGGATCCCACATCTCCTCCCCGAGTTTCATGTTTGCAGTGTTTTGTTAGGGTGCCCCCCAAAAGTACCTTTTCCCATTAAGGTAATATTATCTCCACCTTCGAGAGGTACATTGAGGCTGAGAAATGAAGTAACTTGTCTGAGTGTGAAATGTGGCACCGGACAAAACACTGTGGCAGGGATCGGAACTCAGGCCTGCTGGCTGACCGTCACGTCAGTTACCTCAGGCATCACTTTGCCCTCTTTGGGCGGCAGTTTATTCCTCTGCAAAATGTAGATAGGGATACGTAAAAATGATGACTAAAGGAAAAACATACTTGGATCCACCTCACGGGGCATGTGGTGAGGACGAGAGGAGACAGATAACACGTGGAAAGAACCCGGCCTGGCTGGCAGTTTGCGTCATCATTTATACCTATGTGTGGGCGGCCAGGCTCTGCCACGGGATGATCCTGTGGGGTCAGCCAGGTTACCTCGGAGGGAGCGGGAGGAGACGGGCATCCGCAACTTGGGAATAACCCAGCCCGGGGATGCTCCTGGCCGCATCTCCCCGCATTTCTTCCTCAGCTCCAGCAGTGGTGGCCTCAGCCAAGTGGCACAGGCGATTTCTGGGGCAGGGACCCAGGGACTCAGCAGAGCTGCGTGGTGTACCACAAGGTGCTTGGACTCGGGGCCTGCCACAGCCCAGGGTCTCGTGCAGGCTCTGAGGCCTGCTAGCTGGGGAACCTTTGGGCAACGTAGGGAAATGCCGGTCTCCTCAGTTTCTTATCTGTAAAGTGGGATTAATAATGTCAGCCTGAGAGGATTATGTAGATTAAATAATGTACATAAGGAAGAAATAATGTAGCGTCTGGCGCAGCGCCTGGTCTGAGGTCGGTGTAAAAATTCTTTGTCAAGTTAAAAAATATTCAAACGAGCTGGGCCACTTGTCCCGCTTAGTCACCCTCTCCACACAAATAAGGCGCGACCCCTCCGCGAGAAGGCCGGGAAGACCGACCCCAGGCACTTAAGCCGGCGCTGCCCAGACTCGGGGCCTAGGCGCGGGAAAGGGGGCAGCGGCGCGGGCCCGCCGCCCAGCGCCCCGCCGCGGCCCGGCTGCGAGGGACTCCCCGAGCCCCGCCCGTGTCGGCGGTTCCGAGTTCGGGTCCCCGCGGCCGCCCGCCCCGGGGACCTCGCGGCGCGACGAGCCCGGGGGGGGGCGGAGGCCGCTTGGGCATCGCCGGCCCCGCCGCCCACCGGGCCCCGGCGAGAGGCGCGCGGCGCGGGGGGCGCGGGGCGGCGGCGGCGGCCGGGGCCGCGCGGAGGTGGCGCCGCGCGGGGGAGGGGCGGCGGCGGAGGGAGGAGCCGGGGCCGCCGCCGCCGCGCTGACAGGGACCGGAGTAAACAAGCCGCGCCGCCGCGGCCCGGCCGCCGCCGCTGCCCCCGCCCGCGCCCAGCCCGAGCCCGCCCTGGTCGCCGGCCGGGCCGAGGCCGCGCCGCCGCGCCGCCCGCCTCCGCGCCGTGACGCCGCCGCCGGGCGCGGGGAGCGCGCCGAGCCCAGGCCGCCGGCGCTGCGCTCGGCCGAGGGGCGCCCGAGCCGCCGCGCCGCCCGCCCGGAAAACTTTCCCCCGCCCGGGGCTCCCCAGGGTAAGGCGCGAGGGCGCGGGGGGCCCGGGGAGGCGGCGCGCGGCGGCCCCGGGGGGGGAAGCGAGGGTGCCGCGGCCCGGGCGCCCCGGCGAGGCAGGGTCGGGGACGCAGGCGCCCGGGCAGCCTCGAGCCGGCTTCCCGAGGCCCCCGGCGCCCGCCCGGCCTCCCGGAGCCGACTCCGGGGCCGGCCCCGAGGCTGGATCCGCGGGCGCAGGGTGGGCGCCCCCAGCCCACCTGAGCGCGCCGGCCGGGCCCCGGCGCGTACTTTTCCGCTTGGGGCGGGGGCGAGCCCTCCGACCTCAGGAAGCGCCCGCGGGGCCCGAGCTGGGGGCGGGCTGGGAGAGCATTCCGGAGGCGCTGGGTGCTCCCGCTTCCCTGCGCTCCTCCCGGGGCGCCCGGGGCAGGCCTGCGCGCCCGCCGGGGGCCGGGAGGCGAGGGGCTTCCGCACGGCCCCGCCTGCGCCCCCGCCTGCACACCTGGGAGCGGAGAGGACTCAGGTGCGGGGTCTGGCGGGCGCCGGGGCTGCCTCCCGCCGAGGCCTGGCCGAGGCCCCTGCTGCCGCCGCGGGCCGGCTGCACCGGGGGGGGGGCGGCCTGCTTGGCAGACAGGTCTGACGGCAGGCTCTGGGCGGGTCGTCCCGGGTTTCCCATTATCCCCCACCCCGGGGCGCCTGAGGGTGCAGATCCTTCTCTCCCCGAGAGTGTGGGAATTGCCTTTCAGCCTCGCGGGCACGGGGCGCGGAACCCAGGTGATGTGGCCTGGTGATGGCTGGGCAGCCGTGGACACAGCCTGGCAGAGTGGGGGGCGAATGTGGGTATCGGGTCTCCTGGAGCCGCTCCGGGTTGGCCATTTCCTATGGAAGTTTGGAAACCGCTGGTCTAGCAATTTTTTTTTTTTTTTTTTTTTTAACCACCAAGGAAACTGAGGCCCAGAGAGAGGAAGTGACGTGCCTTAGGTCACCCAGCAAAAGAGTGGTTGAGCAGGGGCTGGAAGTCAGAATTTCGGGGCAGCCTGGTGATGCCTGTCACCGGACCTGCCTTGGGTCTCTTGGCTGGAAAGCGTCCAGTTGGGTTTCTCGGGCAGCTCCCGCGCAGTGTCGGTGCCAGACTCCCCACTCCAGGGAAGCAGCGGCCAGACCTGGGGGTAGAGGCCATTTGGCTCTGTTTGGGCACGTTCCCGGAGCTGGGGAAAAGGGCTTTGCCTAAGACCTCAGCCAGGAAGGGCAAGCGCAGCTCTCTGTGGCCCCGACCCGAATCGAGGAGCTGAGCCCCGACTCCCTTTCGAGCGGGGATCTCGGAGGCTGGAAATATCGTGAGCCTCCAGGTTGAGACAAGCTGGGACCCAAAGGGTGAGTCAGAGCCTGGGATGGGGTGGGGAGACGCTCATTCATTCATTTGTTGTTCTCAGCTCAGATTCTTTGAGGGGGGAGCCCTCCCTCCAGGATGCTGGGGGGATTGGGGGCCCTGAGGGAGCCGTGTCTACCCTCTGTTGCTGGGCGGGGGGAGCCTGTCCCTCGTTCTTGGGGGATTTGCACTTGGCCTGAAGTCTGCTTTCTTTCTGGGTGCTGCAAGGTAATTAAATAGTTGGTTAATCACCTTTAAAGCCAGACAGCTGCGGCGCCATCCACAGCATGCTGGAGCTGGGGCTGGGGCCAGCCTTGGTTTGGGGGCTCCCGCAGGACTCCCAGCACTGGTCAGGGGGTCTCCACATACCCCTGGACCCAGGAGGCAACTGTTGTGGCAAGAAGGCGAGGAGAGACCTGGTCTTAGCCCTGTTTTGCTGAATGAGGGGTGGGGGGTCCCTCCACCCCAGGGCCTGGGTGTCTGTCCAGCCGGGACTCAGGCCAGCTTTCTGGAACTCGGTGGCCCTGGGGCTCACAGTGTGTAGCTCCCAGGCCTGGCCTGTGTCCCCTGCCCATTGGGGCTGAGCAGGGGCAGCCCTGTGCCTGCCTCCTCCATCAGCTGTCAGGTTATTTTGGTGTAAACTGAAAATACTCCAGGAATTGTGTGTGTGTCCCCCAGCCCGCTGGGTGGGGTTTGGGCAGGGTGGCTTAGCATCGGGAGGAGTGCCGCTTCCTGTGCAGTCAGGGAGGCCGCTTGTAGCTGAGGGCAGTCCCTGGAGAAGTGAGGGGGTGAGAGTGGTGAGCGTCTTGGGTCCAGCCCCCAGGGCCTGGGAAAGCTGGAGGTAGTGGCTCTGTTTGGCCACCCGGCAGAGTGGCCTCCTGTGAGGCTGGAGCGTGGGAGCGGCGGGGGGGGCATCCTGGGTCCTGTGGGCAGGCGCTCTGCTGAAGAGGCTTGGCACTGAGATGAGATACCCCCAGCAGCCCACCGCTAGCTGGTCAAGGGCCCTGCGTGGGGACAGTTACGTGGCCCCAAGGCCGAGAGGTCTGCTGCCTGTTTGCCGAGGGAAGGAAAACAACACGTGGACTGTTGACTCAGCCTTACCTCGGCACTCCTGGCCCCACAGCCCATGTTTGCCCTGGCTGCCCCTCTCGGATTATGCAAGGCTGGTGGGCGAGGAGGGGGCCAGGGGGCCGCTGGGGGCCTCCAGGCCTAGGCGGGCGGGGCTTGGGCCGCCCCAGCATTCCCCAGGAAACGGCACAAAAAGAGCCCGGGCCCCTCGCTTTGCTGCTGGCCGCCATTGGGGAGGGGTGGAGGGACGCCCTCTCCCTTGCCCCAAAGCCCCCGTCCCGCCAAGCGCTGCCCACGCCTGGCTCCCAGGGGCTGTCCTGGTCTGCTCTGCTGACCAGCAAACCCTAGAGCATCGTGTAGATAGCTCTTATTTGCGAAATATTTAAAAGCCAACGTTTTATTCCCTTATAAAATCTTCCTGGGTAATTTGTAGAACGTAGAGTGACACAAAGAGGAAAATAACAATTACTCTTTCCATCTCCAGAGAATCATTGTTAACCTATTAGCCTCTGTCCTTCCAGACTTTGTTTTGCGCTTATGTATAAACATACACATATAGTTTTTTTTCCCAGAGCAAAATAGGGTTGTGTGTGCCTACTGCTGTATGCCCAGCCTTTTTATTTTGATAATGGTGAGCACTTACTCACTGTCTGATTTCCAGTGACTCAAACGTCAGTACTCTTCATCCACTTCTGCCTTCCTGCGTAGAGGGCTTGGAAGCGCCGCGTGTGCCTGTGGGGGGTGCGGGGTCCATCTGCCCAGCCATCTAGCTGAGCTTGGGGGATGTGTTTCGTCTGGGCAGCACTTTTTTCCCAGCCCTCTCTCCGAGAGCCATGGTTAGGGGCCTGGACTGAGCTGTGGGTGGAAAGGGCAGCTTGAGCACGTGGCTGGGGGGGAGGGGCCTGACTCTGCCCCCCCCCCCCCATTTTCCCTTGTTTCTCTCAGAGCCGGCAGCCCTCGGTCTCCCCCAGCAGCCCTGCTCGTCGTGGCCCCATGCCCCCGCCAGTCAGCCCCGAGCCACAGGGAGTGAGCAGGCACCTGGGAGCAGAGGCCCTGTGACCAGGCCAAGGAGTCGGGGGCTCCGGGGTCCCGGCCACCTGCCCCCCCCATGGAGCTGAGGCCCTGTTGGCTATGGATGGTCGGAGCAGCGGGTGCCTTGGTCCTGCTGACGGCAGATGCCTGCGGCCAGGAGGTCTTCACCAACACGTGGGCCGTGCAGATCCCCGGAGGCCCGGCCGTGGCCGAGAGCGTGGCACGCAAGCACGGCTTCCTCAACCTGGGCCAGGTAGGTGCTCTTGCCTGCTGCTTAGGCCTGGGCCCTCGCCGGGGCCGGCGCCAGCGAGGGCAGGGGTTCTTCTGGCCATGCCGAGCTTGATCTTAGGGTGTGTGGAGGTTGCGGGTGTGGGCTGGGAGCAGTGGCAGGGCCAGCCCTCGGGCTTTGAGCACAGGCTGCTCAGAGGACCAGTACCCCACTAGGGCGAGCCATCCCAGCGCCCCTCGGGCGCCTGCACAGCTCCTGCTGGGTGTCGGGCAGGGAGCAGCGGCCCTCTCCGCGCCCGCCCCCGCCGTTGGAGCCTTCCCTTGGAGCCGGTGTCCACCCCCGCCCCCGCCTCCCGGGGGACTGACAGATGGAAGGCCCAGCTCAGTCTCCCTGCTCTGTTGCAGATCTTCGGCGACTATTACCACTTCTGGCATCGAGCAGTGACAAAGCGGTCCCTGTCACCTCACCGCCTGCGGCACAGCCGGCTGCAGAGAGAGCCTCAAGTGAGTGTGGCCCCCGCCTCCCCTGCAGCCACCCTCCCCTTCCGCTGCCAGGAGCTCTGCCCTCTCCCTCCCCTCTCCCTCCCCTCTCCCTTCCACCCACACTGTCTGTCCCTCATCCCCTCACAGGTACACTGGCTGGAACAGCAGGTGGCAAAGCGGCGGCCCAAACGGGACTTGGACCTGGAGCCCACGGACCCCAAGTTTCCCCAGCAGTGGTACCTGGTATGTGACTCCCTGGGCCCCCGCATCCCCTTCTCCGCCACGGGTCTGGGTGCACAGCACCCCCAATGGGCGGGGGAGCCCCGCCTCGGCCCTCCTGTGGGGCTACCTCTCCCTCGCCCAGCCCGCAAGCCTCGGGGGCTGCCCCAGCAGAGCTCTCTGTGCTCCCGAGGAGCCCATATGTCCGGGCCGTGGCCTCTCAGGAGCGGGGACGGGTGGGGAAGGTGGGGTGGCGGGGGCGATCCTCATACCACCGAGCGCGTGTCGTAAGTGCGGGCTGATGGGGGCTGTCTGCGCAGTCTGATGCCACCCGGCGGGACCTGAACGTGAAAGAGGCCTGGGCGCAGGGCTACACGGGGCGTGGCATCGTGGTGTCCATCCTAGATGACGGCATTGAGAAGAACCACCCGGACCTGGCCGGCAATTATGTGAGGGGGCGGGGAGGGCTGCCTGGGGGCCGGCCTGCCCTGCGCCTGGCACGGCCGCTCCTGACCGTGGCCACGCCCTTTCCAGGATCCCGGGGCCAGCTTCGACGTCAATGACCAGGACCCCGACCCCCAGCCCCGGTACACACAGATGAACGACAACAGGTGAGGTGCGGCAGGGGCCTGGCGGCCGCCCCCTCCTCCTCACTGCCACCAGGGAGGCAGGCTGAGCCCGGGTTAGGGGGGCCCGGACCCAGGCCCGCCAGAGCTCCGGGGCGGCCCTGCTCAGAACAGAGCATTGAGTGGTCGGGGTGCACACGTGCAGGGCGGCGGGTGTGGGCGGGTGTGCCCGGCACCCCCTGACGCAGTGCTCTCGGCCCGGCAGGCACGGCACGCGGTGTGCTGGCGAGGTGGCCGCGGTGGCCAACAACGGCGTCTGCGGCGTGGGCGTGGCCTACAACGCCCGCATTGGAGGTGGGTGTGACCTCGGGGGGGTCTTTGAGGAGGGGGTCTTTCCCTGCCCACCTCCCACCTGGCCATGTCTGTGCTTTCCTCCTGTAGGTCTCGCCATGGGCACGTGCGGGGAGGATTCCTAGGGGCTCCGGGAGCAGGGCCCCCAGTGCTGTAGGGAGGGGAAGGGGGCGCTTAGGAGTCTCCCCAAGTTCTCGCCAGACCCCCGAGTCTTTCCACCGCCCACCTCGATCCCCGCACCCCTTTGAGAACCCAGAGGCTCATTCCTTCTGGAAAAGGCAGGCCAGGGGGTGAGGGCGAGAGCTCCAGCCTCTCCCCTCCCCTGCCCCTCCCCGGGGGCTGCGCGGGCTCCAGGGGGTGTCCCCGGCAGAGGGACCCATGCAGCACCCCTCTCCCCGACCCCTCCGCGGCCAGGGGTGCGCATGCTGGACGGTGAGGTGACGGACGCGGTGGAGGCGCGCTCGCTGGGCCTGAACCCCAACCACATCCACATCTACAGCGCCAGCTGGGGCCCCGAGGACGACGGCAAGACGGTGGACGGGCCGGCCCGCCTCGCCGAAGAGGCCTTCCACCGGGGGGTCAGCCAGGTGGGGCGTCCCCCGGGGCAGGCTGGGCACTGGCCTTCCGTGGCTCTTGTCCTTGCATCTTTCCGTTCCTTGTTTTTGTCTGATGGTAACATCTTGTAATATTAACGTGTTCAGCTTCAAAGAACAGTCTTCTAGAGGCAATATCACCCACGTTCATATCTCACAGGAGGTTTGGCTGTGCTGTGCACGTTAGGTGTTTTAGCTTTCCTTCAAGGAGCGTATGTGACCTTGACTTTCCTTTCCAGCCACTGTCATACCCCTCTAATAGCACTGCTAGTTACAAACCCCTGTTCCTTTTTATTTACTATTCCGTCTAACTTTAGCTTGACACGGTGCACTTTTATGGAAACATCATGGGAAAAGGACAGAAAAAGAAAAGTAGATAAGAACCATTCCACATCTTGATGGTCCTGGGCAGTTTTTTCGGGCACGCAGAGACCATCTGCCTACGTAACTTGACCCATCGGGGTCTCACGGGGGACCCGCAGGGTGGACTACGGCAGCCTCTTCTCCCCAGGTGTCCCCCCGGTCCTGTTCCCAAGTGACGCCAGCCCTCTCTGTCCACAGGGCCGCGAGGGCCTAGGCTCCATCTTCGTCTGGGCCTCGGGGAACGGGGGCCGGGAACACGACAGCTGCAACTGTGACGGCTACACCAACAGCATCTACACACTGTCCATCAGCAGCGCCACGCAGTTTGGCAACGTGCCCTGGTACAGCGAGGCCTGCTCGTCCACGCTGGCCACGACCTACAGCAGCGGCAACCAGAACGAGAAGCAGATCGTGAGTCCTGCCCCGAGTGAGGGCCGTGGGGCACTGGGCTGCGGACCAGGTCTGGACGGGGCCCCTTTTGGACCCCGTCTGCCTCTCACCCCGTGCGGCTGGGTGACGGGGGCTGGGGGCCATCCACAAAGCCCCCGTGATGCGTGTTCATTGCTCTCCCTCATCGCCAGCCTCTGGTCAATCAATCCCCATGCTCCTTGGGAAATGAGGGCCAGGGATCGGCCTGCCCACGGCCAGGCATCTCAGCAGCTGCCGGACCCTGGGTGTCTGGCCTGGCTCGCCATGCCATCCGTGGTGCCAGGGCCTCCCGGGCCCCCCACCTAACACCTGCCCCTCGTAGGTGACCACCGACCTACGGCAGAAGTGCACAGAGTCGCACACGGGCACCTCAGCCTCGGCCCCCTTGGCAGCCGGCATCATCGCGCTCACCCTGGAGGCCAAGTAAGTGGGCGGGGGCCGAGGGACAGCCCCGTCCCCAGCAGTGTTCTCTGCGGGGCAGCCCGTCACGCCTCCGGCCCCTCGGCTGCCCTCCTTTGCAGTAAGAACCTCACCTGGCGGGACATGCAGCACCTGGTGGTCCGGACCTCAAAGCCAGCGCACCTCAACGCTAACGACTGGGCCACCAATGGGGTGGGCCGGAAAGGTGAGGGCGGTGTGGCCCGGCGGGTGGGCTCAGGGGCAGCGGGGTCCCTGCGTGCCTCCCGCCGACCCCACCTGCCCGGTCCCTGCAGTGAGCCACTCGTATGGCTATGGGCTGTTGGACGCAGGCGCCATGGTGGCCCTGGCCCAGAACTGGACGACGGTGACCCCCCAGCGGAAGTGTGTCATCGACATCCTCACCGAGCCCAGGTGAGGGCCGGACCCGGGCCGGGGGGCCTGAGGGTTGCAGTGGGTGCCCGCCAGTCCCTCCGGGCTGACGGACCGCCGTGGGTGCTCTCTGTGCAGGGACATCGGGAAGCGGCTGGAAGTGCGGAAGACTGTGGCCGCGTGCCAGGGGCAGCCCAGCCACGTCACCCGGCTGGAGCACGCTCAGGCGCGGCTCACCCTGTCCTACAATCGCCGAGGTGACCTGGCCATCCACCTGGTCAGCCCCATGGGAACCCGCTCCACCCTGCTGGCCGCCAGGTGCTTGCCCTGCCCAGCTCTCCGCGCCGCCGCCGCCCTCAGCCAGTGCACACTCGCTCGCTCGCTCGCACGCACTCCAGTTAGTCACACGGTCCTCCTAGTGCGTGCCAAAGCGCTTCCCAGCGGGGCGCTGTTGGCTTTTAGGGAGGGGAGGTTTGTCCCATAGGGCCGTCCCGTACTGCAGGAACCCCGGGCCTCTGCCCACCTACCGCAGGAGCCGCCCCTGGAACGCCTTCGTGCTTCTGGAATCCCTCGGTTGGGGACATCTGGCCTACTGGGAAATAGGGCCAAGTCCGCGGGCGTTTGCAGCCCAGTGTGGCTGGCGCTGCCTGGGGCGGGGGGCATGGGCCGCGTGCAGCGGGCGCCCCCGAGCCCCAGGCAGCCGTGTGCACCCTGCTCCCCGCAGGCCCCACGACTACTCTGCAGACGGGTTTAACGACTGGGCCTTCATGACGACCCACTCCTGGGACGAGGACCCCTCTGGCGAGTGGGTCCTAGAGATCGAGAACACCAGTGAAGCCAACAACTACGGTACCAAAAAAAAATAAATAAATAAAAATAAATTTTGAAAACCCTATGGTACGGACCCCCAAGGAGCAGGGGGATGAGCAGGGGAGCGCGTGGGACCTGGGGCGCTGGGGCCCACTCACCCTGGCCTCTCCCCCCACCCCGTGAACAGGGACACTGACCAAGTTCACCCTGGTGCTGTATGGCACGGCCGCGGAGGGGCTGCCCGTGCCCCCCGAGAGCAGCGGCTGCAAGACCCTCACATCCAGCCAGGCCTGCGTGGGTCAGTAGTGGGTGCCGTCGGGGTCGGGGAGCCTGAGGCTCTGTGGGCAGAGGGTGCCTGGCCTGGACCCAGCTCTGGGAGGGAGAGGAATATGAAAGGCCCTGGGGACCCCCGGGGCCCTTGGGCTGACCACACCTGCCGGGCTGGGGGCTCCAGGGGACCGCGGGGGCTGTGCCTGGGACTGCCGTGGACCTGGGGGCTCCCGCGGCCGGCTCATCCCATGCCCACCCCCCTCTGTCTGCGCAGTGTGCGAGGAAGGCTTCTCTCTGCACCACAAGAGCTGCGTCCAGCACTGCCCACCAGGCTTCGCCCCCCAGGTCCTCAACACCCACTACAGCACGGAGAACGACGTGGAGATCATCCGGGCCAGCGTCTGCGCCCCCTGCCACACCTCCTGTGCCACGTGCCGCGGGCCGGCCCCCACGGACTGCCTCAGCTGCCCCAGCCACGCCGCCCTGGACCCCGTGGAGCAGACGTGCGTCCGGCAGAGCCACAGCAGCCGCGAGTCCCGGCCGCGGCCGCCGCCCCCGCCCCGGCCGCCGCCGCCAGAGGGGGAGGGGGAGGAGGAGCCGCGGCTGCTGACGGAGCTGCTGCCCTCGCACCTGCCGGAGGTGGTGGCCGGCCTCAGCTGCGCCGTCATCGTGGTGGTCTTCCTCGCTGTCTTCCTGGTCCTGCAGCTGCGCTCGGGCTTCAGCTTCCGGGGCGTGAAGGTGTACACCACGGACCGCGGGCTCGTCTCCTACAAGGGGCTGCCCCCCGAGGCCTGGCAGGAGTGCCCCTCCGACTCGGAGGAGGACGAGGGCCGGGGCGAGAGGACCGCCTTCATCAAGGACCAGAGCGCCCTTTGACGAGCGCCCACTGCCCGCCCCCTCCAGCCCACCCCTTCCTCGGGCACTTTTTAATTCACCAAAGTATTTTTTTAATCTCGGGACTGGGGTTGGACCCCGGCTGGGAGGCTTCCCACCCTTCCCTTCGGGCCCACCTGGCTGGCTGAGGCGGGGCCCCGGTTCCAGCTGAGGGTGGGGGCCGGTGGGGGGACAGCCCCCCAGCATCGCCTCCGTGCGGAGGAAAGAGCCACACCTGGAGGGCCGCTCTCCAAGGCCCGGGCCCGGCCGGCGCGCCCCGCCGAGCACAGGGGGCAGCCCTTCCCTTCCGAGACCCCCGGCCCAGGCCGCGGCCCGTGCCCCCTCCCCGCCCCCTAAAGCAATAATGGGTCCCATCCAGGCAGCAGGGAGGAGGGAGGCGGGCCCAGGGGGTGTCTGAAGGAAGAGGCCGCCTCTCCAAGGGCTTTCACTTCCCCCGCCCCGTGTCCCCCTCCTCCCCTCCGCTGTGAGCCTCGGCAGAAGTGGCGGTCACAGGAAGGGCCGAGGTCCTGCAGGGGTGCCCCGGGCGTGCACGGGCAGCCCCCTGCCCCCTCTGTACCTCGTGCCTCCGCGGCCCCCGTGAGCGTCCCGGCTCCTCCCTCCTGCCGGGGCCAGGTCCCTGTTTTCTGAGCCCGGGGCTGCCTGGGCTGCTGGCACTCACGGCCCAGGAACCCCTGGGTGGGTGGCGGGGAGGGACGGCGGCCCAGACGGCCCCTCCCGCCTCCCACCCGATGCTGCTTTCCCCTGTGGGGATCTCAGGGGCTGTTTGAGGATATATTTTCACTCTGTGATGATTTCACTTTAGAAGCTGATTTTTTTGTTGTCGTATTTTTTAACGGGGGGTAGCAGCTGGGGCACCCACCTTGCCATACCCACCGTCCACCCTGCTGGTCCCCCCGGTGGCCCAGGCCCTGAGGCGTAGGGGGCTGCAGCGAGCCGGCCCCACGTCCTGCAGAGGCCAGTGGGCAGGTGGGCCCCAGGAGAGGACGGGCGGGCTGGGAGGGCCCGGCTGTCGGCCGTGTTTTAATGGGGCAGCTTGTGCCAAGGGCTCTCGGGTCACCGGTTCTCCCGGTGCCGGGGGGTGGGTGGTGGCACTCGGCCCCCTCCAACACTGCCCCGGCGGAGAAAGCACCGACCCGAAACAGCCCCCAAGTGTCCCTCTTCTGACGTGCCTTCTGCGCCCCTCCATTAGGACAATCAGTCCCCTCCCATCCGGGAGCCCCTCCTCCTCTTCCCGGCACCCAGCCACCTGCCCGGCGGTGCCCCCCACCCCCCGGCCCGTCCACGCCTCAGCCCCGTGGCCAGCCCGGCTGGTTTTGTAAGATACTGGGTTGGTGCACAGTGGTTGGTTGGTTGGTTTTTTTTTTTTCCTTTCTTTTTTTCCTTGTAATTTAAACAGGCCCAGCATTGTTGGTTCTATTTAATGGACACGAGATAACGTTAGAGGTTTTAAAGTGATTAAAATGTGCAGACTATGCAAACCAGGCCTGGCCTCCCTGCAGCATTCCTCAGCCTCCCAGGATCCGGGGTGGGGCCGGGGTCAGGGCTGGGGGCGTGCCCAGCGCCCAGTGGTGGCTCAAGTCGCCAGGGCCCCCCCTCCCGGAGTGGAAGGAGACAGGCAGCTGGAGGTGGCCCCGGTGGGGTGCAGCAGGCGCACCCTGGTGGTGGGGCCGAGCTCCTGCCCTCCCCATGCCAGGCTCCCGCGGGGTGGAGAGTAATACCCGCTGTCCCGAGGGGCGTGGGCCCGCTAGCTCGTCCTGGAGCAACCTGGTCCCCGGCCTGGGGGCCCAGGAGGGATGGAACCAGGGTGGCTTTTGCTAGGGGCGGCCCGAGACCCCTGCCCAGGCCCTCGAGGTGCCCGCAGCCCAGGGTCCCACACCGCTCCTCCCTCCCCAGCCCCTCGCCCCACCTGGTTTCCCTCGGGACCGCAGCCCGCCCGGGAGGAAGACCTGGGCTGCGAAGCCTCCCTTGGAATAGTTACTTGGAAATGTTATTCACACGGAGGCTGGCGCCCGTGCCCTCCCCAAGGACTCCAGCGGGGTGGGGGGGTGCCCGGGCCGGGCTCCCCCTTCCTCCTCCCGGGCGCTGGCCGGGTGCTAAGGCCACGCGCCTGCCCCCAGCCCCGGCCCCCCCACCCCGGGCTCCCTGGGCCCTCCCCGCCCGCCCAGGCCCCGCACAGCAGCCCGCTGCGGGGATGCCCAGCGCGCGCCCCTGCGGGCCGCCCTCCAGCTCGGCCATTCTTCCCCGGCCCCCTCCTCCCTTCCGTTTCCGCGGGGAGCCGGGCAGGGGGGCAGCGGGGCCTGGCTGGCCCCCCCCCCTCCCCCCGCGCCTTCCCCGGGCGGGCCCGCCCAGGGGCCTGGGCCAACAGAAACCGCGGCAGGAGGAAGCGCGGAATCAGGAACTGGCCGGGGGTCGGCGCGGGGCCCGAGTCGGTCCGCGGCGGCCCCAGGAGCAGCTGCCCGCGCCGGTAACTCCAGCCTGGGAGGCGGCAGGCGGCTGGGGGCGGCGGGCGGGGACGCCGCAGGCGGGTGCGGGGGCCCGGCGCGGGGCCGGGTGGGGATCAGGGCCACAGAAGGGTGGCTGGCAGCCAGCTCTGCCAGCAGGCTGGGCCCTCCCGTGTGCTCCCCGGGAGCGGGTTCTGGGTGAAAGGGGTCGTGCTGGGGGGCTCCGGGCCGACTCCAGTTCTGAAGCTGGGAAGCGAGGACCCCTGGCATGCGGTCTTGGCCTAGGGACGTGGGAGGCCCCGGGCCAGGCCTCCTTCTGGACCCCATGGCTGCGTTTCAGCAGGGCGGGCACCTGCCTCTGCAGCCCCTCCGTCTCCTGCTGGCTGCCCTGGCCCCTCGTGACGGCCTCACCTCTGTCCCCAGGACGTCGCCATGGGCTTCTCTACAGAGCTGTGCAGCCCCCAGGGCCACGGGGCAGTGCAGCGGCTGCAGGAGGCTGAGCTCCGGCTGCTGGAGGGCATGAGGAAGTGGATGGCCCAGCGGGTCAAGAGCGACCGGGAGTACGCGGGGCTGCTGCACCACATGTCCCTGCAGGATGGGGGGGGCCAGGGCCGGGGCGCCGGCCCCGACAGCCCCATCAGCCAGGTGGGTGCTTGGGCCCTCGACCGGGGAGCTGCTGGGCACCCCTCTGCCCACCCTGCCCTCCTCCCGGGCCCCACCCGGGGAGCTGGAGGCTGGCGAGTCCAGGCTCATTGTCTTATCGTCTCCCACTGCCTGCCTCGCCCACCTCTCCCTGCCGTAGTCCTGGGCTGAGATCACCAGCCAGACTGAGGGCCTGAGCCGGCTGCTGCGGCAGCACGCGGAGGACCTGAACTCAGGGCCCCTGAGCAAGCTGAGCCTTCTGATCCGGGAGCGGCAGCAGCTGCGCAAGACCTACAGCGAGCAGTGGCAGCAGCTGCAGCAGGACCTCACCAAGGTGGGTGGGCGGCGCCCAGGCCTGCCTTTTCTCAAAGCCCTGCTCGAGCCCGAATGGGCAGCTTTTGCACAAGAGCCGCAGATTCACCGGGACGTGGAAGTCCCTGACCGCAGGCCTGGCCCCAGGGCTGCTCCAGCCCTGTGCAGCTTCCTCCCCGCCACCCCCCACCCAGGCTGGCCTGCTCCCTGCGGCCTCTGGGTGCTCGACTGTGCAGCTGGGTGCAAGGCTGAGTGCTGGCGGCGCCCCATCCCGCTCTGGGGTCTGTGGGTGAGAGGAGTAGGAGCCAGTCCCTGCCCTCGGGCCAGGCAGGACTTTAGCAGTTCTGACTCCCTGTCCGGCAGCATCTGCTCCTATTTGCACCCAGCTCCTCCCAGGGGCCCGGGAGAAACCACTGGGTGTGTGCCCCCTCCCCCCCATGCAGTGGTCAAGGATTCAGGCTGTCAAGTGTGTCTGCCTAGGTTTGAATCCCACCCAACTCCTTGATCTAGAGCAGGGGTTCTTAACCAGGACCCTCTTTTGGGGGTCCGTGGAAAGATTTCAGGGGGTCCATGAGCTTGAATTGGAACAAATCAACTTCTTTAATTCTTCTAACCTCGAGCATTTCCTTCCCTTACAAATGTGTGCAATAAATAAATTGCAGTGGTGTTCATTTCGCCTGACTGGCAAAGGGGTCTGAAGAACAAAAATGGTTCAGAACCCCCGATCCCGGGGCGGTGTGATTAGGAGCCGCTCCAGCCTCCCCACTTAGGGTGCTGCTCGCGCCTCCCCGCCAGGCCCCTTGCTCCGGGCAGAGCCCAGCTTCGCTGCAGACCCACAGCGACCCCTGGTGGCAGGCTGGCCTCCCTCCCTCCTCTCCCCAGGTGGTTTAATCCAGGGTCTGCTCGGTTTCCCTGTTTTACTGGAATAGCCTCTACTGACTTGTTCTCATGTTGCTTGGGGCTGCTTGGAGTTGAGTAGTTGCAACAGAGACCATATAACCTACGACCCTAAAAGATTTACTACCTGGCCCTTCAAGAGAAAGACCAGAAACCTCCTCTAGTCTCTATGCCCTTTCAGGTACAAGTGGGGAAACTGAGGTTCACGAGAGGGGTGAAGCTTGCCTAAAGTATCCCAGTGCATAAACAGGAGAACTGGGATGAACCCTGGCTTCAGGCTGCCATCCAGTGTTCTGGCCAGTAGGACCATACTTTGCAGGGCCAAGTGTGCAAAGAAAATCGTGGCACCCCATTTCAAAGGAGCGATGGCAGACATTAAATCCAGTGCGGGCCCTTCCTAATCACGGGCCCAGAAGCTGGCCCTCCCCGCCACCAGGATGCCATTCCCAGGCTAGGCAGGGCCCGGTGCACCTCTCTGCTTCCCCGCAGCGGCCTGTCCTCAGCCCCGTTCCCCAGGGCTGCATGGCCATCTCCCAGTCCCCGGGGGCCCGCTGCCCCTCACTGGCCTCTCCTCTCCCCAGACGCACAGCCAGGACATTGAGAAGCTCAAGAGCCAGTACCGAGCCCTGGCACGGGACAGCACCCAAGCCAGGCGCAAGTACCAGGAGGCCAGCAAAGGTTTGTGGCCTCCCTCACCGCCAGGGCCCTGCTCGCCGCCCAGGCCAGCCCCGCCCCACCCATGGGCCCCAGGGTGCGGGGGCTTCTGGGTCTCCGTGGGGTCACCCACACCCCGCCCCCCCCATCCGGCAGAAAAGGACCGCGACAGGGCCAAAGACAAGTACGTGCGCAGCCTCTGGAAGCTCTTCGCCCACCACAACCGCTACGTGCTGGGCGTGCGGGCCGCGCAGCTGCACCACCAGCACCACCACCAGCTCATGATGCCCGGCCTGCTGCAGTCACTGCAAGACCTGCACCAGGAGATGGCCTGCATCCTGTAAGCCCCCACCCCACATCCGCAACTGCCCTGCGGCCCCGGCGCCGGGCCCCGATCAGGGTCCAGAAAATCCAGGGGCCGGGCCGGGGCTGCGGCCCCTTCGGCTCACCGCCACGTTACTTTCACCCCTGCCCTCCGTGCAGGGCTTCAGTGCGTTTACCGAGCACGGTTCTAGGTTCCGGGATACAGCAGAGAATGAGATAGACAGAGGTCTGTCCTCAGGGAGCTTCCATTCTGGTGGAGAGAGAAAGTACACAAAGCCAACAAGTGAAATAGAAAGCGGGCAAGGTGACCCGTGCTGTGCAAAAAAATAAAGCCAGCTTTAAAGAGAGCAAAGCATAGGGATATCTGCACAGAGAACATTCCTGAAGAGGGAGCAGCACAGGCCCTGAGGACAGGGGGCGCTGCTGGAAGTATTCAACGACTAGCCAGGAGGCCAGCGTGCCTTGGGCGGAGCAGGGAAGGGGAGGGCGGTACTGAGGCTGGGGGTCAGGCCAGTGCAAGGAACTGGGCATTGGGGGCGCCGCGCTCTGCCCTCTGCTTTGATCAGCTCACTCCGGCTGCTGTGCAGGGAAGAGCCTTCGGGGGGCAAGGACAGAGTGGGGTGGCCGGGTGGGAGGCGTTGCCATCATCTGGCGACCCAGACCCCAGTGATAGCAGCGCAGGCGCCAGCACGGTCCGCTCCGCGGGGTGTCTTGAAGGGGGAACCGGTAGGATGGTGCGTTGGAGACGGAGCGTGAGGGAGAAGCTGACTCCGAGGGAGCAGCTGGAGGGTGGGTTGCCGCTGGCTTCATGGAGAAGGCTGTGGGGTAGACGAACCTGGGAAAGAAGAACGCGCGTCAACAGGTGGAGGTGACCGCGTGCCGGGCCATTTGGAGTAGCTGGCTGGATCCGTGCACCCGGAGCTCAGGGGAGGGGCAGGGACTGGGAGATAAAAACGTGGGGGTCGGTAGCGCAAAGGCGCAGCTTATAGATTTATCAGCAGCCCCAGCCCCAGCTGCGAGGCAGGGTGCCCGGGCAGGGGTGGTCGAGGCTCATGTGCCACGTCCTTGGGCCCTGGCATGACTGCATGAGGTTGGAACTCTCATAAGAGGACACCAAAAATCAGGGGCGACCAAATTGCCTGCCTAAACTCACAATGGCCAGTAAATGGGGAGGGCAGGGGGCCATCCAGGGCCAACTCCAAACCCTGTGTCGTCAGCCCCGAGCTGCCCACCTTGCCCCGCTCGAGGTCCCCCTGACCGGGGGTCCCGGGGCGGGGGGGGCAGGAAGGAGATCCTGCAGGAATACCTGGAGATCAGCAGCCTGGTGCAGGACGAGGTGGTAGCCGTCCACCGGGAGATGGCGGCGGCGGCCGCCCGCATCCAGCCCGAGGCCGAGTACCAAGGCTTCCTGCGGCAGTACGGGTGAGGCCCGCCTCGTGCCTGCCGGGCCCCAGGGGGGGGGGTGGCTGGCTTGTCCATCAACCGGGCCTGTGCCCCCCTCAGGTCCATGCCCGACGTGCCCCCCTGCGTCACCTTTGACGAGTCCCTGCTCGAGGAGGGCGAACCCCTGGAGCCCGGGGAGCTACAGCTGAACGAGCTGACGGTGGAGAGCGTGCAGCACACGTGAGGGCGGACGGGACCCCGGAGTGGGCTCCCGGCAGAGCTCGGGGGCAGTGGCCACTGATCATGCAAGGCCCAGCTGGGCCCCACACCTGCTTGGCTCTGCGGGGTGGGGGGGGACGACCTCTGGGGGCCCACCACCCTAACGTGGCCTTACTCTGGGCACAGGCTGACCGCGGTGACGGACGAACTGGCTGCAGCCACCGAGACGGTGCTCGGCCGGCAGCAGGTGGTCACTCAGCTGCAGCACGAGCTCTGGGACGAGGAGCAGAACACCCACCCGCGGGAGCGGTGAGTGGCCCCCCGGGTGGTCTCTGCTCCCCCACCCCGCCCTGCTGGCTGCCCGCTGCAGGGCCAGCCCCTCTCTCTCACTGCCCCCCCACCCCTGCCCGCAGGGTGCAGCTGCTGGGCAAGAAGCAGGCGCTGCAGGAGGCGCTGCAGGGCCTGCAGGTGGCCCTGTGCAGCCAGGCCAAGCTGCAGGCCCAGCAGGAGCTGCTGCAGGCCAAGCTGGAGCAGCTGGGCCCGGGTGAGCCCCCGCCCGTGCTGCTCCTGCAGGATGACCGCCACTCCACGTCCTCCTCGGTGAGCGCCCCGCCCGCGGCCCGCGGCCCCCGGCCACGCTTCCCCGCCGGGCAGTGGCCTCATTTCTGCCCTCCCCCTCCCCAAGCCTGGCCACCCGCTGACGTCTGTCCCTGGCCTCAGGAGCCGGAGCGAGAGGGGGGCAGGACACCCACCCTGGAAATCCTTAGGAGCCACATCTCCGGAATCTTCCGCCCCAAGTTCTCGGTGAGTGGGGCCCAGCGTGGGCCAGCACCCTTGGCCGTCCCTAAGGGCAGGGATCTGAGATGTCCCTTCTCGCCCCCTCCCCCCATCGGGTGCTTTGGGTTTAGACCCTGAGGGTGCCTTCGGGAGGATGCTCTGGCCAGGCAGCTCCTATTGTGGGGCCCCCTCTCCCCGGGAATTCCGGGCTGCAGGTGTCACCAGATCCTGCCGCCCCCGCAGCCCCTTCCTCTCCACTGCCCACATGTGCTGAAGGGACCAGCGGCCTGGATGATGGCCCGGGACTCCCTGAGCCAGGGGTGGTTGGGACAGTGTGTCCTGGTGGTGGCCCTGGGGTCAGCCAGCCTGGGCCTCCCGCCCCATCTCAGCCCCAGAGTGAACGTGGGCGAGTCCGGTCTCTCCAGCGGCCCGCGGAGGGCTCTCCATGCCACTCGGGTGACGTGGGGGACCTGCGGGAGCCAGGCCCCAGCCGGCCCCTGGCCACCCATGACCAGCTGGCTGAGTGACCCTTCCTCGCCCCCCCCCTGCCCCCTGCCCAGCTCCCCCCGCCGCTGCAGCTCGTCCCCGAGGTGCAGAAGCCCCTGCACGAGCAGCTGTGGTACCACGGGGCCATCCCGCGCACGGAGGTGGCTGAGCTGCTGACCCACTCGGGGGACTTCCTGGTGCGGGAGAGCCAGGGCAAGCAGGAGTACGTGCTGTCGGTGCTGTGGGACGGGCAGCCCCGGCACTTCATCATCCAGTCCGCTGATGTGAGTGCAGCTCCGTCCCACCCCTTTGCATCTCCCTTCCCCACAGAGACCACCCCGTCCCTACAAAAAAAAAAAGGGGCTCGGGAAGCGGACGTGGCTCAACAGATAGAGCGAACACGCCTACCACATGGAGGGCCAGGGTTCGACCCCCAGGGCCTCCTGACCTGTGTGATGAGCTGGCCCACGCACAGTGTTGCCGCACGCAAGGAGTGCCGTGCCAGGCAGGGGCACCCCCGTGTAGGGGGAAGAAGAGAGAAATAAATGTTTTTAAAAAAAGGGGGGGGCTTTAAGCCTCTGAGGACGGGGCCCTGAGCCCCTGTGCACCTTCAGAAGTGCCTGGGATGGCCCTTTCCTGCTCCTGGAGGGTCCCTTCGCCCCCGGTGTCCCCCCTCCTTTCCCGGGGCTCAGCGCCCTCAGCCACGCAGGCTGCCGACCCCGGGTGCCCCTGCCCCGCAGAACCTATACCGGCTGGAGGGGGACGGCTTTCCCAGCGTCCCCTTGCTCGTCGACCACCTGCTGCACTCCCAGCAGCCCCTCACCAAGAAGAGCGGCATCGTCCTGACCCGGGCCGTGCCCAAGGTGAGCCGGGCCTGGCCCGCACGGTATCGGGGCAGGAAGGGGCTTCCCGGGGCCCCTGCCTAGAGCTGTGACCTGCCTCCGAAAGACGCGGGGGGTCAGGACCTCCGACTCCCCAGCGCCTCCTCTCCCCCAGGACAAGTGGGCCCTGAACCACGAGGACCTGGTGCTGGGCGAGCAGATCGGCCGGGTGAGTCCCCCTCGGTGTGCCCCCCCCAGCCTCCTTGCCACCCTGGTTCCAGAGGGCACCATCACTCCACCTCGCAGCGTCTCCCCCTGGTGGCCGGGCCCAGCACTGCACCCCCAGTCCTCAGGAGACCTTCCCTGAACCCCCCTGAAGACCCCCCACCCGCCGTCCACGGGCCTCTGCCCCCACTGGAGTTCTTGTGTGCCCAGTGCCCAGAGGGACACTTTGCTCACATGAGCCATAAAGTCCACGCTTTGGGGAAAAACTCACTTTCCCAAGAAATCAGGACTCTTTGCACACCCCAGTGGAAGTGCCGTTTTGGATTTTCCACGTCAACGAGTGTGGGAAGTTTTGGGGGTGGCTTGTCTGTCTGTCCCACGCTAATCGCCTCGGTTCCACGAGGAGGGCGTAAATGCCTCGAGAGCCGGGACGGGTGAAATTTGAGCGTGGGGGCGCTGAATGGGGCAGGGACGGGGGAGCAGGCGGGCCGCCCCTGGGCAGGTTGGAGGAGGACGCTGCAGGGGAAGGCTTTGGTAGGAGCCCGGGACTGTTCCAGGGCAACTTTGGTGAAGTGTTCAGCGGACGCCTCCGAGCTGATAACACCCTAGTGGCAGTGAAATCTTGTCGAGAGACGCTCCCGCCGGAGCTCAAGGCCAAGTTTCTACAGGAGGCAAGGTGGGTGATACAACGGTCGCCCTGCTGGCTTCCCCGCGGGCAGGGGCTCCTCTGTGCACGGCCCACTTAAAGTGCGTAGCTTCTTCGGTCTCAGCTCATCCTCGTGACTCCCCTATTTAGGGGTACCCCTCTGTTGTGCATGTGCAGAGGGGGGCGACTTGGAGAAGCCAGTGACCCGCCCCAGGTCACACGTCCAGCTCTGCGGGCCTCAAAGTCTGAGCTGCTCATCTCCCACCCTCCACCCGGGGCTGGGGAGACCCCGGTGCGAGCCCTGGGGTGGGGGGGAGCCCACGGCCCGGCCCCGTGGAGCCTAAGCCGCAGGGCCCCGCAGGATCCTGAAGCAGTACAGTCACCCCAACATTGTGCGCCTCATTGGCGTCTGCACCCAGAAGCAGCCCATCTACATCGTCATGGAGCTCGTGCAGGGTGAGCGGAGGGTGCTGATTGGGCGACGCAGGGCACTCAGCCCGGCCCGGGGGGGGGGGGCCCTGCCGGAGGCTCAGCCAGGTTCCCCCCATCCCCAGGGGGCGACTTCCTGACCTTCCTTCGGACAGAGGGACCCCGCCTGCGGGTGAAGACCTTGCTGCAGATGGTGGGGGACGCGGCCGCTGGCATGGAGTACCTGGAGAGCAAGTGCTGCATCCACCGGTGCGCGGGCGGGCAGGCGGGCAGCCGGCACCCCCGGGAGCAGGAAGGGCCGGCACCCTGGGCGCCTCTGATTTTCCTGCCCAACCCCCCCCCCGCCGGCCACCCAGTGTCGGGCATCAGCTCCAGAGGTGGAATCAGCCTCTCCTGCCCCACTTTGGGGGCAGAGAGCAGGTTCTGTTTGTTGCTGGGTGAGAGTGCCCATGCCGCTGGCCGAACGAGCCCCCGTGCCGCCCTGCCCAGGGACCTGGCCGCTCGGAACTGCCTGGTGACGGAGAAGAACGTCCTGAAGATCAGCGACTTCGGGATGTCCCGGGAGGAAGCCGACGGCATCTACGCCGCCTCGGGCGGCCTCCGACAGGTGCCCGTGAAGTGGACGGCGCCCGAGGCGCTCAACTACGGTACCCGCGGGGCCCGAGGCGGGCGTGGGCCCGCCGCCCAGCGGCCGTGGCTAAGAGCTCTGCGCGCTCACGCCGCCCGCGTCCTCCGCAGGCCGCTACTCGTCCGAGAGCGACGTGTGGAGCTTCGGCATCTTGCTCTGGGAGACCTTCAGCCTGGGGGCCTCCCCCTACCCCAACCTCAGCAACCAGCAGACCCGGGAGTTCGTGGAAAAGGGTGAGAGGACGGCAGCCTTCGGGGTCGAGCCCTCTGCCTGGGGGTCCCGCCCGACTCTTCCCGGCCCCCTAACCTTCCCACTGGGGCAGGATAGGAATAGCCTGGCAGCAGCTGGCCAGTGGGTACCCATGATGCGCCAGGCCATACGTTATTTCATTTACTTGTCATCACATGTGACGGGGGGGTGTTAATGTGTCCCTTGTTCAGGTGGAAAGACTGAGGCTTGCAGGGGACACAAGAGCTCATGGTGGGGTTGGGGTTGGAACCCAGGCCCACGTGTGCTTGGGACCCTGGGTGAAGAAGAGGGGCTCCTGGAGACAGTGCTCCCGGCCTGTTGCCCCCGGCTGCTGCCTCACACCTATATGCTGTGCCTGTCCCCACAGGGGGCCGCCTGCCCTGCCCAGAACTGTGCCCGGATGCTGTGTTCAGGCTCATGGAGCAGTGCTGGGCCTACGAGCCCGGGCAGCGACCCGGCTTTGGCGCCATCTACCAGGAGCTGCAGTGCATCCGGAAACGGCATCGGTAAGGCCGGCGGGCACTGCTGGCGAGGTCGTACCTCCTTACCAGCTCCAGCTCCTGCCAGCGGACAGCTTTTCACGGTCCCGGGCTCCAGCTGCCAGCAGCCGCACTGCCCACAAGGACATGGCCCGCGTCTGCTCCGCATTCTGCTCCTGCCAAACCTTCCTCTTCCAGGCGGAAATAATAAAACCACTTGTGCCCACTGAGTGCTCTTGGCATGTGCGCGCCTCTGCTGGTCAAGGAATGGACCGTGGCCACGGGGAGGAGGAGGGTGGGGTGGCTGCAGGCTGCTTCCATGGGGTAGAGCTGCCATGATTTGGTAGCCAGTTGAATATAAGGCACGGCGAGCAGGGTGACATTCAGCCTAGACAGGGTGACGTGCCCTGAAATAGGACACGGGGAAAGCAGCAGAGCTGCAGGGAGGATGGCGAGCGGCTTGGAGCTGCCTGGACGTAGAGCGAGGTTTGAGAGTCATTAGCTTAGAAATATTAGAGAGTAGCCGGCAACAGAGATACGTGTTCGACAGTCATGTAAAACTCAAGATGACTTGAGAAGTGAGCCAGGGAAAGGTAAGAGTTCCACTCAGGGGAGACTGAAGTGGCTGGAGAGAAAGAAAACCTTCCCAGAGAGTTAACATCTTGAGACGTGTTTACTGAGCAGTGGGGGTGGCAAGAGTGGGGGGCCCTCCCCTCCTCCCCTAAATCCTACCGAAAATCACTCGAACTATTTCCCGCCGCCACAGGAAGGTCAGTAAGATAAAGGTGTGTGAACAAACTGAAGAAACAGAGTGGAAGTAACAGGAAAGAGGTATAGCTCACACACACACACAAACAAAAACAAAAAAACCAAAGCAACTTAGACTGAGGTAAAATGGCCATGTCTCAAGAAAGTTTAGGAAATGGGAAATAGTTGACTTTTTTTTTTCCAAAAAGATAAAAGAGAGCCCTATAACTTGATTAAACAAAAGGAAACTGAATTAGAGTGCAATTGAATGAAAATATCAAAAGGCCAAATCATATCTGTATTGGAAGTGGTAAAAAAAAAAAAAACAGAACTGAAGAACTTCTGCTTCTGTGTAGGATGTGAAAGGACTCCACGGGCCATCACCCCCACTGCAACGAGTAGGAAGAAACAGAATGAAAGACTCAGTTTAAAAGACAATGGAGGGGATAGGAACCAACGTGGTGCAATTGACAGGGAACCTCTCTCCACATCAGAGGTCCCTGGGATTGAATCCTGGTGAATCCTAGAGAGGAAAGATGAGAAGATAAAAAGAGAAACAGATATAGAAGATCACACAGCGAATGACACAGCAAAAACAGCAGGGTGGGGGAGGGGGAAGGAAAGAAAAAAAAATACTTATTAAAAAGATAAAATAATTTGGGAAGCAGATTTGGCTTAACTGATGGAGCATCTGCCTACCATATGGGAGGTCCAGGGTTCAAAGTCAAGGCCTCCTGACCTGTGTGGTGAGCTGGCCCGCGCGCAGTACTGATGTGGCAAGCAGTGCCGTGTCACTCAGGGGTGTCCCCCACGTAGGGGAGCCCCACACACAAGGAGTGCACCCCTTAAGGAGAGCTGCCACATGTGAAAAAAAAAAGCGCAGCCCGCCCAGGAGTGGCACCACACACACAGAGGTGACACAGCAAGATAATGCAACAAAAGAGACAGATTCCCAGTGCTGCTGACAGAAATGCAAGAAGACAAAGAAGAACACACAGCAAATGGACACAGAAAGCAGACAATGGGGTGGGGGTGGGGGGGGAATAAAGACTGGAGAGGAGAACCAGCAAGACGGCAGCAGAGTAAGGCGCTCCTAAAGTCAGCCCCTGCTGCAGGGCAGTTAGCAAACACCCAGAACTCTCTGGAGCTAGCTGAAGCACCTGTTTGGGGGCTCCAGGAGGCCAGAAGAGCATCCTGCCACATCCTTGAAGGAGTGGAAGGAGGAGACTGTCCATCTGCAGAGAAGACTTGTAAGGAGAGCGCTCCACGCCCCAGAGGCTGGTGCCCATCCTCCACTGGAGGTATAAGCTGCCTCGGGAGCTGTTCTGTGGCTGGAATTGAAAACTCCACTTCCCCAAAACAGGGGAGGAAGAGATGGTTGGGCACAATTTCAGCTACTGATGAGTAAATTCAGCGGGCTAAAGTGTAATCCTGAGAACAGCTAAAGTTTGAGCCTGTCCAGGTCAGAAAGAGGCCAGGAGCCGCCATCTTAACTCTGCTCCTGGCACGAGGGGAAGTGGGGCGGAATGAAAATCCTAGTGCTGGTGGGGACCAGTTTCTTCCCATATAGATCAGATTGCAGGTCTAGCCTGAGTCCCAGCCCCACCTCCAACAGGAAGGAAGCTGGGGGAAGCTGCTCCAGCCTCTCCGGGAAATTACCGGCCAAGCGGTAGAGGCTGGTGATTGTCCTACTTTGGCAGTGCAAGCCACCTCAGGAGCTAATCTGTGGCTGGAATTGGAAGCTCCATTTCCCAAAAAAGGGAGGAGGAGATGGATGGCCACTGATTTCAGCTACAAACTGGTGGATTCCGCTGGCTAGAGTATTACCCTGGAAACAGCTGGGGTGTGAATCTGTCCAAGTTAGAAAGAGGTCAGTGGCTGACACTTTAACTCCACCCCCAGCCTGAGGGGAAGTGCGGCTAACCGAAAATCACAGTGATGGTAGGAACCGGTATCTTTCATCCAGATTGGCCTGCAGCCCTAGCCTAGGCTTCAGCCACATCTCTGGTGGGGAGGAGGCTGGTGAGCCCTGCACCAGCCCACCCAGGTAACAGCAGGTACCTCTGGCTGGCACACCCTTAATAATCAGATGTTTCCTGGGACAACTGTGGTCATTTTGGACCCGCACTGCATAGATTGCTCCTGACACCTGCAGCTCCATCCCCGGCCCAGGCTGGGGAGAAAGGGGTGTAAAGCTTCTTCAGTCCCTCTGGGCAACTAGAGTCTAGGCCTGCATGAATTGGATTATTCCACACAGCCATGACTCTGTCCTTACCCTTGCAAAGGAAAAAGTTGGGAGAAGCTTCATCAGTCCCTGGGGCAATGAGGGTAGCTTGAGCCTCCACAGTTTATAGCACCAACTACATCCTTGGTTCCTACTGCACAACCAGCAAGGAAGAAATGGCAGGAAGCCCTAAACTAAAAAGAAATACTCTAGTAAGCCAGATGCCAAGACATCAACAGAAAATTACAATCCACACCAAGACACAGGAAAATATGGCCTCCAGATGACATAGAGGACTTGAGGCAACTAATCATAGATGTTCAAACAAACCTCCTTAATAAATTCAATGAGATGGCTAAAGAGATCAAGGATATTAAGAAGATACTGGATGAGCACAAAGAAGAATTTGAAGGCACACACAGAAAATTAGCAGATCTTAGGGGAATGAAAGGTGCAAGAAATGAAATTTTAAAAACATTGGAATCATATAATAGCAGGTTTGAGGAGGCAGAAGAAAGGATTGGTGACCTGGAAGAAATGGCCTCTGAAAGAGACCATACAAAAGAACAGATGAAGAATGGAAAAATTGAACAAGGTCTCAGGGAGCTAAATGACAGCAAAAGGCATGCAAACATACATGTCATGGGTGTCCCAGAAGGAGAGGAGGAGGAAAAAGTGGCAGAAGGAATATTTGAAGAAATAATGGTTGAAAATTCCCCAACTCTACAGAAGGACATAGATATCCATGTCCAAGAAGCACAATGTACTTCCATCTGAAAAAAACCTGAATAGACCAACTCCAAGACACATACTAATTAGAATGTCAAATGCCAGAGATAAAGAGAGAATTCTGAGAACAGAAAAAGAAAAGCAACGCATAACATATAAGGGATACCCAATAAGATTAAGTGCAGATTTCTCACCAGAAACTATGGAGGCAAGAAGACAGTGGTTGATATATTTAAGAAACTACAAAAGAAAAACTTCCAGCCAAGAATCTTATATCCAGCAAAACTGTCTTTCGAAAATGGGGGTGAGATTAGAATATTCACAAATAAATGAAACTGAGAGAATTTCTAAGCAAGAGGCCAGATTTTCAGGAACTACTAAAAGGTGTGCTAGAGCCTGAAAAAGGAAAGACAGGAGAGAAGGGTCTGGAAGAGAGTCTAGAAATGAAGATTATATCAATAAAAGTAACTAAAAGTGCCAAAAGAGTGGTGAAAATAAAATATGACAGATAAAACTCAAAATAGGAATAAACTTAACCAATGATGTAAAGCACTTGTATTCAGAAAACTGCACCTCAATGTTAAAAGAAATTTAAAAAGGCCTAAATAACTGGAAGAACATTCCATGCCAATGGATTGGAAGATTACATATCATTAAGATGTCAATTCTACTCAAATTGTCAAATTGATATACAGATTCAATGCAATCCTGATAATTCCACCAGCATTTTTTTTTAAAAATTGAAAACACGATTATCAAATTTATTTGGAAGGCTAAGGGGTCCGGAATAGCCAGAAACATCATAAATAGGAAAAGAGAACCCTCATCTCCAGACTTTAAATCATACTATCTAGCTATAGTGGTAAAAATAGCATGGTACTGGCATAAGGGCAGACACATAGACCAATGGAACCAAATTGATGGTTCAGAAACAGACTCTCTCTCTTTTTTTTAAGATTTATTTATTTATTTATCTCTCCCCTCCCCCCCCACTCCAGTTGTCTATTCTCTGTGTCTATTTGCTGCATCATCTTTGTCCGCTTCTGTTGTCAGCGGCACTGGGAATCTGTGTGTCTCTTTTTGTTGTGTCATATTGTTGTGTCAGCTCTCCGTGTGTGCAGCACCATTCTTAGGCAGGCTGCACTTTCTTTCGTGCTGGGCGGCTCTTCTTATGGGGCGCACTCCTCGTGTGTGGGGCTCCCCTACACGGGGGACACCCCTGAGTGGCACAGCACTCCTTGCACACATCAGTGCTGCGCATGGGCCAGCTCCACCTGGGTCAAGGAGGCCCGGGGTTTGAACTGTGGACCTCCCATGTGGTAGACGGATGCCCTAACCACTGGGCCAAGTCTGCTGCCGTGAAATAGACTCTCACATGTATGGTCAAGTGATTTTTGACTAGCCTATCAAACCCACACTGCTCAGGCAAAACAGTGCATTCAACAAATGGTGCTGAAAGAACTGGATATCCATAGCCAAAGGAAGGAAAGAGGACCCCTATCTCATACCTTATCCAAAAATCAACTCAAAATGGATCAAAAATATGAAAATAAAAGAACCATAAAACTTCTAGAAGAAACTGTAGGAAAATATCTTCAAGACCTGGTGATAGGTGGTGGATTCTTAAAGGAGATAAGAGGAGGACTGAGGTGGACTACTGATGTTTAATGTATGTAGAAGTTTTAATGAGCTTTACTGTAAAAGTGTGGAAATGTATAGAGTGCATGGTAACAAACAGTGATTAACAGCTATTTTATAAATGGGGATGTGGCTAAAAATGGTAGTCTAGGTATGTAAATGCCAATTGTCAGAATGCTAGAGAATATCACAGTAAACCAAGAGATGGATGAAAATTGTGGTTGATGGTACAGATGCAAGAGTGTCCTTTGTGAGCGAGAGCAAATGTACATCACTACTGCAGGGTGTTGGGAATGCACGAGAAAAATACAACTGGAGTGACCTATGGGCTGTGGTTAGCAGTAATAATATAATATTCTTCCATCTATGCAAAAGATGTACTGTGTTGATAATGGGGCAATATGGAAAATGTGAGTCAAATGTACACTATGGATATGGTAACAATCAGACAATATCATCTTATCTGTAACAAATGTTCCACCACAGTGTGGTATGTTGATAGAGAGGTGTTGTTTGGGAATTCTATAATAGTGCATGATTGCTTTATAAGTTTACAATTTCTGTCATAAAAAATATATTTAAAAAATAATAATAGGGTGGGTTGGGGGAGAGACACACCAAACATAAGGACTATAATTAGTAGTAAGATCTTGATGATATTCTTTCATAATTTGTAACAAACGTCTCACAACAATGCAAGGTGTGGGTGGAGGGTTGATGTATGGGACCCCTATATGATGTTATACATGCTTGCTTTATAAGTTCACCATTTTTACTATACACTTAATTGCTTATATATATTCCTATATAAATGATATAAAGATAATAATAGGGTGGGTTGGGGAAAATACTTTGGTTAGTAGTAATATTTTGACAATGCTTTTTTTTTTAAAGATTTATTTTATTTATTTCTCTCCCCTTCTCCCGCCCCCTCATTGTCTGCTCTCTGTGTCCATTCACTGTGTGTTCTTCTGTGTCTGCTTGCTTTCTTGGCGGCACCAGAAATCTCTGTCTCTTTTTTTGTTGTGTCATCTTGCTGCGTCGGCTCTCTGTGTTTGTGGCGCCACTCCTGGGCAGGCTGCACTTTTATCGCGCAGGGTGGCTCTCCTTGTGAAGTGTACTCCTTGTGTGTGGAGCTCCCCTACACAGGGGACACCCCTGCATGGCAGGGCACTCCTTGCGCATAGCAGTGCTGCGCATGGGCCAGCTCACCACACAGGCCAGGAGGCCCTGGGTTCGAACGCTGGACCTCCCATATGGTAGATGGACACTATCAGTTGAGCCTCGTCCGCTTCCCTGACAATACTCTTTAATCATTAGTTAAAAAGGTTTAACAACAATGCAAGGTATTAATGGTAGAGTAAGTTATGAGAGTCCCGTATGATGTTATATATGGTTTTTTTGTAAGTTCACGGCTATTACTATACATTCATTGTTTATGTATGTTTATGTATGAGTGATATATTTCAATAAATTAATTGAAAAAATAAAAGACAATGGAGGGGAACTGGTGTAGCTCAGTTACATAGAACATCCTGGGATTAATCCCCGATACCTCCTAAAAAAAAAGACAATGGAGAGCAATGGAAAAAATAAGGACTAGATGCACTAAAATGTCAAGGTGTCCGGGTAATAGATGGCTGTTTTCTTCCCTGAGGCATTTGCTGATTTGGGGCACAGCTGGGGATCAGACTTGGCTCACAAAGAGACTCTGGTGAGGAAAAGCAAAACCAAAAGCTTTCAGCAATTGCAGGAACTGTGCTGTGGACTGGAAACTAGAGGAGGCCAAAGCACAAAGCCCATTTTCCCTGTGGAACGTCTGCTGAGTTTGGGGGCAGTGCTGGGGCTTGAGGCAGGGCTGGGCTGCAAAGACAGGTTCTTAACAGTCTTGCAGCATTTAGAGGTGCAACAAACAAGGAACTGATCTCCCCCTAAGGATATTTAGAAAGTTTTGAACCTGTGTGCGTTTATAGAGGCTAAATTAAAAATCTCTGAAAAGCAGCACTTTAAGGGCCAAGAAAGAGAACAGGCCAGGCTTTCCCACTGAAACCCAAGAGGGCCACTGCTGAGGGCCAAGGGCAATCTAGAAGAGGACTGAGTTTTGCCAGAACTGTAAGCGCCCCAATCCACCTCGGTCCTTTATTATGCTGAGGGGACCACCTCCTCTGGAAACCCTCTCTGGGGAGGTGGATTGGAATAACATTATCTGAAGCCTCTATCCTTTCATACCCAATGTGTGGTGTAATATCAAAAACTACGAAACATGCAAAAATGGGTGAAAAAAAAATAACAGAAGCAGACCCACAGATGATCCAGATATTGGAATTGGCAGACAAGGATATTAACAACTATTAAATAAAGGAAAAGATGGACAAAAATAGATGCAACTATAAATAAGTTCAACAGTTGGAATCTATTTTAAAAGAACTGAAAGGGCATATAAAACTGGAAAGTGACATCTCCGAAATTATAAACACATTGGATGGGTTTATTAAAAATTGACACAACAAAAGGTAAAACCACAACTGTAGACACTAGACACATCAAGATAGGGCTAGTGAACTTGATTGGTTAATAGAAAGTATCAAAAATGAAGTACAGGGAGGAAAAAAAGATTGGAAAGAACAGAGCATGAGACGTGAGACTTCATTACATGAAAACTGAAGTTCCAGAAGGAGAGGAGAAATTAGTACCAGAATAAACAAACTGGAAACAATCCAAATGTCTATTTACAGAAGAACGAATAAAGTGTAGTACTGTCAGCCAATGGGATACTGTACATCAATGAAAAAGAACAAAGCCCTGGGACATTTCATCAGCATTGATGAATCTCAAGGACATGCTAAGTAAAGAAGCCAGACATGAGAGTTCAGACTGCATGGTTCCTCTTTATGAAATTCAAGAACAGGCAAAACTAAGCTATATATATTTATCAAAACTCATGGGAAGTGGACTTGGCTCCGCAGATAGAGCATCCACCTATCACATGAGAGGTCCAGGGTTCAAACCCCGGGCCTCCTGACCCGTGTGGAGCTGGCCCACGGGTGGTGCTGATGCGCGCAAGGAGTGCCCTGCCACGCAGGGGTGTCCCCCGCGTAGGGGAGCCCCACGCACAAGGAGTGCACCCTGTAAGGAGAGCCGCCGTGAGTGAAAAAAAGCACAGCCCACCCAGGAGTGGTGCCACACACACGGAGAGGTGACACAGCAAGATGACGCAACAAAAAGAGACGCAGATTCCCAGTGCCACTGACAAGAATAGAAGCGGACACAGAAGAACTCACAGTGAATGGACACATAAAAGAGACAACTGGGGTGGGGACGGGAGAGAAATACATAAAAATAAAATAAAATAAAATAAATCTTTAAAAAAAAAAAACCTCATGAAGCTGTACTCTTACGATTTGTAGATGTAGTGCAAATTATACCTGAATTAAATAATAATTTTTAAAAAACCATCAGAGAACGAGTTCTTGAAAACTAAGATTATGATTGCCAAAATGAAAAATTCAGTAGAAGGGTTGAAAGATAAACTGGAGGAAATCTCCCAGAACACAGGGCCAAACCACGAAGAGCTATAGATGACGATGAATTCAGTAAGTCTAACATCTTAGTTATCGACATATCAGTTAATAAGTAACCCTGGAAAAATGTTCTCGCTGGTGACCAAAGAAATGGGAGTTAAACAGTTAGATACTATTTTATATCTGATTAATCGGCCAAAAAAAAAAAAAGGCTTTAAGGAATATCCAACACTTTGTTAGCGACAGTGAAAACACGCACAATCCTTTGGAAAAAGCGGCAGACTACCACCTTTTGCCCAGATAACCTCACTGCTAGAAATTAACGTTATAGAAATGACTTAAAAAGAAGAAAAACGTGGAATTCGTGCAGATGTTCCCTGCAGTTTGGTTTAATTGGGCGGGAAAATTACAAATACCCTCGATGCCCGCGACAGGAGAATAAGAGAAAACGATGCGCCCTCCTACTCACTGGATGACAGGAGACGCTCAGCAGGCGCGGGAGCGCTCCCGACAGGCGCCGCGTCCCCGCAGGAGGCAGCACGCCCTCGCCTCAGGAGCGGTACCGCAGAGGCCGGACGCTCCCCAGCCCGCGCCGCGGAGGGGCCGCGCTGCCCTGCGGCGGGCACGGAGGGGACACGTCCCCACTCCTCCTTGAAAATGCGGTTCCGCTGTTAAGTGAGGTGGAGGAAAAAATAAGTCACGCGCCGGGCCTCGAGGGGTCACCGCGCCGCGGCCCCGACTGCGGCTGCGCAGTGCGGCGCGCGTGCGGACGCCCGGGGTCCCGGCGGCGGGGGGCGCGGGGCGGGCGCGGGGAGGCGGCGCGCGGCTGTCCCCGCCCCGCACGCCGGCTCGGCCCGGCGGCCGCAGGAGGCAGGCGGGCGCGGGGGAGCGCGCCGGCGGCCCAGGGTCCCCGCGGGAGCGCGGCTGCGGCGCGCGGGAGCCGGGGGGCGGCGGGTGCGCGGCCGCCCGCCTTCGCCTGCGTCGCTGCCGCCGCGCCGGCCGCCGCCGGGGATGTCAGTGGCGGCCGCTCGGCCGGCGGGGCCCGGAGCGGCGCGGAGGCCGCGGACGGTAACGCTGCGGGCGCGCGCGGGGGGAGGCCGCGGGGCGCGCGGGCGGCCGGGCGGGCTCGGAGGGGGGCCCGGGGCCCGGGCCAGGCGCTGTCTTTGCGGCCCCCGAGGCCCGCAGCGGCGGGGAGGGCGCGGGGCGGGCGCCGAGCCGGCGGCAGGTGCCCGCTGCTCTGTGATCCAACTCTTTATCCACAGCGCCACCCACTTTGGCCTCGACCCAGCCGCCAAGGGCTAAAAATACTGCCCGGAGGCTCCCGAGCGGCCTCAGATCGCGCTAAGTAGGGCACGTCGCTGCGACGCGGCTCGGTGGCCCCGGGGCCCGCGGAACCCCCTCGGGAGCGGCGCCCGCCCACGCCCGCACGGCCGCCCTGCAGCCTCCCCGCGCGGTGCAGGCAAGTGGGGGCCGCGGGCCGTGGCGCGGGCGCGGGGCCTGGGAAGCTGCCCCACTGCCCAACAGCCGTGCGCGGGTCCCCCCACCCTCCCCAGGGGACCTGCACCCTCGCTGCTGGCTGCCAGGGTCCTTCCCAGGGGTCTCCTGGGTGCTCCAGAAGCGGCAGCTGCAAGTCACCTGGTGCAGGAGGCAAACTAACAGGGAGAAGACATAGCTGACGCTAGAAACATGGGTATCCTGCCTTAGTCCCCTTTTTAAAAAGTTATTATTATTTTTCTTCCTTAATAGGAGAGAGGAGCTGTGTCAGATACTTTAAGTGCCAGCCTGAGCCCAGAGCGCAGAGAGAAAGGCTTTCCTGCCAATCTCTTGTGGCCTTACCCTTGAAATCAAATCAAATCCATGGCCATGTGTTCCTCTAAAAGGAGACGCTAAGAAGCATAGCCAGGCCAGCTTAATGGGAAGCTGCTGAGGAGTGGAAGGTCATGTGGTGACCCCGAGTTGGGGCATGGGACGTTGGTCAGTGAGGACAGTTGTGTGGCAGAACAGCTGTGCTTTCTGAGTCTCAGGCAGGACAGTCACCTCGAGGTAGCATCAGGATCCACGGCCAGAGTCGGTCGCTCGCTGTTTTTTGGAGGCAGGAGGGCGGGAAGACGGGTTTGGCACGCTAGGTCCAAAGAGGGTGTCCTTCCTGCCAGGTGTGTGCGGGCGCCAGGATGAAGCTGAAGAAGCAGGTGACGGTGTGCGGGGCCGCCATCTTCTGTGTGGCCGTCTTCTCGCTCTACCTCATGCTGGACCGAGTGCAGCGTGACCCCACCCGGCACCAGAGTGGGGGCAACTTTCCCCGGGTGAGTCATGCCTGGTCGCTCGTCTCTTCACATCTGGGCAGGAGGGTCACAGCAGCCCAGCACAGGAAGGCCCACTAGGTTTTCTAGAAACCCAAAGCTGAAAATGGGGACAGCAAAGAGGAACACGGCAGCACGTCCTGCTTCTCTGTTCTCTCACGCTCTTGGCAGACGTTGCTAATTGATCGCAGCGTCCTTTTTCACGAAGGCCCGGAACAGTCCTCAGTCCAGTGCTCCAGGCAGCGGAGCCCAGTTGTTCAGAACAGGCAGATGACACGACCCCTTCACCATCTCTGGTCTCTGTCCCCATGTTGAGACGGCCGTGGTGCTTCCAGCCAAGTGGGTGGCAGCCCTCGGTGGTGATGGGACACCCTCCCTGATCTGCCTGGACCCGTCAGCCCTGCAGGCTCACGGCTCTGACTCCTTTTGGGGAGGGGAAGCTCATAGTCAGGCTTTAGGTGGCAGATGCCAAGCAGAGGTCCTCCCCGTGGCACAAGGAGCGGTGGGTGATTGCTCTGGTTTGTCGGCAGAGCCAAATTTCTGTGCTGCAGAACCGCATCGAGCAGCTGGAGCAGCTGCTGGAGGAGAACCACGAGATCATCAGCCACATCAAGGACTCGGTGCTGGAGCTGACGGCCAACGTGGAGGGCCCGCCCGCGCCGCTGCCCTACTACACGGCCAACGGCTCCTGGGTGGTGCCGCCGGAGCCCCAGCCCAGCTTCTTCTCCATCTCCCCCCAGGACTGCCAGTTTGCTCTGGGGGGTCGGGGCCAGAAGCCAGAGCTGCAGGTAAGATGAGAGACGGCAGGGCACCACAGCAGCCACGGGCGGGCCCTGAGCCGCTCTCCTGCCCGGCAGATGCTCGCCGTGTCGGAGGAGCTGCCGTTCGACAATGTGGATGGCGGCGTGTGGAAGCAAGGCTTCGACATCTCCTACAGCCCGCACGACTGGGATGGCGAGGACCTGCAGGTGTTCGTGGTGCCCCACTCGCACAACGACCCAGGTGTGGGCCCCGCAGACCCCACGGCTGCAGTGTGCGGGGGAAGGGGGGGCGGCGGCCCAGGGAGGGACAGTGGGCGAAGGTGGTGACGTCCTCAGGGGCCCCCGTCTTGGCCCGCCAGGTTGGATCAAAACCTTTGACAAGTACTACACAGAGCAGACGCAGCACATCCTCAACAGCATGCTGTCCAAGCTGCAGGAAGACCCCCGGCGGCGCTTCCTCTGGGCCGAGGTCTCCTTCTTTGCCAAGTGGTGGGACAACATCAACGCCCAAAAGAGAGCAGCAGTCCGAAGGTCAGTGCCTCTTGGGGAGGCGTGGGGGGCTCTCAGGAGCTCCCGGAAAGGAGAAAAGGCGTGGGTCCTAGGACGGGATCTCACCCTAAGGTGTGGATGCCGAGGGGACAGGGAGAGGCAAGGGGATCCACGGTGGAAGTGAGGTGACACTCGAGGGGCCGAGGGCGAGAAGGCAAGGCTCCTTTGAGGGTCACTAGCATTAGGCGAAATCAAAGGCATGGGCCTCGCCCCTGCAGGTCCAGGGGAAGGGCCAGGGTCAGGCAGGGCCAGGGACAGCCTGGAGGTTGGCTGGAGGACGAGGGAGGGCCCGTGTTTGTCCTCTTAGTCCCGGGTTTGGGTGAACTGGTTCAGGGAGGCAAGTGCACACAGGCCCTGGCTCGTTCCGGTCCTGGGAGAGAGGGAGAGAGGCGCTTCTGGAGCATGACTGGGGGAGGGTCCCTGCCCCATGCTGAGGATGGGTCCTCAACTACAGGCTGGTGGGCAACGGGCAGCTGGAGATTGCGACGGGGGGCTGGGTCATGCCCGACGAGGCCAACTCTCACTACTTCGCGCTGATTGACCAGCTCATTGAGGGACACCAGTGGCTGGAGAAAAACCTGGGTAAGGGCAGGCTCGGGAACCGGAGAGGGTGCTGGGAGGCCCAGGGATTGGCAGGGGATGGTTCCTCTTCAGGCTCATGCCACCAGTGTGGCATGGGGTGATGGCACCCATATCCTGCCTGCCAAGGCAGGAGCCGGGGGCCTGCTTCCTGGGGGGCCGAGAGGCCAGGCCCCGAGTGGTCAGGCTGTCTGGCTCCCCTGGGCCCCCAGGTGCAGCGCCACGCTCTGGCTGGGCAGTGGACCCCTTTGGCTACAGCTCCACCATGCCTTACCTGCTGCGCCGTGCCAACCTGACCAGCATGCTGATCCAGAGGGTGCATTATGCCATCAAGAAGCACTTTGCTGCCACCCACAGCCTGGAATTCATGTGGAGGCAGACCTGGGGTAAGGCAAGGTAGGGCCGGGGGGCCACAAGAGCAGCTTCCTTGTCGGGGAAGGGCAGGGGGAGCAGAACCAAGACCCCTCCTGTCCTCTGCTGGCTGGCAGGCATCCTCCTCCATGTGAGGGTCACAGCAGGAGGACACGCAGTCCCCTGGCTTCTGCAGGGCCTGCTGTCTGCTTGCCTCCCCGTGCCCTGACCCCCAGCCTGCCCTTCCCCTGCAGCCTGGTCAGAGCTGCACCGGCGGCCAGGGCTGCCCCTAGCCCCAGCAGCTCGTTGCCCTCCCAGCGGCCCCAGGCCCAGCCTCACGGGCCGGCGCCTGGCAGCTGACCGCGTGGCGTATCTTCTGCAGACTCCGACTCCAGCACAGACATCTTCTGCCACATGATGCCCTTCTACAGCTACGACATCCCCCACACCTGTGGCCCGGATCCCAAGATCTGCTGCCAGTTTGATTTCAAACGCCTGCCGGGTGGGCGCATCAACTGCCCGTGGAAGGTGCCGCCGCGGGCCATCACGGAAGCCAACGTGGCCGAGAGGTAATTGCTGCTGCTGCGGGGCTGCCCATGGCCGTGCCCTTTCCGCTCCCCAGAGGGGTGGAGGCCGGACTCCAGGCTGGGCTGTCCTGCCCCGGGGGCTGGCAGACTCGGGCGCGGCGCTTCGGTGGTCTCAGGCCCAGTTACTGAGCTCAGGTCTGCACAGCTGCCGTGGTGGCACCTTCCTAAGTTCCCTGGAGAGCCGGGAGGCTCTACGGATCACCTTGCACAGGAGGCATTTATTTTCCCCAGATAAGTGTGTTTCCAAATGTCCTAACTACCCGAGCTGGTTGACTGACCGCGAGGTGAATAATTCTCCCATTAGGGATAGTTCCTCACAGACCTCAGGCCAGTCCGATCGCCTTCGGACTTGGCTCCAGCTCAGCAGTTCCCCATTCACCTGACGGCCTTACGTTCAAACAGTCCCGCCAAACAGTCTCCAGCCTGAGGAAGGAGAGACTCCCCAGGCACCCCTCAAGATGTCACCGTTCCCCAAGGCACCCCCTGGGAACACACTGATGAAGAGGGAGCCACACAGCGACGGGGCCAGGACGGGGCTGGCCTTGAGAGTACAACCCCCTGATCTGGTTTCCGTGTTGCAGCACTCGGATTTCCCGATTTCCACGAGGTCAGGGAGGCTAAACACATGACCAGGAAGGGGAAAGAAAGTGGTCTTTTGTTTCTAGAATCTCGAAACCTAAGTGCGGATTCCAGGCAACAGCCGGGGGGTTATTAAAGTGTGGGATTTCTTGAAGCCACCGCTGAGAGCTAGCATTGCCAGCCTGGGTGTCCAGAGAACGGGGAAATGAGAGAAAACTAGTTTTGCTTTGAAAGGATTTCTAGACTGATAAATTAGTGATAAGTGGTATTTGAGGAGTCCTCTCTCTCTCGAGATCCTTGAGAACAAAATAGAGAAGTCCAGGCCAGAACAGTGTGGTTCATAGGTTAGCAACTGGTTGAACTTTGATACCCGCACATGCCAGCAGATGGGTTGGGTTAAAGAGAGGAAGGGGCTTCTAAGGGCGTGCCACTGTTTTGCCACTGATTTTGCCAGTAATTTGAATGGAAGCACAAAAATGACGAAGTGCTTATGTACAATCCCTACTATGTGCTGGGCACTTTCCCAGTTGTTTCATAAATATTAACTGGCACAACTCATTTTAATCTTTATGATCTTACCGGGGTAGCTGCTAATATTCTCATTTCGCAGGAATAGAGAGGTTAAGTACCTTGCCCAAGGTCACGTACCTAATAAGCCCAGAGCCAGCACTGGCGCGGTCTGGCCCCTGAGTCCAGTCCCGTGCTAGGCTGTGTCGCTCACCTTTGGGCAGAATGAAGCTGGGCTGTCAGAATCAGGAGCCTGAAGGTCTCGACACGTTGGGATGTGGGTCACATCTAAGCAGATGAAATAACTAGGTATAGGCGTCAGTTTCCGCCCTTAGCTTCCGAAGACAGACTCGGAAGGTCCCGGGGTGAGGAGGAAAGAGCTTGCTGAGCCTCAGGGCTGGAGCCCTCGGGGGTGATGCTGTGGGGGCTGCTCCCAGGGGACTGCCGGGCCGGCCCGCGGGCTGCGCTCTGCCCTTGCTTTGCCCCTGTGGCAAAAAGCCCTCACTTTGCCCCTATAGCCAGCACTGGACCCCTCCAAGGGACACCGGCAAATGGGCTGTTCAGAGAACTTCCAGTGAGCAGACCCCAAAGTGGTAGAGGGGCCACATAGGTGGGGGGCTGGGATCATTGCGGTCCAAGAGGAGGTGTGACCATAACTGTCAAAGGATTATGGGGCTGGCCGATTGGTCCCCTGGGGTGACTGGGCAGAACTAGGCTCTGGGGAGTGAAGCTGAAACTCCCAGCTGCATGCGAGGAACCTCCCTGGTTGTCACTCCCTGGCCCAGCAGGCCCGGGGCCCCCCCACCGACCCTCGGGGGTGGCCCTGCTCGCGAGACTTGACCTCGGGCCCTTCCCCACAGGGCGGCCCTGCTCCTGGACCAGTACCGGAAGAAGGCCCGGCTCTTCCGCAGCAGCGTCCTCCTGGTGCCGCTTGGTGACGACTTCCGGTACGACAAGCCCCAGGAGTGGGACGCCCAGTTCTTCAACTACCAGCGGCTCTTCGACTTCCTGAACAGCAGGCCTGATCTCCACGTGCAGGTGGGCCGCCCAGGTCCCCACCCCCGCCCCCACCGCAGCACTGGCAGCGAGGAGTCCCAGGAGGCCTGGGCCTGATGGGAGTGGATTTTGGGGTCCCCCGCAGGCCCAGTTTGGCACCCTCTCTGACTATTTTGATGCGCTGTACAAGAGGACAGGGGTGGAGCCGGGGGCTCGGCCCCCGGGCTTCCCCGTGCTGAGCGGGGACTTCTTCTCCTACGCCGACCGCGACGACCACTACTGGACAGGCTACTACACCTCGCGGCCTTTCTACAAGAGCCTGGACCGTGTCCTGGAGGCCCATTTGCGGTGAGGCCTCTGCCCCTGCTCCCGGGCTCAGGGTGTGGGTTGAGCCTTTGGGGATTGCGGACGGCCCGGATGGGGTGGGCAGGGGACGGAAGGATCTGGAGGCGCCAGGGGGCGGGAGAGAGGAGGGATGGCGCCTGGCAGGCATGGGCGCTGCCCTGGGGGGTGGCATGGGCAGGCCGCTCACTGTCTCTCTGGGCCAGGGGGGCAGAGATCCTGTTCAGCCTGGCCACGGCCCACGCGCGCCGCTCTGGGATGGCGAGCCAGTACCCGCTGTCTAACTTTGCCCTCCTGACGGAAGCTCGGCGCACACTGGGGCTCTTCCAGCACCACGATGCCATCACCGGCACTGCTAAGGAGGCCGTCGTGGTGGACTACGGGGTCAGGTGGGGCCCTTCTCGCCCCGCAGCTCCCCGGCCCCTTGAGGGTGTGCAGGCCAGTGGGTCTCCCCGAGCCATCCTCTGAGGCGCCCTGTCTCTGTCTTGCGCCCCCCGCAGACTCCTACGGTCCCTGGTGAGCCTGAAGCAGGTCATCCTCAACGCGGCTCACTTTCTCGTGCTGGGAGACAAGGAGACCTACCACTTTGACCCCGAGGCGCCCTTCCTCCAGATGGTGAGCCCTGGTGGCCCTGGCCAAGCGCTCCTTCCCCGCCCCAGTGGCAGAGCTCTGAGCCCTGTGCAGCAGGCGAGGCCCAGGCTGGGCAGGGCTGGGGGAGGCGGCGCACTGCGTCAGGCTCAGCCCCCGCTGCTTCTGCCCATCCCCCCCGCTGAACTCCAGGACGACACCCGCCTAAATCACGACGCCCTGCCCCAGCGCACGGTCATCCAGCTGGAGGCCTCGCCCAGGTGAGCCAGGCCGGGGGAGGGGGGCGTGCAGAGGCAAGGGCTCCCCCTCCCTGTCCCCTGGCCACTGCACCCACCACTCCTGGCTTAGTCCCCCGTGTGCCTGCAGGCACGTGGTGCTCTTCAACCCGCTGGAGCAGGAGCGACTCAGCGTGGTGTCGCTGCTGGTCGACTCGCCCCGGGTGCGCGTCCTGTCCGAGGAGGGCCAGCCCCTGGCCGTGCAGCTCAGTGCACACTGGAGCTCGGCCACCGACATGGTCCCCGACGTCTTCCAGGTGAGGCGGGGGCTGCTCCTCCCATCCTCCTTCGCCCCTTCCCGGCCTGGGGTTGGGAGCCGTGGGGAGAGAGGGGCCCAGGGGACAGTCACCCTTGGAATCGAGTCCGCTGTAGAAGGGGCGGCGAAGGAGAGTGAGGCAGCGCTAACGTGGAACTGACAGTTACTGCCCCGTTATCCACCCAGCCAGTGCCTGTGGAGGCTTCATACGGGTTTCCTAGGGGAAGCGCGTGTAGCTCCGTGGTTTGAGTACCAGCTTGCCAGGTACAAGCCTGGGGTTCAGTCCCTGGTACCTCCTAAAAAAAAAAAAATCAAGCAACAAAAACGCTGCATTTCCCACTTGATCATTATCTCCATATCTTTGCATGTCATTTGAGGTTCTTAAGAGTCTGATGAAGAAAGTGGCCCTTTGCGGGGAAGGGCACAGAGGCCCCCGTGGGTGCAGGACATGCTCAGGCTCTCAGTAGACGTGCCCAGGACGAGGCTCGTGTCGGAAGCTGGCGCCGTGGCCCTGGCTTCCCGGCCCCTCCTGTGCCAGCAGGTGTCTGTGCCGCTCCGCCTCCCGGCCCTGGGCCTCGGGGTGCTGCAGCTGCAGCTGGGCCTGGACGGGCGCCGCACCCTGCCCTCCTCCGTGCGCGTCTATCTGCATGGCCGGCCGCTGGCCGTCAGCAGGCACGACGCGTTCCCCGTGCGCGTCATCGACTCCGGCACCAGCGACTTTGCTCTCAGCAACCGCTACATGCAGGTCGGCTTCTCAGGCCTTACCGGGCTCCTCAAGGTAAGGGGCCGGGGCCCAGGGCGCCGGGGCGGGGGGAGCGGCGGAGGGCGCTGGGACTGGGGGAGGGGCTGGGCGTGCGGCGCTGCCTCTGGGGCCTGCGAGTGCGGTGGATGGTCGCCGATCCCCCCAGCGCGGCCCGCTCGGATGATGGCGGCGGGAGGGTGGGCTTGGCCCTGGGGGATGTGAGTCACGCCCTCCCCCGGGGCAGGCCTGACGTGCTGGTGTGGGGCCAGGGGTCAGGGCTGTGTTCTTCGGCAGAGCATCCGAAGGGTGGACGAGGAGCGGGAGCAGCGGGTGGACATGGAGTTCCTCATCTATGGCACCCGCGCGTCCAAAGACAAGAGCGGGGCCTATCTCTTCCTGCCTGACGGCGAGGCCAAGGTGCCCGAGAGATCCTGCGCCCAAACCTGCAGGGCCAGGGGGGCTGGCACAGTGAGGGGGGCATGCGGGCGCTCGCCTTCCTCAGGGTGACCCCTGCCCCTGGGAGGTGCGCTGGGCTGGGGGCCGCTCCCTGGGGCACGGGGCCCACTCATCCCCAGGGCTGTTGGCCCGAGTGGGCCCGGGTTTGGGCCGGGGTTGTCCGAGCCAGGCTGCAGGGTTCACCTGCCACCCGCTCTTTCCCCAGCCATACGTCCCCAAGGAGCCCCCCGTGCTGCGCATCACTGAAGGCCCTTTCTTCTCAGAGGTGGTCGCCTTCTATGAGCACTTCCACCAGGTGGTCCGGCTCCACAACCTGCCAGGTGAGGCCTACCAGGTGGGGTGGCCTCTGGGAAGAAGGGGGGGGGGCGGATGGAGGGTGGGTGCCACAGGCTGAGCCTGTCCTTCTCTCTTGTCCTGGCAGCTTTTTTTTTTTTTTTTTTTAAGATTCATTTTTTATTTATTTTTCTCCCCTTTCCTCTTTCTTCTCCCGTTTGTCTGTTCTCTGTGTCCATTAGCTTTGTGTTCTTCTGTGTCCGCTTGTATTCTTGTCAGCGGCACTGGGAATCTGCGTCTCTTGTTGTGTCATCTTGCTGCATCAGCTTTGTGTGTGCAACGCCAGTCCTGGGCAGGCTGTACTTTTTTCGCACAGGGCGGCTCTCCTTATGGGGTGCACTCCCTGTGTGTAGGGCTCCCCTACGCGGGGGACACCCCTGCGTGGCACAGCACTCCTTGCGCGCATCAGCACTGTGCATGGGCCAGCTCCACATGGGTCAGGAGGCCCGGGGTTTGAACCCTGGACCTCGCATGTGGTAGGCGGACGCCCTATCAGTTGAGCCAAGTCCACTTCCCCCAGCAGCTTCTTATTCCCAGCACACACATCTCTGGAGATAGGGGTGATTAAGAGAAAAGGTCACCCCAAAATACCCGGGAATTGCCAGAGGAGTCAGGCAGAGCCGCTCCCTGGCCCCGATTTGCCTCGTCCTGGCCGCTGCCTAGAGCAGCCCCCTTAAACCTGCCGGTGCCCCCCCTTGATCCTGTGCCCAGGAGTGGAGGGGCTCTCCCTGGACCTGGCGTCCCTGGTGGACATCCGGGACTACGTCAACAAGGAGCTGGCCCTGCGCATCCACACGGACATCAGCAGCCAAGGCACCTTCTTCACGGACCTCAATGGCTTTCAGGTGGGAGTTCAGGCCGCCCCCTGGAGACCCCACCCAGCGGAACGTGGGCCAGTTTTGTTTTGTTTTGTTTTTGTCTCCATCGTAGGTGCTGGGGAGTGGTCTGCCAGAGGGGGAGAGAGGGGCCAGGCGCTGCTTCAGACGGGACCCCCTGGGGCGTCCCTTGACCTCCAGCTTTCCTCCCCCAGGTGCAGCCCCGGCAGTATCTCAAGAAGCTGCCCCTCCAGGCCAACTTCTACCCGATGCCGGTCATGGCCTACATCCAGGACGCACAGAGCCGCCTCACTCTGCACACAGCCCAGGCCCTGGGGGTCTCCAGTCTCGGTGATGGTGAGTGGGGGCCAGGAGCGCCGCTGAGGGTGTGGGGTGGGGAGCAGAGGTCCCCCCCGGGCCACGCCGGCCTCCCTCTCTTGCCAGGCTGTGTCACCTGCACACTTGGGAAAGGGGCGCGCTGCTAACGGCTCCCTCCAGTCGCACCCAGCATAGGAGAAAGGGGAGCAGCTGTCACCCTGCCCTGGTGGAGGCGGCTGGCCGGGTGGGGGTGCCCATTGATCCCTTCAAGAGACACGAGGGTGTTGAGCAGGATTCTCAGCTGAGGCAGGCAGCCCCCTTCTGGCCAGGAATGGCAGTAGGGATAGTTTAAAAAGTGTGTTCCACGTTGTAAGGAAATGTTCAGGAAAAGCACTACTGTTGACAGTGACTAAAAGAGAGAAGGGCGTTCTTAAGAATGGAAACAAGGGCTTGGACCTGGCAGCGGGGGACCCTGGAAAGCCCTGAGCGCCTCCCGCCCTCTCTCTATAAAACCGACAGGGGGCCTAGCGACCTCTGAGGCCGTGGCCTCCCGTGAAGGCTGAGCCGGAGGGCCTGGTGCCGTGGCCCCGCACGTGGACGGGCTGAGCTGCCGGCAGAGGGCGGCTCTGCTGCCCCACCTCCCGGCAGCGGTCCGTGGGTCTGTCTGCCTCACTGACCCGAACTAAAGCTCGGCACCCTCATGGGTGAGGTCTCGTCCCCCCTCTGGAAGCTGTGTGTGAAGAAGTGATTGCTCTGTGTTTGAGGGGTCCATGTTAGAGCTTGGAGATGCCGTTCCATAACAGCTCAGGGTGAAAAGACTGAGGAGGGGCTGGGGTGAGGAGGGGGAGGTGAGCTATCTCTGTGGGAGAAGTTGGTGTGGGTATACCTGGAGGGATCCTGGGGCAAAACAGGGTCTGTGTCCGCTTTCAGCGAACCCCTCGTCCCAAGGGCTTTTGTTGTTTTTTTTAAGGTTTATTTTTTATTTCTCTCCCCTTCCCCCACCCCCCCATTGTCTGCTCTTTGTGTCTATTCCCTGCATGTTCTTCTGTGTCCACCTGCATTCTTGTCAGTGGTCCCTAAATCTATGTCTCTTTTTGTGGCGTCATCTTGCTGTGTTAGCTCTCCATGTGTGCAGCGCCACTCCTGGGCAGGCTGCACTTTTTTTTTCGCACCGGGTGGCTCTCCTTACGGGGTGCACTCCTTGTGCATGGGGCTCCCCTATGCGGGGGACACCCCTGCGTGGCAGGGCACTCATTGCGTGCATCAGCACTGCACGTGAGCCAGCTCCACATGGGTCAGGAGGCCTGGGGTTTGAACCCCGGACCTCCTACATGATAGGCAGACATTCCATCAGTTGAGCCAAATCTGCTTCCTCCAAGCCTACTTTCTGTTTGGTAGTTTCCTTAACTTTTTTTTTTTTGTATAATTTTTTTTTAATGAAATATTTTATTAACATTGCATAAGAAAAATATTACACTTCATAGTAGAAAATGTTTCAATATAGACATTTACAATTTTCTGTGATAGTCTAGATCTCAGAAATTATTTCAAAATTTCCCTTTGGCTTTGTATCCAAAGTGCACACCCAGTGGCTTTGAGTTTCATCAGAGCTGTGCTGCCATCAGCTCAGTACATTTCAGAACATTTTCATTACACCAGAAGGAAAAATCCCATACCCTTTTATACCCCTCATTATGGACCCAGAGCACTGACACACTCCTAATACCTTCTTTACCATTGCTGTAAAAATATTAAAACATTACTCTTAGCTATTTTATATATATATTACATTAGTTGCATTTTCCCCATGTATCTCCATATTCTTAACACCTTTCCTTAACTTTTTATTTTGAAATATTCAAACTTACAGGAGGATTGCGAAAATAATACAAACTTCGTAGAGAGAAATCTAACATATTCCCCTCCCAGATACACAGATCCATCCATTTTCAGTTGGCCAAGTTTGCCATGTCGTTCTACCCACCTACCGTCCATCTAGCTGGTTAACTAGTTAGAGAGCTGTCATCAGGTTGGCAATCTTTTGAACATTTGAGAGTAGATTGTACATATCGTGCTCGTTGAACACATAGCATTTCCATGTATATTTTCTAAGAACAAGAATATTCACTTACGTGACCACTTTTAAGTACAGTTATCAAGCCAAGTGTATTTTAAAAAGGAGAGCAAAGGTGTTTGCCGGCCAGAGGACCCGGGGTTTGAGCCGGTGCTTGACGCCTGCTTGGGCCACCCTCCTTCCCTGCCCTGCCTCGCCAGATGCGGTGATGGGAGCTCTCCTGCTGTCCCCGCAGGGAAGCAAGCAGGAGAGCATGTATTTTACTTGCAACAAAACCTGTCCTACCTGCAAGAACTTGCCCCAGATGAGGGAATGCACAGCAGCGTGCTGTCTCCCCACGGCTGCCTGATGAAGTTTTGTGTTTATATTGTTTGGCCCCCCCCCCCCCCGTCTGGGGTGGCACCCTGTCTAGGGTGCCCTGGCCCGGCCCCACTCCTGGGTCACCTGGAGAACAGGGCATGGGGTCCGCGCTCGGCCAAGCCCCCTCCCGGCCTCAGGACCCTTGCCCCCCTCACCTGGGCGTTTCCCTCAGGGCCTGGGGGTGGGGGGCAGGCGGGGCCTCACGGGTTCCTTCCTTAGGCCAGCTGGATGTGATCTTGGACCGGCGGCTGATGCAGGACGACAACCGGGGCCTCGGCCAGGGGCTCAAGGACAACAAGAGAACCTGCAACCGTTTCCGCCTCCTGTTGGAACGGCGAACCGCGGGCAGTGACGTAAGCTCTGGTCCCAGCTCCCGGGGAGGCAGGTGGCGCCACTCCCCCGGGTGGCCCCGGGAGCAGGAGTTGTGTTGGGCCAAGGACAGCGAGAATAGGGCCCCGTTCCTGGGCCGTGGCAGGGGGTGAGCCTGACGTGCCGCTGGCCTGGCCAGCACCGCTGTCTCCCAGCACCTCCCCGCGGCCTGCTCTCCAAGGCCCGTTCCCACTTCCTTCTGTGCTGCCCTTTTTTTCACTCCTTCCTGCACTCCCAGCACTTTCCCACTCGCCCTCCTCTCCCCCACTCAGCTCATGGCTTTCTTTGCCCCCACCAGCCTGGCTTTTTTTCTCTGAACTGGCAGCCAAGTTTAGGGACTTGATCTTTCACCCAGGAGCAATAATCAAGAGGCGAGAGCCCGTGGCCCTGAGCACCAGGCTGGCGCTGAGGGCTCCTCGGGGCACGCTCCCTGGCCGAGGCCCGTCCTCCATAGCGAAGCGAGCACCTGCCTTCTGCCCGCCGTTCCCCCTGCCCTGCGAATCTCTCTCCATGATGAGAGATGTTACCGATGGAAACAAATAAACAAAAAAAGTAGAGACTAAATGGCCCCTTTGAAGTAGCCTCTCGAGTCGGGTAGGAAGGGAGAGGCTACGCTTGGGTTGGAAAACAGCACCTGGAAATACATGCGTCGGGAGAGCTCCTTCCAAAGGCGCCAGCCTGGATGTCCTTTCTCTTTTCTTTTTTTAAAAGCTTTTGTTTTGAAATAATTTCAAGCATGTGGAGAGTTACGAAACTAGTACAGAAACAACATTCAACTCCAGTGGGCCCCACAGGCCCCTCACCTGGGTACCCAGGTTTACTACCTTTTAGCATTTTGCCCCATCTGTGATACCATTCTATCAACTGATTTCTCCCTGGTTTCTGAATATCTGATGGTCGGCTGCATACATGCTTCTTGAATGCTTACCACTTGCACGTGTGTTTCCTGAGAACAGGGCACTCACACAGCCACCTTAAGTAGTTACTGAGTTCAGGAAATGTCACGCTGGTCATTTTTCAGTTGTCCCATGATGTACTTTTGGGTGTTACCCTTCTCCATCGTTGGACCTGGTGCAGGATCATGTATTGCATTTAATTATCACTGTCTCCTTAGTCTCTCTTTCCTGTCTGTCCCTCTACCTACCCTCTACACCCCCGGCCAGGCTGCACCCCCTCACCCATCGGGACCCATGTTGCAGGTGCAGGGTGGGCGGTCCACCAGCTACCCGTCCCTTCTCAGCCACCTGACCTCCCTGTACCTGAACGCGCCGGCGCTCGCCTTGCCCGTGGCCAGGAGGCAGCCCCCAGGCCCAGGCCTGCGCACCTTCCGTCCCCTGGCTGCCGCCCTGCCCTGCGACTTCCACCTGCTCAACCTGCGCACGCTCCAGGCTGAGGTGAGTGTCCCGCCCAGCTCCCCACCGCCGTGGCCAGATGCTTGCCTTCCTCACCCACACTGCTCCCGGGCCCAGCGCGGCCTTCTGGGAGAGCGGCACCGAAGCCCCCTCCCGTGCCCTCTGCTCTGGCCCAGGACCAGGACTTGCCCTCGGCAGAGAGCGCGCTCATCCTGCACCGCAAGGGTTTTGACTGCGGCCTGGAGGCCAAGAACGTGGGCTTCAACTGCTCCACAAGCCAAGGCAAGGTGAGCAGGGCGCAGGGGTGGGGGGCCCATGAGAGGCAGGCAGGGAGAGCCGGCGCTGGGAGCAGCTCAGGGAGACCAGGCTGAGGTGGGGTGGGTGGGAGAGGAGGGTGCCACTCTCGGGCTTCCCGAAGAGAGAGGAGAAGCGGTCGACATGGTTTCAAAGCTACCAAGCCTGGCAACGGCTAGTTCCAGGTGAGGCGTGTCGCTTAAGGACATCTGTTAGCAGAGTGGAAAACACCAGAAATCTAAAAGACAAACAGAACCCCCCTTGCTGCTAATCCTCTAGCCGTTCCCCTCTGTATCCAGGTAGTACCCCTGTCTGTCAGCTCTCCAGCTGTCGTCACTGAGGACCAATGCCTACACGTGCTAAGTCCTTTGCTGGGCTCCAGGGATCCAGAAGGGAGCCAGGACGTGGTTCCCAACCTGGGCCCACAGACAGGGTTTTGGGGCGCAGGGAACCCGAGGTTGTATGCAGACTTGTGCATGTAGGCATGTTGCCAGTGAGCGGGGCCATAGCTTCTGTCAGCTTCTGAGCGAGGTGACGAACCACGGAGAAGAGCTGCCCTGCCTAGTGCCGGCCCCCACACAGCCCTGCACCTTCTCTCTACCCTGCAGGTGGCCCTGGGGAGCTTTTTCCATGGCCTGGACGTGGGTTTCCTACAGCCAACCTCCCTGACGTTGCTCTACCCTCTGGCCTCGCCCTCCAACAGCACCGACGTCTACGTGGAGCCCATGGAGATCGCCACCTTCCGCCTCCGCCTGGGCTAGGGTTCCTTGTGGCCCGCGGAGAAAGTTCTTCCAGAGACTGCCTCTTACTAGGAGATTGGGTTGGACGAGCCCCACCGGGATCCTGTCCTGATCTGCCTTTCAGAACTGTGACAGACTGGGCTCGCCCTCCTTTTCTGTTCATTGCTGCTTCTGAGTTTGGGAGCAGCCCGCAGGCCCGGTGTGGGCTAGACAGGGCAGAGGCCGCTGAGAGCAAGGGGAGAAGGCCCGTGTCAGAGCGGGCGGTGCTGGCTCACTTTGGGGCTAGGCATGGGGCTCCACAACCTTCCTTTTCCCAACGTGGGATGTAGGAGAAGCAGGAACAGAAGAGGTAGTAGGAGGAGATGGTTGACATCCCGGCATCAGGGTCCCCATAAGCGGGAGCTGCCTCTATGGGGAGTCCTGTAGGCCTGCAGAGACCATGTGTCCCAGTGTGACAAACAAGATCAGAGGGACTCTGGGAGCAAGGGCCTGGGCACCCCGAGTCAGCAGTAGGGGGAGGACAAGGAATCTGTCCTAAGAGTCCAAAGGCCCAGCCATTTTCCGTGCCGGCTCCACTCTCTGCCACCTGTGAGCACCTGTGAGGACTCTAAGGACTCGAGACCGCCATGGCCGAAGTCCTCGGACACTTCAGGCCATCAGTGCCCACTCAGCAGGGGCGCTTGGTCTGTGACTTGCGGGCTGGTCATGGCAGGGGATCTGGAGCCATCCTCTACCCTCCCTGACCCCCTCTTGGTTTCCTGGGCCCTGTCCCTAAGAGTTCCTCCCTAGGATGGGGGGTTGGTCTGGAAAACTTCCTCTCCTTGGAAAGGAAGTGAAGCCTCCAAGACCCCACGTGCTTGGGCACCCCAAGAAGGCTTTCAGCACCGTCCCTAGCAGTCAGGCCTTGGAGCGCCACCTTTGAGGCACCTGCTACAGCAGCATCTGCTCCTGGTGCAAGGAGCTAGGGCTATGTGGAGTGGGCAGCCTTCATTTCAGCTTCAATTAACTGGAGAAAAAGAACATTCCATTCTTTATTAAAATTCTTTGTAAGTTAAGACTAGAGAGAAAAATCCTAATTTAGATTAAGGTCTCCATCAGAAACCAACAGCTAATGGCAGTCTGAAGAATCAAAGTCAAAGGCATTCTCAGTTAAGTCAGAAAACAGCCAACGTGTCCTATTGTTTAGCCTCGTCCTGACGGCTCACCGCGCTAGGCAGGGAAGGGAGATGAGGTAGAGTCGCAGTCGTCGTCACTGACTGACCTGCCCGCCTGAGAAGCCTGAGAGAGGCAACCCGAGACCTGAGAACCGCTTTCTGTAAGTCGACGGCTTTCTGTAAGTCGACGCGAATGAAGTACGTATCATGTTTCTGGAAACATTTTGGTTTTCACCCCAATCTGCCCGTAAATTCAATGTAATCCCACTGAGTTTGGATACGCTTTGGAACTCAGCAAGTTCCAGAGTTTATTTGGAAGAGTAAATATTTGAGAATACTAAGAAAATTTTGAATGTTCATACTGAGTTTGGGGCAGGGGTGAAGTGGGTAATGAGATTTCAAGGACGGGCCATAAACCACCACAGATTAAATCTGTGGTACTGGAGCAGGATCAGATGAACAGACGGAACACAACGGGGTCCAGAAACAGACCCAGGCATGTGAGGACTTAGTATATGATGAAACCAGAGTTTCAAGTGGGGAATAATGGATTATTTAATAAATAGTATTTTGAGAAATTGGCTATCAAAGTAATAGTTTAATCCCTACCTCCCAGTTTACACACACAAAAATTACAGGTGGGAAGAAAAAACTATAAAATTACTGAAGAAAATATAGGGTATCTTTTTACCTCTGGGGTGGGGAGGTTTTTTCCTAAACAACACAAAACATGAAAAGCAACATTTTACCACAAATATTGGAAGTTTCTATATGATGAAAAACTTCAAGGTTAAAATACAAAGGACAAATTTGGAGAAAATTATCTGTAGCACATTAAGAGTCAGTGATTGCAGTTACCTTATGAGAAACGCTTGCTTTGGGGTCCTTAGAGAAAATCCCGGGGGCCTGCCAGGAGTGACCTAAGGACTCCAGGCGGCACAGCTGAGTCCTTCCGGGTCATCTGGGGTCAGGCCATGGTGCAGGGAATCCTACCACCTGGGGGCCTTGGAGGGGCTCTCGGTTAAAATGGTCTTTGTGGGTTGAGATGGTATACAGGACTGTGCAGAATTCTATTGCTTGGATTTGGGTACTACTATTGTGAGCTTGGCATGATAGTAAACGCTTAAAGCCTGTTTCCTAACTGTAAAATGGGAATAATGGTATCTATATCACAGTAGAAGAAATGAGGTTATCAGTGTGAAATGCTTAGCAGAGTGCCTGGGACATATAAGAGCTCAATAAATATGAACTGTTACACATAATTGCAGGCGTTATTTGCTAGCATAATAAAATTTGGAGTTAAGTGATAGAGGAGAATCTGTGACCTCCCCTAGGAAATGAGCAGAATAAAGGATGTTACCTTTGAATACCTTAAATGTGCAATGCAATTATTCATCTGACAACTACAACATTGCTTAACTGTACACACTAGGCCTTGAGAACTACTTAAAGCAGCATTGCTCAAGGTGTGTATTTTTATTTTTATTTTTTATTTTTTTTTAAAAGATTTTATTTTTATTTATTTAATTCCCCTCCCCTCCCCTGGTTGTCTGTTTTCTGTGTCTTTTTGCTGCGTCTTGTTTCTTTGTCCGCTTCTGTTGTCGGTCAGCGGCACGGAAAGTGTGGGTGGCACCATTCCTGGGCAGGCTGCTCCCTCCTTTGCGCTGGGCGGCTCTCCTTATGGGTGCACTCCTTGCGCGTGGGGCTCCCCTACGCGGGGGACACCCCTGTGTGGCAGGGCACTCCTTGTGCACATCAGCACTGCGCACGGGCCAGCTCCACACGGGTCAAGGAGGCCTGGGGCTTGAACCGCGGACCTCCCATGTGGTAGACGGACGCCCTAACCACTGGGCCAAAGTCCGTTTCCCTTAAAACAAATTATTCACAAACTCTGATACTTCATTATTGGCTGAGCTGTATGAAATTGCCAATGTTGGATTTTTACTGTACACACACAAAACCCAGCAATTTTATACAGTGTAATACAATTTAAAACATCTCACTTAGAAAAACAGTGGGTCAAAGAGGAAATATCAAAAGAAATCAATGACTACCTTGAAACAAATGATAATGATAACACAACATACCAAAATGTATGGGATGCAGCAAAAGCAGTACTGAGAGGGAAATTTATAGCCATAAATTCATATATCAAAAAAGAAGAAAGAGCAAAAATTGAAGAACTAACTGCACATTTGAAGGAATTAGAACAACAACAACAAAGTAACCCAACAGGAAGAAGAAGGAAGGAAATAACAAAGATAAGAGCAGAACTAAATGAAATAGAAAATAAGAAAGCACTTGAAAAGATAAACAAGACCAAGAGCTGGTTTTTTGAGAAGATCAACAAAATTGACAAACCTTTAGTGAGACTAACAAAGAAAAAAAGAGAGAAGATGCAAATACACAAAATAAGAAATGAGAAAGGAGATAACACCACTGACCCCACAGAAATAAAGACTATCATAAGAGGATACTTTGAAAAACTATATTCCAACAAAAATGACAATTTAGAGGAAATGGACAAATTCCTAGAAACAAATAAGCAACCCATATTGACGAAAGAAGAAATTGATGATCTTAACAAACCAATCACAAGCAGAGAGATAGAATCAGTCATTAAAAATCTTCCAACTAAGAAGAGCCCAGGGCCAGACAGCTTCACAGGTGAATTCTACAAAACATTCCGGAAAGAACTAACACCAATCCTGCTGAAACTATTCCAAAAAATCGAAACAGAAGGAACACTGCCAAACTCCTTCTATGATGCCAACATTACCCTAGTACCAAAGCCAAACAAAGATACCACAAGAAAGGAAAATTACAGACCAATTTCTCTAATGAACCTAGACGCAAAAATACTTAACAAAATACTTGCTAATCGTATCCAACAACACATTAAACGAATTATACACCACGACCAAGTGGGATTTATTCCAGGTATGCAAGGATGGTTCAACATAAGAAAATCAATCAACGTAATACACCATATAAACAGATTGAAGGAAAAAAATCACATGATTATATCTATAGATACAGAAAAAGCATTTGACAAAATACAGCACCCTTTCTTGATAAAAACACTCCAAAAGATTGGAATACAAGGAAATTTTTTGAACATGATAAAGAGTATATACAAAAAACCTAAGCCAACATTGTTTACAATGGAGACATCCTAAAATCCTTCCCTCTAAACTCAGGAACAAGACAAGGATGCCCATTGTCTCCGCTCCTATTTAACATTGTCTTAGAAGTACTTGCTCGAGCACTGAGGCAAAAACCAGATATAAAGGCATTCCAATCTGAAAGGAAGAAGTCAAAATTTCACTATTTGCAGATGACATGATCCTATACATAGAAAACCCTGAGAGATCTATAACAAAGCTTCTAGAACTCATAAATGAGTTTAGTAAAGTCGCAGGTTATAAGATCAATGCGCAAAAATAGTAGCATTTCTGTACACCAATAATGAGCAAGATCAGGAGGAAATCAAGAAACAAATACCATTCACAATAGTAAATAAAAAAATCAAATACTTAGGAATAAATTTAACTAAAGAGGTAAAAAACTTATACACCGAGAACTATACAAGACTGTTCAAGGAAATCAAAGAAGACCTAAATAAATGGAAGAATATTCCTTGTTCATGGATAGGAAGACTGGATATTATTAAGATGTCTATCCTACCAAAACTGATCTACACATTCAATGCAATCCCAATAAAAATCAACACAGCCTTCTTTAAGGAACTAGAAAAACTTAACTATGAAATTTATTTGGAAAGGAAAGAGACCCCGAATACCCAAAGACATACTGAAAAAGAAAAACGAAATTGGAGGAATCACACAACCTGACTTCAAAACATACTACAAAGCTACAGTAGTGAAAACAGCATGGTATTGGCATAAGGAGAGACACACAGACCAATGGAATCGAATTGAAAGCTCAGATATAGAACCTCACATATATAGCCATATAGTATTCGATAAAGCCATCAGACCCTCTCAACTGGGAGAGAGTGGCCTATTCAACAAATGGTGCCTGGAGAACTGGATAGCCATATGTAGAAGAATGAAAGAGGATTACCATTTCACACCCTATACAAAGATCAACTCAAGATGGATCAAAGACCTAAATATAAGAGCCAAGACCATAAAAACCTTGGAAAGCAGTGTAGGGAAACATCTATAGGACCTTGTAATAGGAAATGGATTCATGAATATCACACCAAAAGCGCGAGCAGCAAAAGAACTAATAGATAAATGGGACTTCCTCAAAATTAAATCCTTCTGCACCTCAAAGGCATTTGCCAAGAAAGTAAAAAGGGAGCCAACACAGTGGGAGAAAATATTTGGCAACCATATATCTGATAAGAAACTTATAACTTGCATATATAAAGAACTCCTATATCTTGAAAATAAAAAGATAAACAACCCATTTAAAAAATGGGAAAAATATTTAAACAGACACTTCTCCAAAGAAAAAATACAAATGGCTAAAAAGCACATGAAAAAATGCTCCAAATCTCTAGCTATCAGGGAAATGCAAATCAAAACTACAATGAGATACCATCTTACTCCCATAAGATTGGCAGCTATGAAAAAAACAGAAGAATACAAATGCTGGAGAGGATGTCAAGAAAGGGGAACACTCATCCATTGCTGGTGGGAATGCAGAAGGATCCAACCATTCTGGGGGACAGTTTGGCGGTTTCTCAAAAAACTAACCATAGATTTGCCATATAACCCAGCAATACCAGCAGAACTGAAAACAAGGACACAAACCGATATATGTACACCAATGTTCATAGCAGCATTGTTCACTATGGCCAAAAGTTGGAATCAACCCAAATGCCCATCAACAGATGAGTGGATCAATAAAATGTGGTATATACACACAATGGAATACTACTCGGCTGTAAGAACAAATACACTACAAACACACGTGATAACATGGATGAATCTTGAGAACCTTATGTTGAGTGAAGCAACCCAGGCATTGAAGGACAAATACTACATGAACTCAATGATATGATATAAGAAAACTGCCTCAGAGAGCTAGAGACTGAATGATAGGCTTACAGGAAATCGGGGGGTGGAGGAAGGATGTGAGCCGACGTCTGCAGGGGTGGAATTTATGATGAGCTGGCGCTAAGTATGAACACAAAGAAGAGATAAAATGGGGGTAAGGGGTTGCCTTTGGGTGGGGCTTTGCGGGTTTGAGGGGGGCTGGGGATGGGCGGATGGGTAATATTGCCCAAAAGTGGGGGGAGGGAGGGGTAGCATACGAACATAGGAGAGTGTCAGGTGTTGGTCGAGAGTAAAATGCTGAGAAAATCGTATCAAAATATAATTAAGAGGGTTGCCTGTTTAGGATGCTCGGAGGGGATAGTTGGATGCGAGACGGGCTCCTGGGGAATGTCTGAATGCTCATTTTGCCAGAGTGGGTGGTACCATTGGGTAGAGACCCAAGTAATGAGAGTGGGGGTGGACCCACATCCTGGGGAGGACTAATGCCATCAGATAGAGGGAACTGTATCTCTCGAGAGAAAGGGTGGCTCCCAGGGCATTGGGGTAGTTGAGCAAGTTAGGCCCTGAACACTGTTGCAAGTTTCTCTGTACAGGGCTCCTCGGGAAATGGAGGTTGGCTGTCGCTGTGGGCACCAAGGGGATGGGAAAATGGATGTTAAATGTGTGGAACCAAAGTAAATGTGGGGTAAGGGAGGAGTTTCACGAGAGTACACAAGGATGGATATAAAACATGTAATATTACACCATAAACATATAGGGGACGACAGACTAATAAAGTAAACCACAATGTAAAACATAGGATAACTAAAAATTTAGAAAACTGTATATCCTAAAGTATGGAACACAATGTAAGCACGGATGTCACCTTGTTTGAAAGCTATTGTCTCAGAGTCTGTACATCACTTTAAGTAAATATGATATGAATAAGTTATAAAAATATCGCTGTGGAAGGGAAAAGGTTTAATGGTAGATGTGGGGGAGTACTGTATATTGTATATATGAATTACTGTGGACTAGGGCCCTTGTGAAGAGAAGTTCAATAATTAGGGGGAAAAAAAAAAAAAGAAAAAGATAGGATGTAGAATTTCTCCAAGTCAACACGTATTCTATATCTAACCTTTAAACCCATCGCTATATGCCATCTTACTAGTAAGGGAACCTGACATTATATTGGGCTTCAATTTTCAGGAAGTTTTGGATCACAGAGTGGTTCAACAATGGCAGTGGAGGAATACTGGTATAGGATACTATCAACAGGTGATATATGGCTGACAGGGAGCTGTACAGGGCATATGTCCAGGTTCCATGGTAATGTTTGGATATACTCATAGTGGCAACAATTAAAAACTACAGCTGGGGGGGTACTGAGTTCCTGGCCGGAGGTGCCCTGTCGTGGTCCCTAGGGGAACAGCGGCAATCCCCCAGGTGCAACGGTCGGTAGGAATGAGGGTCCAACAGAGAGAGCATGATACTAATGACTATGCTTGTGAGCCTATGTGCCTGAAATAAGAACAAGGCCTAGAGCAGCACTGTGCCTGGGAATTTCCTCCTGACAGCTTCATGTTACTCAAATGTGGCCAGTCTCGAAGCCAAACTCAGCATGTAGATGCAGTGCATTCCCCCCAGTGTGGGACATGACACCCGGGGATGAGCCTCCCTGGCACCAAGGGATCACTACCAAATACCAGCTGAAGGTGGAACTAGAAAATGACCTTGAATTAAAGGTTCAATGCGGATCAGCAGAATATCCCTGTCTACATATAATAACATGATTTTAAAATGCTGTTTGACCTAATGTAAGGGGGAAATGGAAAGCAGAAATGAGTTTATATGGCTACGAGTCTCTAAAAAAGAGTCTGGAGGCTGTCAGAAGGATTGCCCCTGTGCACAGCTGAGCAGAGTCTGGGAGACAGATGGAATGGATGCAATCCCCAGGTGTTGGTTCCTTTGAGGGCTAAAGAGACCCACGGGTTCTATGGTCATGGCAGACGGGGTTCACTGCCATGTCAGATGGCCCTTCTTTGGAGCTGGTGTTTCTGCGTGATGGAACTGGACTCAGATGGGATCTCTTTTCATAAGACTTTCATCCTACTTTACTGGAATTGTAGTTGGTGTTGGGGTTTAAGATATATTTAGGGGATTTGAATCTCTGGACTGACAATAGGATAGCCAGGCCCTGAGCGTCAACAGACTCCAGCTCCTACAATCTGATCTATTGGACTCACCTCACAGCTAAGATGGAGTTGAAGAAGGACAACCACCACACCATGGAGCCTAGAGTACCTACAACTGAAAGCAGGAGGAGTGCATCCAGTATCCATGTGGAATCTGAGCCTCCTCCTGACATAGAGGTGCAACGGACATAACCAATCCAAGGCCCACAGAGAAAAGGTGGCATTGGAATGGGAAAAGTGGACATGGTGGCTGATGGATATGGGGAATGGCAAGAAGAGATGAGATGTGGAGGCGCCTTTGGGACTTGGAGTTGCCCTGGGTGGTGCTTCAGGGGCAATCACCGGACACTGTAAATCCTTCCAGGGCCCATTGGATGGAATGTGGGAGAGTATGGGCCATGATGTGGACCACTGACCATGAGGTGCAGAGATGCCCAGAGATGTACTTACCAAATGCAATGGATGTGTCATGATGAAGGGAGTGAGTGTTGCTGGCGGGGGGAGTGGTGGGGTGGGGGTGGTGGGGTTGAATGGGACCTCATATAATTTTATCTCACAACTGATGTTTGTTGTAACAGGCTAGAGTACCTAGTGTTCTAGGATAAGAAATTATTTTCTATAATAAGCCATATAATTTTTTTAATCGGGAAAACAACTTACCTTGCTTAAAAGCATTTCCAAGTCATAAGGAAAAAAAATATTTGCTTAGAATTGCCAAAAAGCTAAATGAAGAAACTCATTTCTTGCAATGAGTGAGAAGGGGTAGGTATGATTTTTTAAATTGGAGCTCCTGGAAATACAAAAAAAAAACACAAACAAGCAATTATTGAATTACTGAAGTATAGTCTCCACTTTCCACTGGGCGCCAAGGGCGGCAACACCCCAGGGCCACTTCCAGAGGATGCCTGGGAGTTCTTGTCACTTAGCAACGAAAGACACCCACAATCTGAGAGGGTGGAGAGGGCAGCCGTGAACCTGGGCAAGTTTCCACTCTGGAGCACAGGGAGCCCGCAGCCCCCTACAGCCCTATCACTTTGCTGCTGGGGGCCCTCTGTTGCCCAGCAAGGTTGCCAATAAGAGGGTGGCAGTCCTTTTCACTACATCCCCATCTCGCGGGGAAGGCTACTACCACTTATAGTGGAAGCTACGTGTCAGTGTCTCCTGGGCAGATTCACATAACCTAAGCCAGGTTCAGAAAGTTTGAGGCCCCCAATCTGCCCAGTGGACACACAACTGGGACCCAACCCTGCTGACGCCCACAATCCTGGCTGGCGTCCCCACTACTGGCCCCCCCTCCGAGAGGCCGAGAAGGAGCAGCAGCGACTTAAATTTTTACCCAAAATGCTTTATTCTCCATAACGACGGATAAACTAGTATTTATACAAGCCCAAGTCCCCAAGAGGCCAGAGATCCCACCGTGCAAAGAAGCCAACAGACCCAAGGCCCGGACCAGGGCAGTGAGTACGTTAGAAAGGGATGAGGCGTGTCGGTCCAGGGCTCGGCTTCGTTGGTGGGAGACATTCAGGGTGAGAAAAGGCGACAGTTTTTGGTCTCTGGGCTGGGCGAAGCAGGAGCTCAGAGGCACTGAAAGGCTGGAGTAGGAATCGGCCCATGGCCTGGGCAAGGCTGGAGGCTGCCAGCTGAGGGCTCCAAGCACTGCTCAGAGCGTCAGCCCTCGCTCCTCGAACAGCTGCTTTAGGGCCTCTTCCAGCGGCCGGTTTGTTCCCTGAAGCCCCTTCACCACCTGCGCTGCCCACTTGAAGTATTCCTGGACGCGACGCTCTGTCCATCCTGCACAGAAGTGGACAGAGAGCTGCGCGTGCGGTGCCAAGGACAGCACTGGCTTTCGCGCACTTCCTGTAGGACCTCCGTGCAGTGTGCAGTGAGCTACTGATGGGATGATTGGTCCTCAACACTCCCCCTGGCTCAACTATCTACTTAGGCCTCATGAAAGAGGATTAAAGAGCAGCCTAATAGGATTATTTTGGGGGATTAACAAGAAAGTCTAGGCCAGGGGTTCTTTTTTTTTTTTTCAAAAATTTTTTTCACTTTCTCTTTTTTTTTTTGTATTTGAGGCCAGGGGTTTTTAACCTTTTTTGTCCCATGGACCCATCTGCCAGTCAGGTGAAAACCACAGACCTCTTCTAAGAATGTAGCAGCAGACACTTTTATGACACTCAACTAGCGTCGGATCTAACACCTACCATAAAATTTCAAAGTATGGATGAGCATAAGTGATTTTTCAAGATATGCAACAACTGTAATGTGATATGAAATGAACACTACCTGTAATTTACTGCATACATTCACAAGTGAAGGAAATGCTAGATTTCAGTGAGAGGTCAGAAAAAAAATAAATTGATTTTTTCTTCCAATTCAAGCTTGCAGACCCCTTAAGAACCTGTGGTCTGGGCTTTTTTCAGGGGAGCTGACCAACTTGTGCTTCCAGAAGGCAGACACCCCTCCTTCAGAGCGGGCCGGGGAGCATACCCTTTGGGGTGCAGCGATTCAGGTCCCTCAGATTGTACAGCTTGTCTGCCAGCTTCACTAGTTTGGCCCCGGGGCTGCTGTGGGGTGCCTGCTCCACCTGCAGCCGCTTCCTCTCCAGCTTGGACAGAGTCTTATCATCTGTCACCTCCTCCACCAGGTGCCGCACCTGCGCCCCGAAGTGCAGCTCCACCTCCTCCAGGGTGGTGTCTGTGTCCTCCACTGTGTCGTGGAGCAGGGCAGCCTGGGGACAGGGCCACCTTCAGCCCTGTGACACCAGCCAAGGGGTGCCCCAGAGCTGAGCGGGGTCCCTGACCCGCACCCCCAGCCTCCCGGCGGCGGGGGCGTGAAGTTACCTGTAACACCACGAGGTCCGTGACGCCCGCCTCATGGGTCAGGATCCGAGCCACACCTGACCGGGCAAAGCAAGGGCGTCAGACGGAGGGCCCCGAGGGCGCGTGCTGGGTTTGGCACTCAATCAGGCGGCTCCCCGCTTAGCTTAGTGGCCTTGGGCAAGTCCCTCGCCCTCTTTGGGACAATCACACCCAGCGCACTGGGTTATCGTGAGCGTCGACGGGCTCTCGAGCGACAAAACCTGGTACAGGGTAGGCGCTCAGCAGATGCGGGACACCCGCGTCCCCTTCCTCGTCCCCGCCCCCCAGCCCCACCCCGGCGCCGCGGCGGGTGTCCCCCCCGGCCGGCGCGCCCACCGATAGGGTGGTTGATGTAGGGCGTCCCCTCGGGGTCCTTCCGCCGCTGCCGTCGGTGCTTGCGAGCCGCGAAGTCAACCGCCTCCAGCAGCTGCGCCACCTCGGACGCCATCGCGGGGGGATCCGGGCCGGGAGGGTGGGGGGAGTTCACAGCGCCCCCTGGCGCCGCGGAGGCCCGGGGCAGGGCGACGTCCCTTAGGCCCAGGTAGCTGCTGCCCGCCCGAGCCCGGGCCCCAAGGGGACCGAGATCCGGGACTCAGAGGCCTGCGGGTGGGGAGCTGCCCTCTGTATCGCCGCTCCTGGTTTCGTGCGCTCTGCTGGGCGCTGGGGGTGCAAGATCACCCCAGTTCTCGGAAAGCCCACCGTCTCGGGAGAGGGGGACAGACAGTGGCCACAGTGACCGGGTCCAGGGCAGGAAGGCACAGGGGCCCATGCTGTCTTGGAGGAAAGGTACTTCACCTAACCTCAAGGTCAGAGGGTGCTTCTCCCAGGACAGGCCCCCTCCCCATCCTGTGCAAAGACCATCTTCAACCTGGCAGGGCCCGGAAAACCCTCAAAAGGCTCTGAACCCAGTTCTCCCTGCAGGAATGGGCCTGGTGGCTCTGGGCCCCGGGGCTTCCCTTGGGACGCGTACACGCTAGTGCCTGTTCTTGGAAAAACTGGATCCTACCCTTGGAAGCCCTGCCTAATTGCTTCAGATTTAGGTTCCCAGTGAGCGGTGACATTCTGCAGAAACTGTTTTCTTTGCTCTCAGATGCTGGGATGAAATTTGCTGTGCTTTCTTGTGCCATAAGGCTCCTGCCTCGGTCCCCAGGCGTGACGAGTGGTGTGGTCCCTGAGGGTGATGAGTGTTGCCACTGCGGTTCTGGGAGCATGATGTTGTCAGGCTGGGTGAGTCCTGGAACAACAACACTTAATGCTGCTGGCGGATGAGCTCGGAGCCTTCTGGAGAAATTCCCTATCTCAGTGGACGCCAGCTATGAGGTGTCAGGGGTAAAAGAGACCTGGAGACCCCCGAAGAGCTTTGTGTGAGATGGGGTTGGCTAGTTGCTAAGCGCACTCCAGGCAGATAGCTTTTATGTTTTGGCTGGGAGATGGGACAGGTGAGGGCTCAGGGGGAAATCAACAAAAAAAGACCCGCTCTTGGTTTTCAGCTAGTCTTGGTAGTTGCTACTAGTGGAGTTTGGGAGAAAAAGCTCCAAACACTTGGAACCGAGGTCTCTGTGGCCTGAAATGGAAGGGGCAGAATTCCCAGGGCTTTCACGGCAGCCTGGATGTTGGAGAATGGGTGGGAAGAAACCTATTGGCTCTAAATGTCTCTTCTTCAGGCTAATGGCTCAACTTTTCTCTCATCCCTCCTCATGTGCTCTGAGACTTTCCCCCTTCAGCTCAGAAAGCCTTCGACAGCTTGGCGCTACAGCCCCCACGTTTTCCTTCTGTCTCTCTCTAGAGCAGAGGTTCTTAACCAAGAGGGTCTGTGAACTTGGACTGAAAATTTTAAAAAAACGTTTTTCTTGTGGGGACGTGTTGGTGCAGGTGTGCGATATTTATTCAATATCGCTACATTCTGAGAAGGGGTCTGTGGTTTTCACCTGACTGGCACAGGGGTCCGTGGAACAAAAAAGGTTAAGAACCCCTGCTCTAGAGGCCTGTGACAGAGAAGCTTCAGGTTTGTGTTATCGGTGCCTGAACCCTTTTATTTCCTCACTGTCTGCAGCCATGGGGGTTCCTAGAACCAGGGCTAAGGTAGAGGTGACTTCCCATGGGCTTCCGGAGAAGGAGGCCAGGCCCCCTGCTAACAGGCCTGTCCTTGGGGCTACTGCTCTTCGTCAGCCAGGTGACTCTTGCCCAGCCGACCTCTCTCTCAGGTACAGCACTTCCTGCCCCTCCCCCTCCCCCCACCCCCCTCCCCGAGCATCCCTCACTCTCTCAGCAGGTAGATTGGGCTGTACTGGAGAGCTGGTGGGTATGAGGAGGAAAGGGGCTTCTGGGACTGGCCAGTCCCTTTCACTCTCCCGAAGGGGTGGGGTGGGCTATGGGCCCACCACCCTTGCCTGTCTCTGACTCCGGCGCCCCTCTCTTCAGCACTGGCCCACCACCCCCACTTGTGCCAGACCACGCGGTTGGCTGATGGCCGCCACTACCCTGGCTTCTTCTGTCCCCGGCTCTCTGACACCGCAGAGGAAGCCTACTGCTGCCATCTGCAGGCGGCGGGGGGCTCCTGCTGCTCCCGGGCTGAATTTGAGGCCCTGTACCGAGTCAACCTGTCTGCCTTGCCACCCCCGCCCATCTTCAGGTGAGACCGCCGGCTGGGGGAGCAGCCCAGAACCACGCGGACACCGGCAGGGTGTTTCGGTATCTGGGATTGTGTTCCTAAATTCCGGAGTGGAAGGCTTGTAGCTTAACAGACGTTAAACAGAAGGTCACTTAAATCCATGATTACAAACGATGACGTGAAGGCCGATAATGGCGCCACCAAAAGTGATGGGGGCGAGGGTCAAGACAGAGGGTCTTGTAGCCCGATGATTACACACTTGACAGTAGGAGTTTTTAATTCTGAGTGTGTCCACGGATGGTTGCAGGGTACCTGTGAGCCCCCTGAATTTGTATACAAACGTTTGTGTGCAAGAATGTCTACATTTACCCGGGACCCCTGAGACTCTCCCCTCTTCCACAGGGGCCCCGGCCCGCTGCTAGCGCTGGGGCTCTACGGTCTGCTGCTCGTGGCCCTAATAACCCTAGACCTGGTGCATTTCTGCTGTGGTCGGGGCCGGCGACGGACCCCTGCGTGGTCCTCGGCTGCGCGCCCCCTGCTGGTCCCCGTTGGAAGAGCCTAAGCGCGCCCCCGGCTTCCCTGCGCCCGCCGAGCTGAGTCCGGCGCCCCGCCCCTTCCGGCTCTCTTCTGCCCCGCCTCTTCCGGCTCTCCCCAGCCTGGAGGGATTCCAGAGCCCCGGGCCGCCCCTCCCCAGAAACTGCGCCTGCGCGGGCACGGGACGCCTGCTACGCGATGACTGTGAGTGGTCCTGGGGCCCCCGAGCCCGGGCCCGCCGTCCCCGGGGTGTGTCCCCGTCCCCCGGCGCCATCCCGCTTCGCATCTGCCCTGACCATTCCCCACCTTCTCCCCAATCTTGATTCTCCGTGAGACTCGCCCCCGACCCCCAGCCTCCTCTGCCCCTAGCTCCTCGGCTGTGCCCTGCGCCCACCCCGACGTGTCCACCCCCTTTTTCCCCCGCAGGCCAGCTCGGTGGAGCAGCTGCGGAAGGAGGGCAACGAGCTGTTCAAATGCGGAGACTACGAAGGCGCCCTGACGGCTTACACCCAGGCCCTGGATATGGGCGCGGCTCCCCAGGATGAGGCCATTCTGCACCGGAACCGGGCCGCCTGCCACCTCAAGCTGGTGAGGGAGGCGGACGCCCATCCCCTGGTCTGCCAGGTCCCCGGCTTGCCCGTGTCAGCGCCGCCGGAGCCCAGCTGGCTCTTCAGCTTCCAGGCCACCCACTTTTCAGATGTCTTTTGGGTCTCAGGATGGTGGGGATCAGATGACTGAGGAATCAAGAGTCCCTCTGTTACCTTGGGAAAGGAGACGAGCAGCGCCTCAGGCTCTTGTTCTTTCTCTTACAGGAAGATTACAGCCAAGCAGAAAAGGAGGCATCCAAAGGTAGGGGAATGTGGACCCTTGCGTGGATCTGTGGGGCTTCTATGGTGGGCATCGCACCATCACCTTCTTCTCCTTTGGCCCCTGAAACACATCTGCCTTCTTTCCCACTTCTGGGGCATTTCCTTTTCTGCAGCTACCCTCACCTTTTCTGAGGCTGAAGTACCGAGCCCCGCATCCGTTCCCCCTCCTTTCTCTGGCCCTGGAGATCTGTCCCTCCTGCTCTTGCCTGGAGACGGTGGCCTCATGGGTGCTGACAGAGCTCCTGTTTGTGCTCAGCCATTGAAAAGGACGGTGGGGATGTCAAAGCACTTTACCGGCGGAGCCAAGCCCTAGAGAAGCTGGGCCGCCTCGACCAGGCTGTCCTTGACCTGCAGAGATGTGTGAGCCTGGAGCCCAAGAACAAAGTTTTCCAGGAGGCCTTGCGGAGCGTTGGGGGCCAGATTCAGGAGAAGGTATGCAAGTGACCGCGAGCCTATGGTAGGAGGACACCGGTAAAGGGATCTGAGTCAAAGGTGGAAACGGGTAGTTCCTGGCAAGGAGATGCTAATAGCAAATAAGCTTATAGAAAGATGCTCAACAATGTACTGGTTTGTTCTGGTTTGCACGCTTTGCTGAAAGAAGGGAGGCAGATACTTAAGGAGTGAGGCTGGGGGATACAGATGCTCTCATGACTGCCAGAGGGTCTATAAATTGGTACAGCTGTTAGAGAGTGCTCGAGCATATCTTTTAGAATTTCAAACAAGTGTGACCTGTGCTGCTTGCTGCCTGTCCTACAGCAGTCTTGCCTGTGGCACAAGTGGGCATGTCCAGGCTTGTATCAGTGAAAAATTGGAATTTACCCAGCAATATGGGAAGGCCTAAATAAACGGGGTGATGTCCTTACTGCAGATACCTATGTAATGGTCAACAAGACGAGGTAGAGCCACAAGTTGTTTTTGTGTTTTTTTGAGGGGGTACCAGGGATTGAACCCAGGACCTCGTACATGGGAAGCAGGCGCTCAGCCACTGAGCTACATCTGCTTTCCAATGAGAGTTGGTTTCTTTTGTTGATTTATTTGTTTTTAGGAGGTACCAGGGATTGGACCTGGGACCTCATATGTGGGAAGCAGGCGCTCAGCCACTTGAGCCACATCTCCTCCCCGAGCTACAAGCATTGATGTGGAAGGCTGACCCTTATTGAATCAAAAAGGTCAATTTTACGTTAATAAGTGTAGGATGATATAAGTTATATTAAAATACTCCCACCCACACACAGACATACCCAGAACAATATTGTGTTTTCTGTGGGTACACTCGGGTATGTAAATATGAAGAAAATTGTTTTACAAGGTAAACAACGAAATGATAATAGTGCGATCCCTGGGGGAAGGTATGGGATTGAGAAGTCTTTTCAAAGAAGACTTTACCTCTTCTGTACTTTTTTATAAAGAGGCAATATCTGTGTAGTATGATTAAAGGTTATTGAAAAGGAAAGAATCCAGGGACCATGATGACATATAACCAAGCTTGAATTAATCAGATCATTTGCTGTTAAAATGGTACAAGGTAGAGGCAAGTAATGTGATGACAAATGCCCTGTTGAAATGTTGAGGCCTGGGAAGATAAATAGTTTTCCTCTTGGTGCCAACTCTTTTTGATTGGCAGTGGCTGCCTAGAGCCCTCTGTTGAGAATTAGGAAGCAGGTTGTCTGGGCTTAGCAAGAGAACATGTCATGGCTGATGAGTGATATCACCCTTGGATACAAGAGGGGAGGGAGGTGACACGTGCTAGGCATGTGCCATCCCATGTTCAGGGCCCTGGGGGAAGAGTGGGCTTAAGGTGATCTTGATCAACAGGTTATTTTGAAAACTGTCAAAATGGGAATTCTGAGGGGAAAACAGGCCCGGGAAGCTCAGGAGGAGCTGCCAGGCGAGTCTCTTTCCTGCTCAAGTCTGCATGATGCTAGCCCTGAGCCCAGGCATCCTTGCTGCACCTCCCAGAGTGGTCCCAGGAGAAGCTGGAAAGAGCAAACAGGGAATGTGTAGTCTCTCTCCAAAAGAGGTGATTTCTTCCATGCTTTGGTGGTCTGTCATAGGTCCGATACATGTCCTCGACGGATGCCAAAGTGGAACAGATGTTTCAGATACTACTGGACCCAGAAGAGAAAGGCACGGAGAAAAAGCAAAAGGTATAGGCCCTGAACTGAGCCTGAATGCCCACTGGAGCTGCCCATCCAGAGTAGCCTTCCTATTCAACCATGTTGGCCTCAGAAGCCCTGCTCGCCTGGTCTGCTGTGTGCTGTTCCTCAAAATGTACAGCTGGGCACACAGGCCCTGCATGGGCGCCCTGAGGGTCTGGGGCCTTCATGCAAACCAGGGACAGAGGACTGATGTTGGCAGGACACCTTGCTAGCTGGGTCCTCTGCCAGGGCTGGGCAAACAGGTGACTGAGGTGCTGTCCCTGCCCATGGGGCTTTGCTGGGGATCAGGACCCCATTTACGGTGACCATTAACCCTGGGAGGAAGCTGTTCCCTGTACATAAAGAAGAGGACACTGAGGTTCAGAGAGATTAGGTTCACAGCCAAGGTCATTCAGCTGCTAAGTGGAAGCGATGAGGTCCAGAGCTCACGTCTTCTGCCTGCCCTGCCCTGTGCTGTATCTGTGTTATAACGTGCTTCCTTTGACACAGGCTTCTCAGAACCTGGTGGTGCTGGCCCGGGAGGATGCCGGAGCTGAGAAGATCTTCCGGAACAATGGGGTTCAGCTCTTACAACGCCTGCTGGACACAGGGGAGCCCGACCTGATGCTGGCGGCTCTGCGCACTCTAGTCGGCATCTGCTCTGAGCACCAGTCACGGGTAGGTGGGGTGGGGCTCTAGCCCTGCCTCAGCAGCCTATCCATCGAAACCGAAAAGCAGCCAGCCAGGCTTCTACCCCTCATCTTATTCCAAGAAGAACTTAAGGCAGGGTACAAGGAGACCTCTAACAAGGGAGGAAAAATAAAAATGGCACAAAAAAAGACGAACATGGTTTGGGATGAAGTGGGTCCAGGAAAGAGCCAGAACAGGCCCCTGACCACCTGAACACTTGCTTTGGGCCAGCTTCCACGTGTGAGCCTGGGCTTTCCTGCAGCCACCTCACGGAGACACCTGGTCACTGACTCAATTCAGCTTCCGAATGGCCAAAGCAGGCACGTGG